>NC_064756.1:1722130-2031225 GCF_011397635.1 Epinephelus fuscoguttatus
TTAATGTCTCTGCTGGTAATATCACTGAGATGGCCAACAAGATCATCTGTAAGCAGCAGTCCTCATTGTCAGATATCATTTGTTGCCAGGTCTTGAGGACAGCAGGATCACTTTTAGGAAGCCGGGACCTTTGTCTTGCTGAGGCATTTGATCTCACCGTTCCAAGGGCAATGTGCAATAGATTTAAATTATCCATTGTTCCTAGTGTAATGCACATGCTTAGTTTGTTGGTGAAGATTTTCAGTCATCCAGGTAATCGTAATCTTAAGTGCTATCTCATAGGCAACTGGACTTGATCGAGTTTCTTGAAGACATTTCTTGAATGAGAAGTGAAACATCATCCAGAAGGTCAAGCAAGTCTGGTTGCTTACGATATATCACTTAAAACTGACATGCTTAATTTGCACAAAAGGCAATTGTTAACCTTGCACCTGTGCACTTGTAGTTTACCTATGTCAGCCATTTTGTTTCGTAGGCCATGCAGCCTCCATTTTGAAATCAGGTTTGTGAAATGGTCATTTTCACTGACAATAGCCGTGGCCATAGGCATAATGTTTCCAGGTTGTCTGTCCATCCGTACAAATGTGTGTCCCTTCCATTGTCATGAAAGTGATATCTCAAGAACACCTTGAAGGAGATTCTTTAAATTTGGCCCAAACGTCCACTTCAACTCAAGGATGAAACAATTCAGTTTTTGTTGTCAAAGGCCCAGGTTACTGTAACTTGGTCCATCATATTCTTGTGAACATGATGTCTCAAGAACGGGTGCCTGAAA
This sequence comes from Epinephelus fuscoguttatus, assembly GCF_011397635.1. NCBI lineage: Eukaryota > Metazoa > Chordata > Actinopteri > Perciformes > Serranidae > Epinephelus > Epinephelus fuscoguttatus. The sequence goes on from NC_064756.1 coordinate 1,722,906, forward strand.
ACTCAGCAGGTAGAGTGAACATCCAATGCACAAAGGGTCTTTGCTGCAGCAGCTGTGGGTTTGACTCCAGCCGATGGCAGTTCACCTCATGTCATTCCTTCTCTTTCTCTCCCTCTCTGCTTAAATCGTCCCATCCAATAAGTAAAAAAAAAAATAAAAATCTTAAAAAGAAAAAGAACAAACAGCGTCTGAATTTCCTCACATTTGGCACAAAAATCCACTTGGACTCAAGAATGAACTGCTTGGATTCTGGTGATCAAAAGTCAAAGTTGAGGTCACTGTGACCTCAGAAAACATGTTTCTGGCCACAACTCTTAAATTCATGATCTAATTATGGGGGAAGTTCTGTGCAGGTATATGTGATGCTGGAGACAGATGATGTCTCAGAGTGAACTGTGACCTCTCTCTTTCTCTCCAGACTCCGTCAGGTTGGTGAATGGGACCAGTCTGTGTTCAGGCAGACTGGAGGTGAAGCCTAAACAGTCTAAACATTATAAAGAGAGGTGGTCCTCAGTGTGTGAAGCTGACTTTGACCAGCAGGATGCAGAGGTGGTCTGCAGGGAGCTTGGCTGTGGGGCTCCTTCAGTCCTCCAGGGGGCGCTCTATGGAGAAGTGGAGGCTCCAGTGTGGACCAAAGAGTTCCAGTGTGGAGGCCATGAGTCTGCTCTCCTGGACTGTAGAAGCTCAGGCTCAGATAGAAACACCTGCTCACCTGGCAAAGCTGTTGGACTCACCTGCTCAGGTAGAAGAGGAGCTGCAGCTTTGATTTGGTTCATTTCTCTTACACTCACTTTGTTCTTTTACTGATGACTCTCTGGTTTCTGTTCAGAGCCTGTCAGGTTGGTGGGAGGATCCAGTCGCTGTGCAGGAACACTGGAGGTGAAACACCAGAATGAGTGGCGACTGGTGGATGGTGATGACTGGAGCCTGAAGGAAGCAGCAGTAGTTTGTGAAGAGCTGGACTGTGGCTCTCCAATATCTGTGGGACAGCGAATGGAGTCTTTAGCCAGACCTGTATGGACGATGACGTCTGAATGTGTTCACTCTGGATCAGCTCTGAGGGACTGTGTAACATCATATTCCTCTTACGCTGTCCAGGAGGTCACCTGCTCAGGTAGAAGAGGAGCTGCAGCTTTGATTTGGTTCGTTTCTCTTACACTCACTTTGTTCTTTTACTGACGACTCTCTGGTTTCTGTTCAGAGCCTGTCAGGTTGGTGGGAGGATCCAGTCGCTGTAAAGGAACACTGGAGGTGAAACAGGGAGAGTGGAGACCAGTGGACAATTGGAAATATATTTGGACCCTGACAGAAGCAACTACATTTTGCAGAGAGGTGGACTGTGGCTCAGCTGTTTCCGTCAAATGGAGAAAGGAGTCCTCACGCAGACCTGTATGGGTAATGTCATCTGACTGTGTTCAATCTGGATCGGCTCTGGAGGACTGTGTAAGACCAGATTTCTCTTCCTACATCCTGGAGATCACCTGCTCAGGTAAGTTCATCAGTGATATGATCTGGGACAGTAATGTTTCCACTGTGTTCATTTCTCTTTCACACTGACAGTCAGTGGTTTCCACTGGACTGAATCCAGTCAGTCCAAAGAGCTTAAGAGCACCTGGAGGAAACCCACGCTGACACGGGGAGAACATGTCAGAGCACCTGGAGGAAACCCACGCTGACACGGGGAGAACATGTCAGAGCACCTGGAGGAAACCCACGCTGACACGGGGAGAACATGTGGGAGCACCTGGAGGAAACCCACGATGACACAGGGAGAACATGTCAGAGCACCTGGAGGAAACCCACGCTGACACGAGGAGAACATGTCGGAGCACCTGGAGGAAACCCACGCTGACACAGGGAGAACAAGCAGACTCTGCACAGAGGGGCTCCTCCACCAGTAACCCTCTTGCTGTGAGGCGGCAATGTTAACCACTGCACCACCATGCCGTCTACATTACTGCTCCTGGCTTCCAGCCTCCCTCCTCCCACCTACTCCACATCCAGCAGGGGGCTCATTCTGCCTCCTCCCCCATCCTACGAGTTGGTTGTCTCTTGCTCCTTTTCGTCCAGGCCCAGAGCTGACAACAACCTCTGCAACCGATCTCCACAGGGAACAACCATGCCTGCCATCCCTTGTCCGTGCACCCCTGGTACTTGAGGGCTTTTCTCTCATGGGCCTCACACCCTTCTCCTCCCATGGCACCGTCAGTTCAACAAGAGAGATGTTCTTGTCTTCTGCTGACCACAATACAGTGCCCAGGCCTTGGGATGTGTGCACCATCTCTGGGAGCAGCAGCCTCTTCCCTACGTCAACCCTTATCTGCCAGGGCCTGACAGTCTGCAGAAGATGGGCTTTGGTGTTTTAGTTAAGAAAGGCCTGGCTCCTACATTAATGAAGCTGATGGCCTTTTTAGATCCCGCTCTGGTTGGCCTCTTCTTGCATCTGTTCATATTGTGATTTTCAGAATAAGGGTGAAAACCAGCATATTTTGTGCATGTGAACAAAATGATTAGTGTGAATGTTTCAGTTGCATTATTTCCAAAGATAAATTACTTGTTACATTTAAATTACATTTCATAGGTGCCATTCAAAGCAAAATATATAATCACAAGAGTTTAACCATTTCTCCCTCTGTCTGTCTCCAGACTCTGTCAGGCTGGTGGATGGGACCAGTCTGTGCTCAGGCAGACTGGAGGTGAAGTCTAACCAGTCTAACCAGAGGTGGTCCTCAGTGTGTGAAGCTGACTTTGACCAGCAGGATGCAGAGGTGGTCTGCAGGGAGCTTGGCTGTGGGGCTCCTTCAGTCCTCCAGGGGGCGCTCTATGGAGAAGTGGAGGCTCCAATGTGGACCAAAGAGTTCCAGTGTGGAGGCCATGAGTCTGCTCTCCTGGACTGTAGAAGCTCAGGCTCAGATAGAAACACCTGCTCACCTGGCAAAGCTGTTGGACTCACCTGCTCAGGTAGAAGAGGAGCTGCAGCTTTGATTTGGTTCATTTCTCTTACACTCACTTTGTTCTTTTACTGACGACTCTCTGGTTTCTGTTCAGAGCCTGTCAGGTTGGTGGGAGGATCCGGTCGCTGTGCAGGAACACTGGAGGTGAAACAGGGAGAGTGGAGACCAGTATACGCCTGGAACTCTCAGTGGACCCTGAAGGAAGCAGCTCTAACGTGTCAAGAGTTGGACTGTGGCTCTGTTGTTTCTGTAGGACGGAGAGTCAAGTTCTTGGATGGACTTGTATGGACGATGACATCTGGCTGTGTGCACTCTGCACCTGCTCTGAAAGACTGTGTAAGGCCATACCCCTCTCTCTACACACTGATGACCCAGATCACCTGTTCAGGTAAGTCCATCAGTGATCTCATCTCTGACAGTTAGGGCTGTGATGATGATAGCGTTACTGCAATAATTCAGTCACATGACGTTACTGCAGTGATGAGGACATCACAGTGCATTTGAGATCAGAGCTGTCATACACATGCCCCGTCAGGAGCACTGGACAGCCTGTAGACAGCCTCTACATGGGTCAACACACTAACCCTAAGACATCATAGGATTGCCAGTGAACAGCTAACGACAATAACAACTTTTTTCAACGTGGAAAAATTGATAAATAATCCCAGAAGACATTCACCGTTGAATTTATTTGACAAAAAGACACTGCAGAACGAGGCTGGATTGCAAAGCTTCTGAAAGAGATAATTGCACTGCAGCCAGTGTTGGAGCAGCACAGTGGTATTGTTAGTATTGTTAGCCTGTTCAGCTGCCAGCCTCCTCAACATCCAGCTAGCCCCCTTCGCTTTTCCAACAGCTGGGAAATAACAGACGAGACTCAAGTTGAGGTTGTTACTGCTGGTTGTTTCCACTCTTGCATGCCGTCTTCAGAACAAAAAGAAGATATTTATATGGATTTTAAAATGGCAGCTTTGTGCTCTGCTCCAGTCGATGGACTGCAGCGTTTGTAGCTCCACCAGTTTCAGATCGGTGTGCGAGGTATCTCAGCAGAGAGGTGAGGAAAAACAGGGCAGAGTAGAACACTTCTGTTGGTAAAATCCAGAGCATATTTTTGTCCGTTACTCAAGACAGCATCCAGCCATTATAACAAACTGTAACACAAATGTCTTATAGGTTATAATAATGTATATATATCCAAAACGTCACAGGTCAACCTCACTGTGACATCATAATGTTCTGCAAAAACACACAAACAACAGACAAACAAAGCGTCATATCTCAGGAACAGAAAGGGAGACATTTGGTCAGATACTGAATTGGTGACTAGATCTTCTGTGTGTGAAGCATCCATGTTTTCACTGACATGGATGCAAACTTTTAAGCGCAATTTTTTTTTTTGCAACGGCGTGTTAAGGAGGCTGTTATCTATAATCTGGTGTCATTTTTTTTCCTTCCACTGTTCACGGCTTAAATTCACGTATAACTAAGTTTATTTAAAGACTCAACCTCTCGAGGAGTCATGTTCAACCTGTGCTGTCTTGTCTCTCCAGGCCACTAGGAGGCAGACGTCTAAACGACAGAGGGATCTTGCTGGTTCAGAGAGGAAGAAGACCTGAGAACACGGATGCTCAACTGATTAGATCTGACCCAGGATTTTTAGGACTTGGAGACGAAGGCTGAATCCAAATGTTCGCACTTCACTGCACTTGCAGACTCACGGACTTTGCGGGCGTGTTCACGGGAAGTCCAGGAGTGTGTAGGGCTCCAAGTCCACCATTCAGTCCACAAGGGACCTCAAGCTGACTTTCTGCGGACTTCAGAGAGCCTGCTTGGGGTGCAGACTTCACAAGTTTAATTACCCACAATTCATTGCAATACGGACGTGACGTTTTAATTTTTCTAAATTGCTGACAGACACACACACGCACACACAAAACCACATAAACTTATTATAAATTGTAACATTAAAACGTTACTTGAATAATGTAGGCCAGATGCAAGACTTTCATTTGTTGCTAGACTGCTTCCTCGGTGTCGACCCTGCCCGTCTCTCACTCTCTGGCTTCGTCTGCTCCCCAGTAAACCACTCTGCCTTCTGTTTTCGACCACTATGCTTCTGCCCTCCTGGTTCCTGTTAGCCTGTTAGCCTGTTAGCCTGGTTCCTGTGACGTCACCCAACTTTCCAAAATGAGTTTACTGGTCCAGTCACCTGAGATCTTCTGAGCTGTGGTTTGCTTCATTCGTCAACTCACCTGTGTGCTGCTACAGTGTTCCACGTGGAGAGCTGCAGCCTGATTCTGTTCGCCTGGGGAATCTGACACTCAACACTGACTCCCTGTGCCTCACCCGTCTGCTCTCACTGTACTTATTGAAGTGGTGCATTAAAGCTCAAACTGTTCCACCTGTCCCCGGTGCTGTTTCTGGCTTCTAACAGGCATCCCCTGGCGTCCTCCATCAGCTGTGCCGGTGACTTGGCGCTACTAGCTTAAAAATACATGTGTCTATTGATGCAGGAGCTAAATCTGTTTATGGAAAAATATTTTTTTCAGCAGATATCTTAGTCGTAACAAGACCGAGCTGGCTGAGCAGTTCTGTGTTTATATCTGGAGTCCTCCACGCCAGTATTGAATGTGTCCACGGGGTCAAAGGTTCCACTTGTGTCGTTGACTTTCAAAATAAAAGTAATTGCGTCATGAAAATAGTGATTTAGATGTATATATACACATATATTACACATATACTGCACATCTTTTTACTGCATTGTATTCAGAAAAATAAAGAACAGATTTGGTCTCACCTGCTGCCCGCCCTCATGTTCTTCATTTTTACTTTTGCCATTCACATCAGTTCACCTCCTATTTTGCTCCTTTAATTATCTGAACTTATTCCTGTCATCATGCTGCTTCAACATCTAAATTTCTCCCCTGAAGAAAGCTTACCTTATCTTATTTTGAAAGCCAGATGTGCCCACATGTGTGTCTTTGCACTAACTTCACAGAGTCTGAGGCAGTGTGATGGACTGTACTTCATGTGGTGCTTCACGTGCTGCAGCACAGAATGAAGTAACCCTCCCTGTCAGCTCGCTCCGGACCGTCTCACTGCATTTACCTCGAGGTACGTTTCTCTTTACTGACTGAATTATTGAACATGTGGAGTTGTGTGAACATGAACTGATCAGACACTGATTATTAAGTGCAAAGAGAAAAGTGTTGATACAAGATCTGCTGCTGCTCAGATGCAGTTATTTGAGTGCAGTTTGGATTTAACTAGTAAATCCCCGTCTGTCTGTTCTGTGCAAATTCAAGGTACATGTACTTAACTTGAGTCTTTCCTTTTAAAGCCACTGAGTGCTTTTTACTCCATGACATCTTTACAAATTCAGGTTTTTACACATTAAACACACGAGGAGTTTATAATTTTTTTTTTTTGTCATTAACTTCCCAGCAGTGTGTACAAGTCCAGCTGAAACCACAGAGATTACAGTGTGGTATTAGTTCTTTTACTGAAGTGAAGGATCCAAACACTGCCCAACATAAACAGCACAAGACAGATGCGGAGATTCTCCAGGACACGCTCACATAAACAAACTGAAGCTGTGTTGCACACACTTGAGCCTGCAGACGTGAGGCAGCATGGGTCGGGACATCGAAACAGTACACAAGAAAACATATCTTAATTGTTTAGCTTACTTAGATCAGCTTAATCCCAACATGTCCTCCAAACCACAGGACCGCACATGTCGTTTTTTCCTACACTCTAACACACTTTATTTATAAAGCGCTTTTCAGAATAAAGGTATAAGTGCTTTACATGGTTGATCCCAAAACAATGCCGAATTCAAGCAAATAAAATGAGACAATTTTAAGAAAACACAAAGAAACAAAAAATGAAAATAAAATACCGTCACTGAGGCAGATAAGCAACGATTGGCAACTAATTGCCCCACAGATTGTGCTGAGGTACAGCGAATCGTTTACAGTAATACAAAATAAAAGAACACCAAAGCACTGACAACACAAGATGAAAACATTTAAAAGATAATCAAATGACACATATATAATGTGGCTATTTGCTGACTAGCAGGAGCGTGCTGGCAGTTTACGACTGATCGGCTTTCATGAACGTACACACAATCAAATCTGAGTTTTCTGTGACATTCATGAATCCGCTGTCGGTTTTTAGTACCGAGGTTTGTTATGTGCAAATCTTCTCACAGATTTACCAACATTTCATGAATGTCAGTCAAAGTGTTCACTGTGTATGAAATGTGCTGCACAGATCAAATTGAACTGGTTTTTCTCCTTGTGTTGTACAGAGGGACTGTAACTGCATTATGTTGTGCAGCCCTGTGTTGTACAATGAATGACCCTTGACCCTGGCCAACAGCCACAATCACAGCTCCAGTCAATCAGCCTAATCTGTGAGGAAACGAGGTTTACAAGCTCTGGTCGTTATCTGAGCAATCCCAGCTGAGGGTGTGCCCGCTCCTGCTGCAGTCACATCCAGTAAACCTGCACCATACAGTATATATACAAATATATCACAGCACAGCTCAGCCTGTCTCCATGGATCACAGCGAACGCACTGTGAGGTCACACTGAAGTCAGAGAAAATATATGGAGGCTTTTATGGGCTGTGTAACTTTGTTTGTCTCTGATTCACAGCACGGGAGGCCGAACTCAACAGAGCTGACAACCAGGAGTAGAGACAGATGACGGCAGACAGACAGACAGACAGACAGACAGACAGACAGACAGTGATACTGTGGTTGTGATGATGCTGGACATGGATCACAGGTTGATGGCGCTCCTGGTGTTGTTCTGGATCTCAGGTACGACTCATGCTCATGCGTCATTGGATGAGGACTGTACCACTCTACAAAAACAAGTTTTGTTTTGCCTGTGTTGATTGTTTCTGATGATATTTTGTGTTGTGAGGTGTTTTTGTGTCGCTGAGTCAGGCCAGTTTTAACTGTAACACACCTCATGTTGCTTTCAGTTCCTTTCCTGTATAAACAAATACCTGTAAAACTTCCATTAGCAGCCCGGGCTATTGTTTGCTTAAATCACTGGAGTCAACAGGCCTATATCTGGGACAGGCCTTTAATTCCCTTCACACAAAACTGTCACTCAGCAGATATGGGCAACATGACCAAACTGTTTATTTAAACCAGTACAAAATGAGGCTTCAGATAATATATCAGTGATGAATCATTCATTGATCCAGCTCCAACAGACTGCGCATCACAGAGAGAGTGAGTTACTGCATTTGAGGATGACAGCTCTGTTCAAATCATTTTATCGCTGTTATGTATGTTAATGTTTATTGTCTAATTTCTTGACTCAGGTCTCCAGACAGAGGAAACACTCAACCACAACGGTATGTATATAAATAAATATAAATGTAGACATAATTCCTGTGTGTATTCTTCTTAAAATACATCTGGAAATTAAACATTTGGGTCGCTTTCTTTTCCAACAAAATGAATCCATGAATCTCTGTATGGGTGCAGATTTTTTTTCCACTCAAGCGAACAGCAGTTGTATCAAGGTTCAGTCTTGGGGCCTATTTTATTTTCTATTTATATAAACAAAATATGTGATAACCTGTCAAATGCCTCTTACCATTTTTATGCAGATGACACTGTCATCTATTGTTGGTCACCCTCAATTGTGCAGGCTCTTGAGTTTTTACAATCTGCTTTTAATGTTGTTCAATCTCGATTGCAAAATCTTAAATTAGTTTTAAATGCACAAAAAACCAAACTGATGGTGTTTTCTAGATCTGGTGAATTACCAGGGAACATCCCCTCAATCTTAACCTCACGAGGTGTTCCCATTGAACTTGTCTCAAATTACAAGTACTTGGGTTTTCTTATTGATCATGAGCTTTCATTCAAAGTGCATATTGTTAGTTTGGTCACCAAGCTCAGGATTAAAATTGGTTTCTATTATAGAAACAAATCCTGCTTCTCTCTCCGAGCTCGCAAATATCTTGTTTCTGCAACTTTTTTACCTCTGCTTGATTATGGTGATGTTCTGTACATGACAGCTTCAGCTAAATGTCTACAGTCCTTGAACACCGTCTATCACTGTGCGCTGAGATTTGTCACTGGCTGTAGCAGACTCACCCATCACTGTGAACTCTGTGCCAAGTCTGGATGGCCATCTCTGAGTGTCCGCCGGTACATACACTGGTTGACTCTCATTTATAAAGCTCTTCTTGGCCTAGTTCCAACATACTTGTGTACACTTCTGCAAAGAACTAAAAGCCGCTACGCCTTACGCTCTGGTGATATCATTCACCTGATTGTCCCCCATGTCAGGACTGAACAGGGGAAAAGAGCTTTCAGATTTGCTGCCCCATCAGCGCGGAATACCCTCCAGTCTGATTTAAAAATGTCGGAGCTTATTCCATTGGAGAACTTTCGCTCTCTCTTGACTGACAGACATTGCGAGACCTTGGAACAGTGCTTATGTTTTTAAAATTGTTATTGTGACTTCCACTGCTGCACTTTAAATGTCAACCTTTTACCTTAGTTATTGGCTGCTCTATCATATTGTTTATTGCCTGTCTGCTATTTATTGTGACGTGGGCTGCTGACCTCTTGGCCAGGTCCCCCTTGTAAAAGAGATCTCGATCTCAATGGGTCTTTTACCTGGTTAAATAAAGGTTAAATAAAAATAAAAAAAATAAAATTGCAAAAGCAAGCATCTCTTTCATTTTCATCCACAGAGTTTAAATTTAGTTACAGATTTCTAAATTGAAGGATATGGGCAGTCAAGAAAGTGTATAAGATTCTGATCCAACTATGAAAATCTTTTCCAAGGCGTTCCAAAAGATAGATAGATAAATCTGTTTGATCCCAACTGATTAATTTACCTTTGAGTCTGTACGCTACTGGTTTTGAGCAAAGGCTCTGTATGACCCAACATTGCCAGCCTCATCAGTTACAGCTGAAAACATTCATTCATTTTCCATAGCTGCTTATCCTGTTAGGGGTCATGGTCGCTGACATTACGCTCACTACAACAACAGTTCAGCTGAGACATGAACAGACACAGCGACTGAAATAATAGTAACAGTAATAAAACAGGACAAGAATAACCCGATGGCATGTCTAGTGTTTTGGACAGGGAATTACAGTCAGTAGTAAGGTGGGTATGGAGTAACAAGTTGGTTCTTAATATATCAAAAACAAAAAGTATTGTATTTGGATCTAACTTAAAACTTAAACATAAACCACAGTTAAATGTGTCTGTACAGGGAGTGCCTGAGGAGCAGGTAGATGACACAAAACTTCTTGGAGTAATTTTAGATAGCAGATTAAAGTGGTCAAAGCAGACTGAAAAAACAGTGGCAGTTATTAAGAGATGTGCTAAATTTTCAAACATTGTTCTTACTCATTTGGATTACTGTCCAGTAATGTGGTCAAGTGCACCAAATAGAGATTTAGAAAAATTACAGTTAGTTCAGAATAGAGCCGCATGACTCGCTCTGAACTGTAACATTAGAGCTAATATCATCAGAATGCACAGAGCCTTAGGCTGGCCATTGGTGAAGGACAGAATGATTATCTCTCTGCTCTGTTTTATAAGAAATGTTTCAATGTCCAAAATCCCAAATGTCCTGTACCATCAGTTTGCATACAGTAGTAATGGTCATAACTTCAGTACTGGACATGCATTAAGAGGTTGTTTTTAACTTCCAGTCTCAAAAACGAATGCAAGGCAACGCACTGTTATGTACAGAGGAATGAAATTGTGGAGTAGTCTGCCATCCGATATAACACATGTGACAAGTAAAGCAGTTTTTAAAAGCAGTTTGAAGAGATACCTGATGGTACAGAACACCAGCCCTCTTCAGATATAACATGTTTTTACTGCATACTTGACTCTGATAAACACTGAGGAACTTTGGTGGTCCTTTTCATACTGTTTTTTGGTATTATTGTCTCCTCTGAGCTGTATTGAATGTTTTATTGATGACTTGGATATGGTGTAGGAATTTGATGTTATTGACATTGTTATCATTATCAGTAGGTTTATTGCTGTTGATTCATTGTTGCTTGTTTTGATTGTTTTGTAAATGGAGTTTATTGTTTTTTGTTTTTTTTCCTGGTTATTTTCTATCTTTTTGTCTCTGAATTTTAAATAGATCATTGTTTTGTACTTACTTACTTCTGTGGACCCCAGGAAGAATAGTTGCTACCTTTGGTAGTGACTAATGGGGATCCAAATAAATAAATAAATAAATGAATAAACATTGCGCACGTCGTGAACGACGACTGGGGATGATTGGTCACTGACCAACATCTAGTCTGTCGTGTCTGTCGGCCAAGTCACAGCACGATTTTATGACTCTACAATCACGTAATCTGACATAGAGACTGAAAACAGATAGAAATGTCAGCACAGCGCTGCGCTGCATGTGTGGGACACAGAGCTGCTTGATTGTGTCAGGTGAGCGTTCGTTTGCTAGTTTATGTGTGAGGTGGATCATCACTGTTCTTCTTGGTAGTTGTAGTCTGATGTGTGACACTGAGACGGCGCCTGGACGCAGACAACAGATGTGTTTAAAGAATGCAACAAAAACGCAGATGTGTCTCTGTCCCTGCCTCGGCCTCTCTGTCGATGCTCTGTGCAGAAATAAGATTAATGATTTAAATCATTTCCAGCACTAGATTCATTTGAAACGCCAAAAAATCTTTTTAACTCCGCCCACAAAGATTTTTAACTGTTTCAAACCTACCTGATCCTTTTACACTCATGTTACAGTTCAGTGTCCTGAGCTGCAGACCTTTAAACCTCTGCAGCTCCAGTGCTGTGTGCAGAAACATGAACGCACAGCTCTGCTGTTTATTCTATATCATTCTACATGAACATGTTGTGCAGCTGTTTATTTTCAAACAGAGAACAGAATCTCTGTCTTTGCTTTTTATTTTGATCAGTCTGTTTTTGTAAAAGTGCTCCTGACATCTCAAATGTAGCTTTGACCTGCAGCTGAAAACATGGAGCTCATTTTGAAGTGAATACCGAGATATATATCGTGTATCGCCAGTGAGCCTGTAAATACAGCGATATGTATGATATACATTTAAACCAGCCCAGAAGATTTGAGTGCCTTCAGGGATGATGTTCCAGGTATGGTGCAGGTTTTATTGAGGCCTTAGAGCCCACCTTAGGGTGGGACCTGCAGATTACAAGAGGCCATAGTGTTCTTGAATAGGCTTTGAAACACCAGGAGGAGTTGGACCAGAATTCACTTCCAAATTTGGATTTAGTGACTTCAGCTGTACACTGCTGCCCCAGAGCATAACATGAGAAAACATGTCCTTTTTTAATTCCCAATAAAACTACAGATGACTCTATTGTTTCTATTCAGAATCTGTCAGGTTGGTGGGAGGGTCCAGCCGCTGCACTGGAACACTGGAGCTGAAAGGTGAGGATGAGTGGAGACCAGTGTACAGCGAGCAGTGGGCCTTGAAGGACGCAGCTATAATCTGTAAAGCGCTGGACTGTGGATCTGCCATTTCAATACGACATGTAAAGACTTCATTAAACACACACTATGTGTGGAGTGCCAGACCTATATGTACTTGGTCTCCATCTGCTCCGAGGCGCTGTCTAAGCTTCGATACCTCCACTGTCAGTCTGGAGATCACCTGCTCAGGTAAGCTCATCAGTGTCTATCTGTGACAGTAATATTATGTAATGTGACAACAGATGGTAGAAAAATTAACTTTATCTTGATTATGTCATGTCAAATCATTTCAGATTTAGGTGTTCCCTGAAAAAAGGGACCTCTGCCTCTCTCTCTGTGTCACTGTTTGACTGACTCGGCAGCTGCGTCACTGTTTTAAGAGCCCGGTCTCACTCTGAAATCGTCGAAATCCGGTGCTTGGGCAGTGACTTGCGGTGTCAGAAACCTACGAAAAAAGGCGTCCTTTGACGTCAGCATGATACACAGCTGGTTGCCATTATAGTTTAATGGCGCTGGTGGGAAATGTGGCGGGACACGGACAAAGGTTAAGATGGTGAAAGTCCGAGTGGGGTGGGCAGGAGGGGTGGTGGATGGGTCCAACAAACACTGACTGTCAACCGAGGGGGTGGTGCTCACTTCCTGTAAGATTGTAAACCCTGTTCTGTTTTCCTAAACCCAACCATGTTTTTGTTGTTGAAGGAAAAAAATGTCAATTTGTGGTGTTGTACCAATGTAGTGCTTTTATTTTGAAAGAGACTGTAAATGTCAAATTTCCTGTGAAAACAGAAGTGTATCTTGAAAGAAGAGAACTTGACACGACGTCCCAGAACGTCAACAACCAACACACCCAGGGTATGTGACGAGGTCGCAGTGAGGATGAGTTGCTTTGAACAGCAGGTGTGTTACAGAGAAAATAGACGCACTGCAACAGACGAGCAAGTGCAGTTTAAGATGTTTTTACCCATTCTCACTCGCAACCCTCGGCCTCAGAGACTGAAGCACAGAGGCACATTTGTGGCGGCACGCATTTAGAGACAGCGGGCAACAACCCAAGTCTTCAAGCACTGCTGCTTTATCAGTGGACATAAGCATCAGAAACAGACGCAGAGAGGCACCTCTCACAGTGATATGATACACGCCATTTGGCAGCGGTTTGTAATGCCGCCAACTGTAAGTTGTATAGGGGTGGCAGAGGGGTCAATCAAACCCCGGACTTTCACCTTGGAGCCCACTGTTCAGCTCCCGTATGAATTTCAAGCCAGACCATGATGTTTTTTTCAAAACCTAACCACATGCTTTTGCTGCCTAAACTTAAGAAAAATCAACCTACAACTGAAGTGTTTTACATGCGTTCAAGTTTTATTTTGAAAGGACTTGTAACAAGCAGAAGCAGGAGCCTGGTAAGACCATCCTGATGATCCCTCTCTGTATCAGTCTGGACTTGGTGCACCGCAAACACTTTCAGTGGGCGTGAGGACTGACCTTGACAGACAAACTCCTTCAGTCAATCAGCATAACAAAACACGCAAGAACATCTTCCTCAGCACCAACAGTTGATAAATCAAGCTTTTGCAAAATCCAGTCAGAGGAGCTATAAAAAAACGTCTTTCAAGAGGTCAAACTCTTGTTCCTCTTTAATTGTTATCGACTCGTTTTCTGCAAAGACTTCACTATGTGTCTATGTAAATGTAAAAGTATTCTGAGGGAAGTAAAAACTGTCTCTCTCTGTCTCCAGACTCTGTCAGGCTGGTGGATGGGACCGGTCTGTGTTCAGGCAGACTGGAGGTGAAGTCTAACCAGTCTAACCAGTCTAACCAGAGGTGGTCCTCAGTGTGTGAAGCTGACTTTGACCAGCAGGATGCAGAGGTGGTCTGCAGGGAGCTTGGCTGTGGGGCTCCTTCAGTCCTCCAGGGGGCGCTCTATGGAGAAGTGGAGGCTCCAGTGTGGACCAAAGAGTTCCAGTGTGGAGGCCATGAGTCTGCTCTCCTGGACTGTAGAAGCTCAGGCTCAGATAGAAACACCTGCTCACCTGGCAAAGCTGTTGGACTCACCTGCTCAGGTAGAAGAGGAGCTGCAGCTTTGATTTGGTTCATTTCTCTTACACTCACTTTGTTCTTTTACTGACGACTCTCTGGTTTCTGTTCAGAGCCTGTCAGGTTGGTGGGAGGATCCAGTCGCTGTGCAGGAACACTGGAGGTGAAACACCAGAAGGAGTGGAGACCAGTATATGGTGATCACTGGACCCTAAAGGGAGCAATTGCAGTCTGTAGAGAACTGGACTGTGGCTCTGCTGTTTCAGTAAAAGAGAAAGAGACTTCACTCAGACTCTATGTGTGGCGTGTCAGTGAATACTGTGTTAAGTCCGTATATGTTCTGAAGGACTGTGTAAGACCTGGTGTCTCCTCTAACATCCTAGAGATCACCTGCTCAGGTAAGCCCATCACTGATGCTATCTCTGACAGTGATGTTATATAATGTGACAGAAGTGGGCTTGTTTTGTTTATGTCATGTCAAATTATGTCAAATTTTGGGCATTCCCTAAGAAAATGGACTTCTGGTTGCTTCACTGTTTTAACTCATCTGTTGAACCAGTTTGGTGAAAAGTAGGGATGCACGATATGTTTTGCCAATATGCAACATCTCATTTGATCGATAACTGATGTTAGTATATCCACTTTTTCTCACCTTTTTCTTTGCCCACCAGTAGATGGAGACATGACATTGAATGCCTCTCAATGTATGTAATATTCATTCATTGTGCAAAATGGGAAAAAACAAGTTGGCTGATTCTAATCGCTGGAGGATTATTAATGTGCACCTCCTCCTGTACTGCCTTAATATGCACATTCAGCACATCCAATGCATCAAAACATTGTTTTCTAGTTGGAGCCGCGTTTGCCTCGTTTTCAAACTGTATGCTTTGACTAAAATGAACAATGACAGCAATATAGTCCACGATGAGCAGCGCTAAAATCAACCTGCGTAGTTGTCCCTCCATTGTGACATTAGAAAGTGTCACATTTATCTTGCAAGTGTACTCTTCTTCAACGTTTGCTTTACTTCCTGGATTTTTCCCACATGGAAATTCTGACCAATCAAGAGCAGCTTTCTCACACAAGGCATTTGATCTGGTCCTCTTGTAAATGCTGCCGTGAGAACACCAACCAACTCTAGGCAATTATACAACTTTGGAACAACATGAGTCCCTGATTCAGACCAGAGGAGACCACTCTAGGGCTGACAGCAGCCTGAGGTAACTGTAACACTCAAGTAATTCCACTTATGTTTCATTATAGGTATTAATTCCATCATAAAACAACTGTTGGCTTGATTTGGACAAATGAATCAATCAGACCTCAATACTTATTCCCATCCATAGGAAACTACAATCAGTAGATTGAATAACCCTTTAATGGCCGTTAGGGTGTATTATGTGTGGGCTCAGACCCATCTAAACGTACCACAGACCATGAAATGAAGGCTTTTCTCTTTAAACTTCAGGAGTTAGCGGACTTCATTCCTGTCCTCTGGCAGTACAAGTTAATAGAGATGGTGTTCACTGACTGTAGTAAACTGAAAACGGCCCGGAGGCTTTGGATTACACATTTCTAGCAGTTTTATGCAACCAGACACAAGTTTTGATGACAACAACAGCGAAGGTATGATACGATTTGTGGTTGTAAATGTTTGAGGGGAAAGATTTTTACCATTTGATTTTGACGTTTCATGCTTTGAGTCTGTGGTTGTACAGGATGTGTCAGGATTCATCTGTGGTGTCATCTGTGTGGATAGCGAGAATTAAAAGATATTGAGAGTGCTGTAATACAAGCATGCGCCATGTTCAGACAGATAATGCTTTTTGCCTGTACGATGACAGTTTGCTCTTCTTGATGGCAGTTTGGCTTAGGTAGGAACTGGTTACACTACCTTTCTCTCTTCCTTGTTTTCTCTTTCTAGCCTCCTTCACACTGCTTCTTTAAGGCAGAAATTTCACACTGTTATGTTGCCTTGCCGTTCTGTATAAAAGGTACAATCATGAAATGGGGGGCAGAGTTGTCTTGTCTTTAAGCCACCATCGGAGGTAGTAACAGAATGATGTCTCTATAAATGGAACAGCTGTTAGCAGTTAGCGGCAAACTCAAAGACAAAGAACAGCAGCTGCAGATGTCCACAAATAGTGAAATCAATGAGGTCCAGGAGCTCCTTACCCTCCGAGCGGAGGACGAGATCAGCCGCCATATAACAGGGACGCTAAATGATTGTTATTGACATTGTTTATAAAGCGCTGCTGGTGCATATGTTATGTCACACTAGATGATGATGCTGGTGTGTTCCATGTCATGCCTGTCATGCTCTTTTGATTCCGCGCTGCCATCGTGCTGCCGCCGCTGTTTGGTTCTGTGTAAAGATGCAAAGGCAGTGTAAAATAGGGATTTTAGCAGCTCTATCGCCTCATCTCTGTGTAAGAAGGCCTCTTTCTCTCTGTCTCCAGACTCTGTCAGGCTGGTGAATGGGACCAGTCTGTGCTCAGGCAGACTGGAGGTGAAGTCTAACCAGTCTAACCAGTCTAACCAGAGGTGGTCCCCAGTGTGTGAAGCTGACTTTGACCAGCAGGATGCAGAGGTGGTCTGCAGGGAGCTTGGCTGTGGGGCTCCTTCAGTCCTCCAGGGGGCGCTCTATGGAGAAGTGGAGGCTCCAGTGTGGACCAAAGAGTTCCAGTGTGGAGGCCATGAGTCTGCTCTCCTGGACTGTAGAAGCTCAGGCTCAGATAGAAACACCTGCTCACCTGGCAAAGCTGTTGGACTCACCTGCTCAGGTAGAAGAGGAGCTGCAGCTTTGATTTGGTTCATTTCTCTTACACTCACTTTGTTCTTTTACTGACGACTCTCTGGTTTCTGTTCAGAGCCTGTCAGGTTGGTGGGAGGATCCAGTCGCTGTGCAGGATCACTGGAGGTGAAACACCAGAATGAGTGGAGACCAGTGCATGACTTTTTCTTTGTCTACACCTTGAAGAAAGCAGCTGAATTGTGTGGAGCGCTAGACTGTGGCTCTGCTGTCTCTACAAGTCAAAAATATGAGTTCTCATACAGACTCATGTGGATGATAACAACTGAGTTTGCTCAGTCTGTATCTACTCTGAGGGAATCTGTAATATCAGGTTCCACTCGCCGAGTCGTGCGTGTCACCTGCTCAGGTAATGGCATTTACACTGGATGCCTAAGTGCCCTGATATGTCTCTGCTCTTTTCTAATCACATGTAGATCTCTGTCTCTGTCTGCTCGTCTCTGTTTAGACACAACTGACAAATATGTGGAATAAGTAAGAATGAGTTGCATTATTCGTGATTTATAAAAAAAATTAGGTCTTTTATATCATATGTATTTTATATAGCTCATAATAGATTATCAGTGTTTTCTTGCTAGATTCGCTCGTGGCTTGCTTAAAAACAGGGCAGATGCCGAAACTTTTGCTGCAGGTCACAAGCTGGCTACGAGCTCAGTGCTGCGGTGCGTCCAATGTGAACGGTCCAGTTGATTAAAACATGGGCGCCGGAAGGTCAGGCTGTTCCCATAAAAAGTATTGTACCCAAATTTGTGCATATCCCACATGTTTTTAAAGGCTGCGATCACATTACGAAAGCCCGGCTGGGAGTAAATAAGGAAGTGGTCCTGAGCGGTCTTGTAATGAGGCAGGTTGAGAGTGGAGGGGTCATAAAAATGCAGCCTTTCCCCTCCATAAACCTCTGTAACTTTACTTTAACTATGTAACTGTACGTTAAGGATGTAACGTCATTTGTGGGACTCTAATTTATGGGATATCACATGAACTGTTCTTTGAGGATGTGTTGAAAAGGGAGTGGGAAACACTTCACGGAAAAAAAGACGTGTCATGGTGCTTCCACATCCAATATGAATCTGACATGAGTCCCTCAGTAACATCATGTCTGACAGTGATGTTTCCAGTGTGTTCCTGTCTCTGCCACGCCGAGTTGGTGGTTTTTATCGTACTGAATTGTAAAGTTAAGCCCCGAACACACAGAAAGCATTTAGCAGGTTGCAAAACACCAGGCGCATCACACACTAGTAAAAAACATGACAAATGGTGCCAGGCAACCACCCCATCACCTCCTTACCCTAACCTTTCCATGTAATCAGTCTACTGTTTATTTTTATCTTATTTATTCAGTAGTAATCAGTGTGTAGTTCCTGACATGTTGAGGCAGAGGGTACTGTGTGTAGCTCTGGTTGAGGGTGAGAGGCTGTCCAGGAGTTGGTCCAGGAGCTTCCCCTCCATGATAGACTTTTCAAGGCATATTTTAGGATGACTCAGGGGCAGTTTGACAACAAATGAAAAAAAATACATACTAACTACAGGGAGTTCATTGGTCCTGCCGTGTGACTGAACACCACCAGTGTCTCCCCCACTGTTTACCAACTGGGAACTTGTGGGCCCGCCTCTTTAATCATCTGATTAGACAATGGGAAGGAAAGCAGAGATGACGTGAGATGCTTTTCTGCTCTGGCAAAAACACCAAGTGCTTAGAGCACTAAAATGCGAGGCACGTAGCAACCCAAAAACAGTGAGCAAAAAGCTTCATTGTTATTAACTATAGTCCCTTTTACACTGCCAGATTTTCGGTGAATGTTGGGCCGTTTTGCCGGCAAGCTGTGAGCGTTTAGACACAAAAAGCTGGATTGGCGAGTTGATCCGAGGTGCCCAATTTTCCGCCTCATAGGGTAGACATATTGGTGGAACCTTTTAGTTTAAACAGACCGAGGCGGCCTTCTGCAATGGGAGGAGCTGTTGATGACGCCACACGAGCGAGCCACTGGTGGTGGATAAACAGGAAACAGCTGATAGCAGGAATTAGCGAGCAGCTAGTAGCAAGAGGGAAACACAAACCTGACAGACACTGTAAAGATGAGCAACTGGGGAGACAAGGAATTGCGCGCCCTCCTTGTCCTCGCAAACGAAGAGGCCATTAACCGTCAGATGACGGGGACGGTGAAGAACGGGCCGACTTATGAGAGAATCGCCGAAGGACTGACCAGCCGCGGCTTCCCTCCCACGTCACTGTTTACGTCACACGCTGAGCTACACATTTTGTTACTTGCTCACGCCCCCCATTGCCCCGAAAAAGGCACATTCTGTATAAACAAAAGTAGGTAGGCGGCATTTTGTTTTTATACTGCCAATGCTGAAAAAACACTGATTGGGCTTTCCTGCAAATTTGCACAACTCCTGTCTAAAAAGGGCTAGAGACAAAAAGACGCCCCAGCTGCTAAAATGCTTTCTTTGTGATCGCAACCTGATCCAGGGCAATGACTTCAGTCTCTCAAACTCAAATTAGCATCATTGACATAAATGTTAGTCTTGATAATCTCTCTCTGTCTGTGTCCAGACTCTGTCAGGCTGGTGAATGGGACCAGTCTGTGTTCAGGCAGACTGGAGGTGAAGTCTAACCAGTCTAACCAGTCTAACCAGAGGTGGTCCTCAGTGTGTGAAGCTGACTTTGACCAGCAGGATGCAGAGGTGGTCTGCAGGGAGCTTGGCTGTGGGGCTCCTTCAGTCCTCCAGGGGGCGCTCTATGGAGAAGTGGAGGCTCCAGTGTGGACCAAAGAGTTCCAGTGTGGAGGCCATGAGTCTGCTCTCCTGGACTGTAGAAGCTCAGGCTCAGATAGAAACACCTGCTCACCTGGCAAAGCTGTTGGACTCACCTGCTCAGGTAGAAGAGGAGCTGCAGCTTTGATTTGGTTCATTTCTCTTACACTCACTTTGTTCTTTTACTGACGACTCTCTGGTTTCTGTTCAGAGCCTGTCAGGTTGGTGGGAGGATCCAGTCGCTGTGCAGGAACACTGGAGGTAACATGTGAGGATAAGTGGAGACCGGTGGACGGTGATGACTGGAGCCTGAAGGAAGCAGCAGTAGTTTGTAGACGGCTGAACTGCGGCTCTGCTGTTTCAACAGCATCAAGAATAGAGTCCACAAGAAGACCTGCATGTAGAATAACGACTGCATGTGTTCACTCTGGATCTACTCTTAATGACTGTGCAGGACCATATTCCTCTTACAAAGTCGTGGAGGTCACCTGTTCAGGTAAGTCCATCAGTGACAGTCAGTGGTTTTCATTGGACTGAACTGTAAAGTTATTGAGGTCAGTGACATCCTAAAAGGTGAAAAAGTGGTCTTGTTCCTGGAAGACTGGTGCGTCTCTCTTGAACTGAAGGCCATCAGTATTAATGTTACAGTTCCATTATGTGTCCCAGTCAGTGCTTCTCAAAGTCAAGGATGCCTCCTTAGTAGGACGGGTCCTTCCAAGTTGGGTCCCACAGAGACTTGGCATGACTCCCTCACAGCATTCGGTGAACACACATTGGAACAGGCTAATGAGTGCCTAGGTGTGCATCACTGAAGAGGCCCTGCCTTCAACTCCAGCAAATCATGCAATATGCCTGCTGAGGATACACACATGCATCCTTGAAAAATCTCTGAAGGAAGGACTCAGTCCTCTGTAGAAAAAGTCGAAGGATCCTTGTCATTGGAACAGTCCTTCGGCGGGATTAGCTGTCGTAGCCACTTTGAAATTCAGCCATATAAGGATTCGTCGTTGACTTTCAGAGGTCTTTCTCCATTCCTTATGTTTCCTGCGCTCCCGTCTGTCTCTCTTGCCCTTTTCAAATGGAGATTCTGCAATACTGCTGTAAAAAAGATCCGCCATTAACCCAGCTTTGCTTCCATTTGCCACTTCTCTGGAAGCAAAAGAAGCATGATGTGTGACACGATCTCTAGTGTGATGGCTCCCCCATTTTTCACAGGCATTGATTTGGCTTTGTTACTTCCCCACTGCCGGCTTCATGGTGGAGTAAAGCACCTCCTTCCACATTCCTACATTTTACACAGAACAGCGAGGTGGGATTACAGTGTGTCATTCCTGCCTTGAATAGGGTGTATAAAAGGTGCTTTAGTCTGTGTCAGTGACTACCTTCACATGCAGAAAATAGTCAGTTTTATGTCCTTGTTCCCAAAAAGAGAATATTCCTACTAAGCTGTTTATATCTTTCATGAAAATGAGTATTCCACTAACATCAAATCTACATGCAGCCCAGCATGTCTTGATTAATGTGCCCTGACATGACATTTATGAAGTCAAAATATGGAAAAGTGGAAGAACTGTTGCTGTTGCCAGAATTTTTTCAAAGTTTGCCACCGGTGTCAGGCTTGTTGGACTGTACGAACGCAGTCTCCTTCTTTCAGTCCTTCAACCACCTTCTTGAAGTGGTCAGTGTTGAGAAACTTGTGCATGTTCAAATACTTCCTGATAATCCAAGTCTTTGATAATGTTTAAAAGTAGGTGTGTTTCTCCTTATAGACAAGAAATGTAGGCTTTTCCTTTGGGCATGCATCTCTACCCCGTCTGCAAACTAGTGCAGGGTGGTATACCAGGTTACCAATTTCCCGTACGATATGATTTTTTTGTGCAAATCTTAAACAACTCTCCAACACTCTGCAAAGGTGAGTAGTTAAGTAAGCAGAAGATGAACTGATCTCCAAAAGGCATTAAGTTAAAAATGTAACGTGCTTTTCAACATTGTAAGCAAGATCTGTGTATTATTTTTGTCTTGTACAATTTTAGAATGAATAAAAGGAAACGAGCACCATGCAAAAGTTTGGCCACCCCAAGACATTTGAGCTCTCCTCACCTCCCTCAGCTTACACACCTGCCGTCCATCAGCTCATCATCTCCTCAGTATAAAAGCCCTGTCTCCTCACTCATCGTTAGATTTCAGCTACTGTGGTCATCTCTGATTCTCAGGCCTCTTTTTAGTACTTTTCCTGAGAAGCTTGACGCTCCCTTGTATTGTGTTCTGCCACTCTCTCAGATCACTGCATTCCCATCTGACTGCCAGTCTCGTCTGTCTGCCCACCTAACTAGCCCATTTACCTAACTTCCTCCCCCACTTGGCTTCACTCCGGCCCAGTCGTGCTCTGGTGTTCCCCAAACCTCTGGACATCCTTCCCCCATCTCCTTCGCCCAACCTCTGCAATAGATCCTATTTTCTTAAACCTTAATTTCTGATCGTAACACATTATCAAATAATTGTGTTTCATACAACATAACAAAGACCTCATCACAAGGAACAGCCATAATGATTTCTCTCTCTGTCTCCAGACTCTGTCAGGTTGGTGGATGGGACTGGTCTGTGTTCAGGCAGACTGGAGGTGAAGTCTAACCAGTCTAACCAGTCTAACCAGAGGTGGTCCTCAGTGTGTGAAGCTGACTTTGACCAGCAGGATGCAGAGGTGGTCTGCAGGGAGCTTGGCTGTGGGCCTCCTTCAGTCCTCCAGGGGGCGCTCTATGGAGAAGTGGAGGCTCCAGTGTGGACCAAAGAGTTCCAGTGTGGAGGCCATGAGTCTGCTCTCCTGGACTGTAGAAGCTCAGGCTCAGATAGAAACACCTGCTCACCTGGCAAAGCTGTTGGACTCACCTGCTCAGGTAGAAGAGGAGCTGCAGCTTTGATTTGGTTCATTTCTCTTACACTCACTTTGTTCTTTTACTGATGACTCTCTGGTTTCTGTTCAGAGCCTGTCAGGTTGGTGGGAGGATCCAGTCGCTGTGCAGGAACACTGGAGGTGAAACAGGGAGAGTGGAGACCAGTGGATGGTGATGACTGGAGCCTGAAGGAAGCAGCAGTAGTTTGTCGAGACCTGGACTGTGGCTCTCCAATTTCTATAGAACAGAGAAAGGAGTCCACGAGAAGACCTGCATGGTCGATGACATCTCAATGTGTTCACTCTGGATCTGCTCTGAGGGAGTGTGTAACATCATATTCCTCTTTCAATTTCTTGGAGGTCACCTGCTCAGGTAAGTCCATCAGTGACATCATCAGTAATGTTTTCAGTGTGTTCCTTCCTCTGTAAATTAACTGAACTGTAAAGTTTCCAGAACAACAACATAAGTGACAGAAGTGGTCTTGTTTCTGGAAACTAAGTGCATCAATACCACCTTAAAGTGGAGATGAAATACTGAAAAATGTGACTGTAGTTCGTTTGATTTTTACTTTAAGGGCTTTCACACTGCCACACAGTATTTTGCCACCTTGTTATGTCAGCAAGAGCAAGGCGGCAAAGGCTGAGCATGAGACAGCTGGGGTATGAAGTGGTTACCACCCACATGCAAGCACACAGATTTTGCTCTGCTGGGCTGAGTTCACCGAGTTGAACTTGTGGTTGCTGCCTAGCTATAGCCGATCAAATAGAGGGCATGTCTGAATCTAAAAGAAGACAAAATGGAGGAGCTGATAATGTTAGTGTCTGACAACCCAGGATTACAGTGCTAGCAACCTATAAGGACAGCCAGAAGGAAAACTGGGCCTAGGGTAACATTTCTACCAAACTTAAGATGACTGGTAAATTGCCCAAATATGTAGAAAGCCTTGGTAGTCTCAGTGATTTCTGATGTCTTGTTACAGTATGCAGCTGCAAGCTAGCATGCAATTCTGCCAGTGTTCACCAGAGCACCTGCCCGGCAGCACAGCCGGGACACCATGGCAACAGCGTCATAGCTTATCGACTGTGGAGGCATTTTGAAAATGCTTTGCTTTTTGGGGAAAACCCCCTGCGGGTCGGCAGTTGTCAGGGTGGTTACTGTGTGGCGGTGTGAAAGCAGCTTTAGGCAAGATAGGATTTTCACTCAGGCTGTCAAGCAATTAAAACGATTTATCTAATTAGTTACATGCTCTGTGATTAATTAATCTAAATTAATTGTATGCATCAACTTTTGCTGTGAAAGTATTTAAAAAATTTCAGTTCAAATGAATGTTGTCAGATGTGTCGTAGCAAAGCGGCTGGATGTTGGACACAGTTGTCCCCCTGTCCTCGACCACTCAAACTGGTCTGCAGTCCATTCTGTGAGGGAGTCAGTGAGTCGGTCACAGGTAGACTGACTCAGTCTGAACACCTGGTCCAGTGTGGCTTGACAAGGCTGGCTGCTAGCGTTAGCATCAGAGGCTGTGGGAGCTCTGACCTCTGGGTTCGCTGCTAAATGCTTTGTGTTGAGGTGATATTTCAGACTGAAGTTCTCTGATGATATGAAAATTCCCTCATGCAGAGCCTGCAGAGAGCAGTGCTCCTATCAACAGCTCCATCTGGGTGTTTGTTAAATGTAAATGTTCCATTCACGGGGCCGAGCAGCTTCGTCTCATCTGCCTCCATCATGTGACAAAGACACTGTGGCACCACGGAACATGATTAATCAGCATTAATTTTTTTGAAGTGTTAGTTTTTTCTGTGATTAATTAATTAAAATTAACGCATTATTATGACAGCCCTAATTGTTATTACATATACAGAACATATGTGAGTGAACTGACAGGTGGTCCAGGTGAGTTTCTGTGCAGGTATATGTGATGCTGGAGACAGATGTCTCAGAGTGAACTGTGAGCTCTCTCTCTGTCTCCAGACTCTGTCAGGCTGGTGAATGGGACCGGTCTGTGTTCAGGCAGACTGGAGGTGAAGTCTAACCAGTCTAACCAGAGGTGGTCCTCAGTGTGTGAAGCTGACTTTGACCAGCAGGATGCAGAGGTGGTCTGCAGGGAGCTTGGCTGTGGGGCTCCTTCAGTCCTCCAGGGGGCGCTCTATGGAGAAGTGGAGGCTCCAGTGTGGACCAAAGAGTTCCAGTGTGGAGGCCATGAGTCTGCTCTCCTGGACTGTAGAAGCTCAGGCTCAGATAGAAACACCTGCTCACCTGGCAAAGCTGTTGGACTCACCTGCTCAGGTAGAAGAGGAGCTGCAGCTTTGATTTGGTTCATTTCTCTTACACTCACTTTGTTCTTTTACTGACGACTCTCTGGTTTCTGTTTAGAGCATCTCAGGTTGGTGGGAGGATCCAGTCGCTGTGCAGGAACACTGGAGGTGAAACACCAGAAAGAGTGGCGACCAGTGGATGGTTTTGATTGGAGCCTGAGGGAAGCAGCAGTAGTTTGTGAAGAACTGGACTGTGGCTCTGCTGTTTCTGTACAAAAAGAGGAGTCCTTCTACAGACTTGTGTTGGCGATAACTGCTGAATGTGTTCACTCTGGATCTGTTCTAAGGGACTGTGTAACATCACGTCCCTCTTCCACTGTCCTAGAGGTCACCTGCTCAGGTAAGTCCATCAGTGATATCATCAGTAATGTAGCAGTGATGTTTCCAGTGTGTTCCTTCCTCTGTCATTGGACTGAACTGTTATCCAGGACAATGAATTGGTAATGAAGCAGTCTTGTTCCTGGAAGCTCAGTGCCTCAACATCACCTTGAGCGTGTTGCATGTTATGGGGTTCCACTGTAGCTGGTGTGCGCCTCCTTAAAAAAACGTAACCACACCTCAGAGCAATGGTGGCCATGGAGATACCACATGGAGACAACAAGAACTGTGACTGGTCAGCTTTGGGCTGCTTGTGTTTTTTCCTACATGTTTCTGATGATAGTGGGGATCTTAGAGAGCCAAAACAACATGGTCAAGTTGAAGAAAGTGATTTTCTTATTTTCAGAGACTGCAAATGACAAAGACTCTGGTCATAATGTAAATACAGCAGAATAGTCTAATATTTAGAAATGTGGACTGAAATGGTCCTGCAGTGAATGTGTCACAGTGGGACTAACACACCCAGATCATGTGACTCCTGCATGTATACAGTCAGTCAGACCCAAACTGGCCGAGGCGCTCTGAGCATGCTCCACAGTTTCCGCCCTGGGCTTTGACCCGGAAGTCCAATAGCATTAAATGTGTAAGAGAAGAAGAAGCCGGTAACAACATGGAGAAATCTACATCCAGAGCCGTGACTTTTTGGACGGACCAAATGTACAGAGCTGTAAAGTTGTCCACCATGGTAGCAGTTAGCTGCTAGCTAACCATAGCTAACTTGTTTGTCCATTGTTTGGTCTGTGACGTAATAGGTCAACAGGAAAAAGGTCCAATACTAACAAGCTGAAAGGGGGCATATCTCCACCTATCGTAGAGGAGTCGCACATACAGGGACAAGGACAGTAGTCCAATTAAATGTCCTAGTCAAGCTATAAACGTGGCTCAACTTAACTGTGCATGGAAACGTATTGAGTGAAAGTCTCTGAACCACAGGAAACTACAGGTAAGCAGACTAGAACACTCACACTGTAGCGTCACAGTTGGATGGTAACGTCAAGTAGCCACAGGCAAACAGGAACCGAGGACGGTCTTGTTGTCAGGGACAGAAGGCTGGTACATTTACTGGAAATCAGATAAGACAGGTAGGTCAGAGGCAGGCAGGGTCGGCAATGGGAAATCATTCCTGGAAAAGTTCTGGAGAGTCTTGCATGAGTGGCGAAGAACAATCTAGAAAAGACTGTCTGTGAGGTTGGGGAGTATGTACCGGCTGTGAGTTGTGAGGAACAGGTGAACTGAGTTGCCTTGATGAGGTGGGCATGACTGATGCTGACGCATGGGAAACCAGGGTCAATGGAAAATTACTGACTGGGGGCTGGGTGACTGGGCAGGCAGAAGTGAGCAGGTGACTAGAGATGCTGAACTGTTACAAAGGGTACTAAACCAGTATGTATTCTCTCGTATATATTAATAGCATTAATTATTTTTTTTTAAGAATTAAAAGCTCATTTCTCTTTGCAAGGGTGTACTGCATTATAATGCTATAATAACATTACATCAGTGGCATGAAATGTTCTTAAAATGGCAAGTATAGTGCAACTATTTCTGGGACAATACATTGTCCAACAAAGAAGTAGTTATCATGACAGACCTAATGAGGCAAAAATAAGGACTTTGGTAAATGCCATTTCAAACAGCTGTGCTACCAGTTTACTCTCAATGACACCAGTTCCATTAGAGACAAAGAGAACTGGGAGAACTACGTGGTTTGGTGGTCAATTATGGGAGTGAATTAAAAGGCAGTCCAGATGGTTATTTCTGTGCTTGTGTTTCCTAGATACATTCTGAGGCTAACATGAAGCCGACTGCTGCTCTCGACTAATCTCTCTGTCTGTCTCCAGACTCTGTCAGGCTGGTGAATGGGACCAGTCTGTGTTCAGGCAGACTGGAGGTGAAGTCTAACCAGTCTAACCAGTCTAACCAGAGGTGGTCCTCAGTGTGTGAAGCTGACTTTGACCAGCAGGATGCAGAGGTGGTCTGCAGGGAGCTTGGCTGTGGGGCTCCTTCAGTCCTCCAGGGGGCGCTCTATGGAGAAGTGGAGGCTCCAATGTGGACCAAAGAGTTCCAGTGTGGAGGCCATGAGTCTGCTCTCCTGGACTGTAGAAGCTCAGGCTCAGATAGAAACACCTGCTCACCTGGCAAAGCTGTTGGACTCACCTGCTCAGGTAGAAGAGGAGCTGCAGCTTTGATTTGGTTCATTTCTCTTACACTCACTTTGTTCTTTTACTGACGACTCTCTGGTTTCTGTTCAGAGCCTGTCAGGTTGGTGGGAGGATCCAGTCGCTGTGCAGGAACACTGGAGGTGAAACAGGGAGAGTGGAGACCAGTGCATGGCTTTGGCTGGAGCCCAAAGGATGCAGCTGTATATTGTAGAGAGCTGGACTGTGGCTCTGCTGTTTCAGCAGAATGGAGAAAGGAGTCCAATGAGTCTTTAGAGAGACCTGTTTGGATGATGTCTCAGCATGCCCCCTTTGGATATGCTCTGAAGGACTACGTAACACCAAGTTCCTCTTCCAACATCTTGGTGATCACCTGCTCAGGTAAGTCACTTAGCAATATCATCTGTGACAGTAATGTGTCTTATGTGTTGCTCCCTCTGTCACAGTGACAGTTAGTAGTTGTTACTGGACTGAACTGTAAAGTTATTCAGGGCAAGGACATCCTAATGAAGTGGTCTTGTTTAGGACTGGGCGATACATCGAGGTCGTCGACGTCATCAACTACATAAATACGTTGACGCAAATTATTTGCCTCGACACGTTGGTTCAAACAAAAAAATGCTGGCGTGCAGCAGCAGTGCTGTGCTATTGTGCTATGGCCTATCCAAGTACTGGAATTTGTTATTTACGAGACAACACCTGAACGCAACACAGGCTCCGCTCCATTCAAATACATATTTGGAGGTTGTTACATTGATATATGAACTGTTGAACCTGCATTTTACAAAGTGCTTTTAATTTGTAAACTTCCCTGCATTTGTGTGTGGGAGTTTTGAGACTCTCCTGACGTGACTCGATTCACAAATGCATTTTTTCTAAGACGGGATTGTCTGCAGCCAATCAAATGTCTCACTCCTTTACAGCCAGTCACATGAGTGCCTCCCCACGAGGAGTATTATATGACGTCATTAAAGTGCGCACAGGTGGGAGTAAGGTGAAGCTGCGGAGGCTGCAGTTTGCCGGTCCTCTCCGCTCCACTGTCAACCACACGAGCATCCGTAATGGGATACACAAATTTGCCTAAATGTTGATTAAATATGTACAGTAAATGAAATCAGCCATAGACTATGAAATCTGAGTTACTTTATCCAAGCACTGGAGTTCCTGGTTCAAAAGATAAAAGGTTTAAAAGCTTAGATTCTTGATTTGACATAAGAAAAACTGGGAGAAAGTGACTCCTGAAAATGATGCGACAGGATAAATCTGGCCCTTGAAACGATAAAAAAATCATGGGGGATCTATGAGTCGTGTTGATTGATAAGTCTGACATTCTCTCTGCGAGACGTCAGAAACACTTCTAAAAGAGTTTTCTTTGTGGATTGGTGTGACCTTTTTATCTCTGTCTGTCTCCAGACTCTGTCAGGCTGGTGAATGGGACCAGTCTGTGTTCAGGCAGACTGGAGGTGAAGTCTAACCAGTCTAACCAGTCTAACCAGAGGTGGTCCTCAGTGTGTGAAGCTGACTTTGACCAGCAGGATGCAGAGGTGGTCTGCAGGGAGCTTGGCTGTGGGGCTCCTTCAGTCCTCCAGGGGGCGCTCTATGGAGAAGTGGAGGCTCCAATGTGGACCAAAGAGTTCCAGTGTGGAGGCCATGAGTCTGCTCTCCTGGACTGTAGAAGCTCAGGCTCAGATAGAAACACCTGCTCACCTGGCAAAGCTGTTGGACTCACCTGCTCAGGTAGAAGAGGAGCTGCAGCTTTGATTTGGTTCATTTCTCTTACACTCACTTTGTTCTTTTACTGACGACTCTCTGGTTTCTGCTCAGAGCCTGTCAGGTTGGTGGGAGGATCCAGTCGCTGTGCAGGAACACTGGAGGTGAAACACCAGAATGTGTGGAGACCATTATATGACTTTTACATGAGCCTGAGGGAAGCAGCACAAATTTGTAAAGAGCTGGACTGTGGCTCTGCTGTTTCAACAGACGTGAGAAGAGAGTCCCGAGGCAGAACTGTGTGGAAGACCCAGTATAACTGTATTGATTCTGGATCTGCTCTGAGGGACTGTGTACTGCAAGGTTATGGTTTCTCCAGCCGGGAGATCACCTGCTCAGGTAAGAGTATCAGTGATATCATCTCTGACAGTAATCAAGGGTGTAAATATTAGTTACATTATTGCTAAAGTGAAATTACATATTATTGTATAACAACGTATCTTCATCCATCCACATCCACGTTCCCAGACCAGATGAGATACATAATCTCTTCAGTGTGTTCTGGGTCCGCCCCAGGGCCTCCTACCACGCGAATGTACAGGGAACGCCTCCAATGGAAGATGCTTTGGATGCATCCTGAACCGCCTGAACTGGCTCCTTTTGAAACAAAGGAGCAGCGGCTGCACTCTGATCTCCGTCTGGATGTCTGAGCTCCTCCCCCTATCTTTAAGGCTGAGCCGAGACACCCTACGGAGGAAACTCATTTTGGCCACTTGTATCCGCAATCTTGTTCTTTCGCACAGGACCCAAAGCATGACCAAAGGTGAGGGTTGGGACATAGATGGACCAGTAAATGGAACCCACCCACACCACTGCACAAGCTGCCACAAGCCGCAGATCCATCTCACGCTCCATTTTACCTTCACTCGTGATCAAGACCCTGCGATACTTTAACTCCTTCACTTGGGGCAGTAACTCTCTTCCAACCCAGAGGGGCAATCCACTGTTTTCCGGCAGAGAACCATGGCCGCAGACTTGGAGGTGCTTCAGCTCACTTCAGTGTTTATTTACAGTATATAGCCCAATATCACGAATCACAATTTACCTCAGAGGGCTTTACAAACTGTTCAACAAATGACACACTCTGTCCGTCCAGCCTTGCACCCCAAGAAAAATCTTTAACAGGTAGAAAATTACAGAAATGTCAGGAAGCACAGCTGATGAGGGCTCCCTCTTCCAGGACAGACAGACATGCAAAAGATGTTGTGTGGTCAGACTTGACCGACATTATGTTATTACAGTACTTCAAGGCAAGGTTCAAGGCAAGCCTGAGCCAGCCCTAACTATAATCTTTATCAAAGAGGAAAGTTTTAAGCCAGCTCTTTGAAAGGGTACTTTGCTGATTTTCAAGTAGCTTTGTATAGGAACAGTGTGGAGCACCTGGAGGAAACCCACGCTGACACGGGGAGAATATGTCAGAGCACCTGGAGGAAAACCACGCTGACACGGGGAGAACATGTCAGAGCACCTGGAGGAAACCCACGCTGACACGGGGAGAATATGTCAGAGCACCTGGAGGAAAACCACGCTGACACGGGGAGAACATGTCAGAGCACCTGGAGGAAACCCACGCTGACACGGGGAGAACATGTCAGAGCACCTGGAGGAACACCACGCTGACACAGGGAGAACATGTCAGAGCACCTGGAGGAAACCCACGCTGACACGGGGAGAACATGTCAGAGCACCTGGAGGAAACCCACGCTGACACGGGGAGAATATGTCAGAGCACCTGGAGGAAAACCACGCTGACACGGGGAGAACATGTCAGAGCACCTGGAGGAAACCCACGCTGACACGGGGAGAATATGTCAGAGCACCTGGAGGAAAACCACGCTGACACGGGGAGAACATGTCAGAGCACCTGGAGGAAAACCACGCTGACACGGGGAGAACATGTCAGAGCATCTGGAGGAAACCCACGCTGACACAGGGAGAACATGTCAGAGCACCTGGAGGAAAACCACGCTGACACAGGGAGAACATGTCAGAGCACCTGGAGGAAACCCACACTGACATGGGGAGAACATGTCAGAGCACCTGGAGGAAACCCACGCTGACACAGGGAGAACATGTCAGAGCACCTGGAGGAAACCCACGCTGACACAGGGAGAACATGTCAGAGCACCTGGAGGAAACCCACGCTGACACGGGGAGAACATGTGAGAGCACCTGGAGGAAACCCACGCTGACACGGGGAGAACATGTGAGAGCACCTGGAGGAAACCCACGCTGACACAGGAAGAACATGTCAGAGCACCTGGAGGAAACCCACGCTGACACAGGGAGAACATGTGGGAGCACCTGGAGGAAACCCATGCTGACACAGGGAGAACATGTCAGAGCACCTGGAGGAAACCCACGCTGACACGGGGAGAATATGTCGGAGCATCTGGAGGAACACCACGCTGACACAGGGAGAACATGTCAGAGCACCTGGAGGAAACCCACGCTGACACGGGGAGAACATGCAAACTGCACACAGAAAGGCTCCCCCACCCCAAGATTTGAAACCCCCCACCCCGCAGTTTAAACCCTCTTGCTGTTAGGCGACAATGATCACCACTGTGCCACCATGCCGCCAGGATTTTAAATTCAATTCTGTATTTTACGTGAAGCCAGTGCAGAGAAGCTAAAACCAGTCAGTACACGTGCTGCAGCATTCTGGATTCAGCTGGAGAGTCTGTAGAGACTCATTGGAGCAACCTGATAATAATAAATTTCAATAATCCAGCCTAGAAGTAACAAATGCTTGAAGTAGTTTTCCTGCACTTTTTTGAGACTGGATGTGCCAGATTTTTGCAATCTAACGCAGTTGAAAAAAGCAGTCCTTGAGGTCTGTTCTTGAAGTTAGAGGACAAAACGTGATCAGAGATTATATCAAGATTCCCTACAGTGGTGCTTGAGGCCAGAAACTCTGTGAAACTTTGTGAATAACTTGGAGGAATCGTTTATAACATGTACAAACTGAGAACAGGCTGATGAATACAGCGCCAAACAGCTTAGTGTGGTTCCTTTGATGCCAGTTAAATTTTCCAGTCTCTGCAATAGGATGTGTTGGTCAGTGGTGTCAAGTGTAACACTAAGACCTAATAAGACAATTGTAGAGATCAGCCCTGTAATTTTCACCATAATCACAACATAACAATCTGCACAATCTTTCTCTCTGTCTCTCCAGACTCTGTCAGGCTGGTGAATGGGACCGGTCTGTGTTCAGGCAGACTGGAGGTGAAGTCTAACCAGTCTAACCAGAGGTGGTCCTCAGTGTGTGAAGCTGACTTTGACCAGCAGGATGCAGAGGTGGTCTGCAGGGAGCTTGGCTGTGGGGCTCCTTCAGTCCTCCAGGGGGCGCTCTATGGAGAAGTGGAGGCTCCAGTGTGGACCAAAGAGTTCCAGTGTGGAGGCCATGAGTCTGCTCTCCTGGACTGTAGAAGCTCAGGCTCAGATAGAAACACCTGCTCACCTGGCAAAGCTGTTGGACTCACCTGCTCAGGTAGAAGAGGAGCTGCAGCTTTGATTTGGTTCATTTCTCTTACACTCACTTTGTTCTTTTACTGACGACTCTCTGGTTTCTGTTCAGAGCCTGTCAGGTTGGTGGGAGGATCCAGTCGCTGTGCAGGAACACTGGAGGTGAAACACCAGAATGAGTGGAGACCAGTATATGATACGTATAAGGAGTGGACCCTGAAGGAAGCAGCTGTATTCTGCAGAGAACTGAACTGTGGCTCAGCTGTTTCTATGGGATGGAGAAATGAGTCCTCAGACAGACCTGTATGGATGATGAACTCTGGATGTGTTGGCTCTGGATATGCTCTGAGGGACTGTGTAATACCACAGTTCAGTTTCTATTTTGGGGTGCTCACCTGCTCAGGTAAGTCCATCAGTGATATAATCTCTGACAGTACTGTTTCCAGTGTAGTCCTTCCTCTCTCAGTGGTTTCCATTGGACTGAACTGTGAATTTATCCAGGACAGTGACATCCTGAAGGTCTCAGGTGACATGTCATTTTTTTACGCAGTGTGAACAGCACAAATCACATGAAACCTGATTATTTTATATCTAATTTGGGCCACTTTTCCACGTGGTCTTTAGTTGGATACAGATCAGATTTTTTTGCAGTGCGACCCCAGTCCGAACAGTCATCAGAATTCACGCAACTTTTACAAAACTGACAGGTCACGTGAACTGAGTGTCTTACCCAAGCTGTAACCTCCAGAGCTAAAGAATTAAGCCAGCACATACCAAAAACTGCAGCAGCTAGTAAAATCAAAAACAGCCACAGTAAGAAGGTGAAGAAGAGCTGCAGACAACAGGCTCTTCCTGCACCTCTGCAAACAGCTCACCTCCAACATCAGCCCACTGCTTTAAAACTTCACTCAACTCATCACTCAAGAAAAACTCGTCATCAGTTAAGGACAGACCTTCAAGCAGGTAGCCCTGTTGTAATGGAGACACAAGTCCCTGCCGCACTGGACTGATGTGTCGAGTTAAATCAAACCAAACCAAGCCAGCACGCGAGTGAGGAAAACGGGTAACACAGACTACTGAGCTTCGCCCAGCAGGACACACCTTGAGGGACCGTGTTTCTTCCTTCCTCTGTGCTTTATTGTGACATATTGTGTCAGCCAACAGTATCATCCCGCTCTGTTCACAGATGTGCTGTTTCAGCTCAACATATCTGTGTCCTCCATGGACGGGGTCTCCGAGGCCCAGCAGCAGGGGCTTCAGGTGCTCAGTGGCTCCAACTTCACCGTCAGCTGCTCCATCCAGCCACAGTTCCCAGGAGGATCCTTCCTGCTCAGCTTCACTTCCTCCAACTCAACACACAATTACAACTACACCCAGCCAGCTGTCAATCACTCTGCCCACTTCCTGTTTCCTGCTGCAGAGCCCGCCCACCAAGGAAGCTACATCTGTGTTTATCACGTCTACGTTTTTTCTCAAAACTTCTCGTCTGAGAGCCGTTTGCTGTCTCTCACTGTGTCTGAGGAGAATGCGACGCCGAGTCAAAGAGGTAAATGTTCATGTTGGTTTCACTGAATGTTCACTGGTTCAGTTTACAAACCAAAAGTCTGACATTGTTTAGTATGAACGTAAAAATGTTCAATATCAACAATATGATCGGTTCAGCATGACATGGAAATAATATGCAGGAGTTTTTTGCAGTTTCTTGATTTTTGTCAGTCGATCATGTTACTTTTATTTTTAAAGAACGGCTGAACTTCCTGTTAAAGAGTTTGTAGTTAGTGGTTTTAAAATGTTGAGGACAACTTACAACTCTAATTTGTGATCTGATGTGATGTGATGATTCTGTTTCAGCATTTCCACCGATTTTCATCTTTGCTCTTGTGCTCTTGTTGCTGAGTTTGGCGCTGTTCTTCACTGGCATTTATTCATCTTGCAAGGTACAGTTCACACACAGAAATTTAGAAAACAAAATCACGGCCTCATGTATCTGACAAAAAGAATATGTCTGCATATTTCTGACTTTGATAGAGTTTTATGCATCTGGCACCAGGTATTGGCTTAAACACCTGGCTTTGGTGCCACAATCACCACTGGAAACACGGATTG
Organism: Epinephelus fuscoguttatus; assembly: GCF_011397635.1. Classification (NCBI taxonomy): domain Eukaryota; kingdom Metazoa; phylum Chordata; class Actinopteri; order Perciformes; family Serranidae; genus Epinephelus; species Epinephelus fuscoguttatus. Next base: position 1,758,026 of record NC_064756.1, read on the forward strand.
TGTCAATAAATAACAACCAAAGTTGTTTGTTGCTTAAACATACAGAGACAAGCAAAAGTAGAAGACGAACTGATCTCCAAAAGGCATCAAGTTAAAGATGAAACATGCTTTTCAACATTTCAATGCATTATGTTTGTTTTGTACAATTTTAGAGTGAAAAAAACTGAAAGCAGCACCATGCAAAAGTTTGGGCACGCCAAGACATCTGAGCTCTCAGACGACTTTTCCCAGGGTCTCAGATCTTAATGAGCTTGTTCGGGCTCTGGCTTGTTCACAGTCATCGTTAGCAAAGGCCAGGTGATGCTAATTTCAAAGCTTTATAAAGACTCTGACTCCTGAAAGCTTGTCCCAACAGTCAGCAGCCATGGGCTCCTCTAAACAGCTGCCTAGCACTCTGAAAACTAAAAGACCTGATGAAGACTAGAAGAAGATAGCCAAGTGTTTTCAGGGAGCTGTTTCCTCAGTTGGTCATGTCAGTAAGAAATGGCAGTTAACAGGAACTGTGGAGGTCAAGCTGAAAACTCTCTGAGAGAGCTGCTTGTAGGATTGTTAGAAAGGCAAATCAAACCTCTGTTTGACTGCAAAAGACCTGCAGGAAGATTTCTCAGACTCTGGAGTGGTGGTGCACTGTTCTACTGTGCAGACACACCTGGACAAATATGAGCTTCATGGAAGAGTCATCAGAAGAAAACCTTTCCTGTGTCCTCACCACAACATTCAGCCTCACAAGTTTGCAAAGGAACATGTGAACAAGCCTGATGCTTTTGGAAACAAGTCCTGTGGACTGATGAAGGTAAAACAGAACTTTGTGGACACAATGAGCAAAGGTATGTTTGGAGAACAAACTGTTAAACACGGGGGTGGATGGATGATGCTTTGGGCTTGTGTTGCAGCCAGTGGCACGGGGAACATTTCACAGGTAGAGGGAAGAATGGATTCAGTTAAATTCCAGACATCACAGCATCTGTAAAAAAGCTGCAGATGAAGAGAGGATGGCTTCTACAACAGGACAATGATCCTAAACACACCTCCAGATCCACAATGGACGACCTCAAGAAGAGCCAGCTGAAGGTTTGGCCACGCCCCTCACAGTCCCCCGACCTAAACATCATTAAACATCTGTGGATAGAGCTCAAAGAGCAGAGCATGAAGACGGCCCAAGAATCTCACAGAGCTAGAAGCCTTTTGCAGGAAGAATGGCTGAAAATCCTCCAAACAAGAACTGAAAGACTCTGAGCTGGATACACAAAGTGTTTAGATGATACCTGCCAAAGGGGGCGCTACTGAGCACTGACCATGCAGGGTGCCCAAACTTTGGCTTTTCATTTTTTGTTATTTTGAAACTGCAGAAATGTAAAGAAATGTTTCATCTTTAACTTCCTGTCTTTCAGAGATCAGTTCATCTTCTACTGACTGAACTACTCACAGTAAACTAAATTTTGACCAGGGGAGCCCAAACAGTTCGTCAGTAAGTCATGTACTGGAAGTGTAGTTGGCAGCCATCTTGCCTCTGTCTCACGTCATCTGCCAACCGCTTCTCCTCCAGATAAGAAAGTTGACTTACGTACATCAGACCTACGTCACCTTGAAAAACCCTGTTTTGGTGCAACTTGATATGATGCGTATAAAACATACTAATGTAACAAATATATGTGATCTGCAGAAACGTACAGTGCTAACATTTTCTTCTGGGCTGATATATTCACCCAGAGGAATGATTCAGTAACTGCGCTGTTGTGTCTCTGCAGGCCACCAGGGGACAGACATCTGAAAGACAGAGGGACACTGAAGTGCTATAACCGCACTGATTCAGTGAGGAAGAAGCCAAACGAACACCGATGCTCAACTGAAAAACTGATTTACTCAAGAGAAATTTTTTAAGAGTGAAGTAAGATCACAACATTCCCTTTGGAGACACTGCGGAGGGTTTGCAAACACATCACTGCCTCACAGCACCCAGAAATATTTTGTAAAAGTCAGAATCAGAGGTCTTCATTTTGAACCCGATCTGAAAACGGACCTGCGATTAATTAATTCATGAACCCAAAGTTCATGTATTAATTATTACACAAGAGACCTGATCTAAATGAACCCAACGATGATTGTTAAGACAACTTATTTTTTTCCATTTTTCAAATTTCTTTATTTGGCACTGAATCCTTTATCTTCCATTGCGGTGCACGTAGTTCCCCCAAAATTTGTTCCCAGCTGTTAGTAGGTTCCCACTCTATTGGTTACATAGAGCGTACCTTTTCGTTTGCCTCGGCCGTTCTTTGAATATTTAACGACAGACATGCACAACTGTATGTTTGACATTTAACAAATTAGCACCCCACGACTCAGCGCCCCTGCCACTTAGGTTAGGTTCGCAAAGAATCACTGTTGAGCACCATCCCGTTACGTGCTTTAATTATAGTTATGTACTTAACATAAGGTTACTTAAAAGAATCATAGTTGGGCACCGTCATGTTATGTACTTAATGTTAAGTTTAATACTTAATATAACATTACGTACTTAACGTAGAGTAACATAGATTAGGTTTAGAAAAATCATCTATCATTGTTGGGCATCATCATGTTACGTTAAATCATGTTATGTACTTGACGTAAAATTTCATACTTAATATAAAGTTATGTACTTAACTAAAAGTAACATAAGTGAGGTTTAGGAAAAGAATCGTTGTTGGACACTGCCATGTGTGTACTTAATGTAAAGATTCATATCTATATAACCTTACGTACTTAACATAAAGTAACGTAAGTCAGGGTTAGGAAAAGAATCATTGTTGGGCATCATCACGTTATGTACTTCACGTAAAGTTTGCACTTAATATAGTAACATACTTGACGTAAAGTAACGTAGGTTAGGCTTAGGAAAGAATCAATGTTGGACACTGTCACGTTACGTACTTCAAGTAAAGTTTTGTACTTAATATAAAGTTATGTACTTAGTGCAAAGTAATGTAGGTTAGTTTTAAGAAAAGAATCAGAGCTGGGCATTGTCATCTTATTTACTTAATGTAAAGTTTGCACGTAGTATAAAGTTACGTACTTAACGTAAAGTTATGTAGGTTAAGGTTAGGAATAGAATCATTTTTGGACACTGTCACGTTAGTACTTCACATAAAGTAACCTAGGTCAGGTTTAGGAAAAGAATCATTGTTGGGCATCATCATGTTACGTACTTAACATAAAGTTTTGTACTTAACATAAATTTATGTATTTCAAATAACGTAGGTTAGGTATAGGAAAAGAATCATTGTTGAGCGTCATTACGTCATGCACATAACATAAAGTTCTGCACTAGCATGAACTCACACAGTTAACATAAAGTAACGTAGGCTAGGTTTAGGAAAATAATCATAGTTGGGTATCATCACGATACGTACCCAACATAAAGTTACACAGGATAGATTTAGATACATAGATTAGTTTGAGGAAAAGAATCATGGTTCAGTGCCATCACATTACCTACTAAACGTAAAGTTACGTACGAAACCTAAAGTAACATAGGTTAGGTTTGGAAAAGAATCATAGCTGGGCATCGTCAATGTTATGTACCTAACGTGAAGTTATGTACTTAACGCAAAGTTACACAGGTTACGTTTAGGAAAAGCATTATGGTTAGGTGTCATCACATTATGTACTAAACGTCAAGTTACGTACTTAATATAATAAAGTTATGTAGGTTAGGTTAAGGAAAAGAATTGTGCTTGGGTGTCATCACATTACATACTTAATGTAAAGTTATTAAGTTACAGTTTTTAAAGTAAATTTACGAGAAAGAATCACGGTTGAACGTCGTCAGGTATTTTAACATTTTGGTACAATAATATAAGAAAACAAACCTTTTTGTTGATTAATAATCACAACAGCGTTGATTATAATAGTACACAAAATAAGGATAAAGTCTGACAATGAAAATATAACATGTCGATTAAATTTATATCTGACTCATTTCTGTACTGAAAATTTAATTTAACTAAATGCACTAAAGTATCAGCATCAAAATATACTTCAAGTACTGCAAGTAAAAGTACTCATTGTTACTGTTGTGTTCACACCGGGCGCAGATAAAACAATTCACACGCATGAATTACATGCAAAGTCCCGCTGGGTGGCATGATGGACACGACGTGAATGACGTGAAATATGGAAATTATCAGCAAGAAAGAAGCAAGTAGCGCGATTTCATGTGTTACGCTAACGTGGGAGAGTTGAAAAATATGAACTGACCAATTTGTGTAAAGTCGATGTAAAGATGCGATTAGATGCGAATTCCCGCCAGGCGGCCTGATGGGTAAGCCACAAATGGCACCAAAGAAGCGAGTAGCGTGATTTTGCGTCATACCCTTATTAGCAAGAGTTGAAAAAGCTTAACGTCAGTGACTAATTCACGCCATGATAGCCAATTAGCATTGAGATCCTCCAGAAACGTATGGCGCAGACAAAGTACCGGTGGAAGTTTATCAACCAATTCAGCAATTAAACGAGTCAACACGCGTTCAGCAGTGTGAACATAACATAACAGACAGCAACTTGACGATGACAACAAACTAGCTCAACGACATTGCCGAACACAAGTATGACTCTGAATATATGAAATTGTGTGGACCTTGACCTGACGACGAGGGAGAATTCTGGACTGATTATTTCTTTCGTGATTAATTGTGTTGTTTGTTGTTTTTTGTTTGTGTCTGCATTAAAATACATGTCAGTTAATGTTGAGACTACAGCAGGTTTTTTATTTAGATGGTGGGTAAACCTTCTCTTGACGTTTGTTTTACAGAATGTCCCTTTAATAACGACATATTGGACGTATACAGAATTGTAGAGGAAATTTTGAAGATTGTAACTCAATGGATGAAAACTGTTCAGACTGGCTGCACATTTGCAGACGTACAAGTAAACTTTAAAATGAACACTTTCTGAATGGAGTTTGGCCTGTGGGACTGCAGATCTCTGTTTTACACTTATTTCCCCACATTTAGCAGCAGCAGCTCATTAGTTACTGTCTTTAAAGTGCTGCCATCGTTTACTGAAACATTCAGGTGAGAAAAGGTGATCTGATTCTTAAAAAGAAAAGCAGAGTCTGTCATTAAAATGAATCAAACAAGCTGTTATTTTAATAAAGATTTCAGACTGCTGAGTAAATATTACAAAATACATTTGTAGATACAGATTCACAAACAAAACGTCCTGTCCTGGAAAGATAAACAGGTTTTATCTTTCACGTGTTTCAGTCTGAATGACAGAAGTCAAATGTCCCACACTCTGATGAGGCCACAAACGCCCCTCAGTCTTGTCCTTTCTTTCTCTTCTTCTTCTTGCTCTTTTTCTGCGGCTCTTCCTCCTCCTCTTCCTCCTCCTCCTCTGTTGTTGTTTTTCTCTTCGGCCTCTCCTCCACCCGTTCCATGCTCTCCCACACCTCGTCATCCTCGTCTTCCTCCTTCACCTCCTGAGACCCCGCCGCCGCCCCGCCTCCATCCTCCAGGTCTCGGCTGGCGAGCAGCAGGCAGTTGAGGCGGGACTTGAGGTAGACCTTGTGCTGCAGTTTGCGGTCCTCCAGGCTGTGGATTCGGAGGAAGCGGTCCAGGCCACATGATGCGACCACGGGCTGGGAGGGGTGACACTGCAGCCCCCGCACGCCCCCCGCCAGCCCCTTCAGACAGCCACGCACCAAACCTTTCCTCAGGTCCAGCAGGGCGATCTGGCCCTGGGTGTTCCCCACCACCACCGTGTTACCGCCGGCGGGCAGGGACAGAGCGGTGAGCGGGTGCTCGCCGTACTCAGCCTCCAGCACGGGACGCCGCTGAGGGCAGGAGGGATCGAACACGTGGACCTGACGGAGGAGAAATTATGTTAAAGCTGTGTGACAGAAAAACTCAGACACACAGTTGACTGTTGTGGTGCGTTCAAGGTCATTACAAATGCAAACAAAACTTCAGCGCTTAAGAAAACATCACAAACTGTAGCAATAGTGTTGTTGCATATTGTTTGTCTGCATGTTAAAAAAATTAAGTGTAGGAAAGTAAAGTTACGTTAATTGAGTTTAAAAAGCAAAGTTACGTAGGTTAGGTTTTGGAAAGTACAGTTATGTAGGCTAGAGTTAGGAAGTAATATTATATACAGTACAGGCCAAAAGTTTGGACACACCTTCTCATTCAATGCGTTTTCTTTATTTTCATGACTATTTACATTGTAGATTGTCACTGAAGGCATCAAAACTATGAATGAACACATGTGGAGTTATGTACTTAACAAAAAAAGGTGAAATAACTGAAAACATGTTTTATATTCTAGTTTCTTCAAAATAGCCACCCTTTGCTCTGATTACTGCTTTGCACACTCTTGGCATTCTCTCCATGAGCTTCAAGAGGTAGTCACCTGAAATGGTTTCCACTTCACAGGTGTGCCTTATCAGGGTTAATTAGTGGAATTTCTTGCTTTATCAATGGGGTTGGGACCATCAGTTGTGTTGTGCAGAAGTCAGGTTAATACACAGCCGACAGCCCTATTGGACAACTGTTAAAATTCATATTATGGCAAGAACCAATCAGCTAACTAAAGAAAAACCAGTGGCCATCATTACTTTAAGAAATGAAGGTCAGTCCGGAAAATTGCAAAAACTTTAAATGTGTCCCCAAGTGGAGTCGCAAAAACCATCAAGCGCTACAACCAAACTGGCACACATGAGGACCGACCCAGGAAAGGAAGACCAAGAGTCACCTCTGCTTCTGAGGATAAGTTCATCCGAGTCACCAGCCTCAGAAATGGCAAGTTAACAGCAGCTCAGATCAGAGACCAGATGAATGCCACACAGAGTTCTAGCAGCAGACCCATCTCTAGAACAACTGTTAAGAGGAGACTGCGAATCAGGCCTTCATGGTCAAATAGCTGCTAGGAAACCACTGCTAAGGAGAGGCAACAAGCAGAAGAGATTTGTTTGGGCCAAGAAACACAAGGAATGGACATTAGACCAGTGGAAATCTGTGCTTTGGTCTGATGAGTCCAAATTTGAGATCTTTGGTTCCAACCGCCGTGTCTTTGTGAGACGCAGAAAAGGTGAACGGATGGATTCCACATGCCTGGTTCCCACTGTGAAGCATGGAGGAGGAGGTGTGATGGTGTGGGTGTGTTTTGCTGGTGACACTGTTGGGGATTTATTCAAAATTGAAGGCACACTGAACCAGCATGGCTACCACAGCATCCTGCAGCGACATGCCATCCCATCCGGTTTGCGTTTAGTTGGACGATCATTTATTTTTCAACAGGACAATGACCCCAAACACACCTCCAGGCTGTGTAAGGGCTATTTGACCAAGAAGGAGAGTGATGGAGTGCTGCGGCAGATGACCTGGCCTCCACAGTCACCGGACCTGAACCCAATGGAGATGGTTTGGGGTGTGCTGGACCGCAGAGTGAAGGCAAAGGGGCCAACAAGTGCTAAACACCTCTGGGAACTCCTTCAAGACTGTTGGAAAACCATTTCAGGTGACTACCTCTTGAAGCTCATGGAGAGAATGCCAAGAGTGTGCAAAGCAGTAATCAGAGCAAAGGGTGGCTATTTTGAAGAAACTAGAATATAAAACATGTTTTCAGTTATTTCACCTTTTTTTGTTAAGTACATAACTCCACATGTGTTCATTCATAGTTTTGATGCCTTCAGTGAGAATCTACAATGTAAATAGTCATGAAAATAAAGACAACGCATTGAATGAGAAGGTGTGTCCAAACTTTTGGCCTGTACTGTATAAGAATGTGAAACTACGTAGGTTGGGTTCAGGAAGTAAAGTTGCGTAAGTTGGATTCAGTAAAGTAACGTTACGTAGTCTTGGTTTAGGAAAGTAAAGTTATGTAGGTTGAATTTAGAAAGTAACTTTACGTAGGCTAGCTCTGGGAAGTAACGTTACATATAGGAATGTTAAGTTATGGAGGTTGGGTTTAGGAAGTAACATTACGTAGACTTGGTTTAGGAAAATAAAGTTACGTAGGCTAGCATTGGTAAGTAACATTACATATAGGAATGTGAAATTACGTAGCTTGGGTTTAGGAAGTAAAGTTGTGATTCAGTAAAGTAAATTTACGTAAGTTAGGTTTACAAAGTAAAGTTACGTGGACTTGGTTTAGGACAGTAAAGTTATGTAAGCTAGCTTTGGGAAGTAACGTTACATATAGGAATGTGAAGTTACGTAGGTTGGGTTTAGGAAGTACCGTTACGTGGGCAAAGTATTGGAAAGTAACGCTGCATATGTTAGGTTTAGGTTGAGAATCATGGTTGGGCATCGTCACGTTGTGAACTTAACGTGAAGTTACATACTTAACATGATGTAAACTTTCATTTTAGAATGACGACAGGCCTCTGTCCTGTGTTTTCTCTTTGAAGGGTGGGGCGACCCTGTTGGAAACATTTTGTTTACGTAATGTCCTTTGATATTAACGTATTTGCTGTGTGCCGAATTAAACAGGACATTTCAGTGAACATGAATCAAGGAATAAAAACTTTTTCAATGAGGTGTAAATTAGCTCACAGAGAAGTAAACTTTAAAATGGACAGTTTTTGAATGGAGTTTGGCCTCCGGGACTTAGAGATCTCTGTTTTACAGCTATGTTTTTCCTCCACATTTAGCCTAGAAGGTGGAGCGACCCTTTGTTGACATTGTGTTTTCGAAATGTCCCTTTAATATAGGTGTATTTGCTGTGTGCCGAATTGATCGGGACATTTTAGGGAACATAATTCACGGAGAACATTTTTTTCAATAAAGTGCAAATTAGCTCACAGAGATGTAAACTTTGAATTTGACAGTTTTTGAATGGAGTTTGGTGGATCTCTGTTTCACAGTTAATTCTTCCCACTTCTAGCACCGCACTGCGAACGCACCTGATGGTAACCTGTGCACGCGACCACTTTGTCCGAGTCCGGGATGAAGGCCATGTCTCTGACCCAGTGCGGCCGCCGTAGATCCAGCCAGTCGTCCCGCAGGTTCTTCGCGGTGAACACGGGTTTCTCGGGGTTCTCCAGGTCCCAGATCTTCAGCCCGTTCTCCTTCCCGCCGGTCGCGACTCTGTGCGGGTGCACCGGGCTCTGCCGCATCCTGCACACGTTCTTCCCCGCGTTCAGCTCCGTCACGGGCTCGCTGCTGTCCTCCCTCCACACGCGCACCGTCCCGCACTCCACGCATGTGACCAGCGCGGAGCCGCTGAGCGCCGCCAGCCCGGTGAAGCAGCCCTCCGCCGGGTCTCCGCAGCGCCGGGTCTCGGTGAAGACGCCTTTCTCGGTGCTGAAGGTCTTCACGGTTCCGTCCACGGAGCCGACCAGCAGCTCGCTCTCCGCCGGGTCGCCCCAGCACAGCGCGCGGACCTCCTGGTCCCGGCTCAGGTGGCTCGTGTTGCAGAAGTTGAAGGCCTGTTTCCGGGACAGACTGACCCCCTTCAGGATGCCGGTCTCCGAGCCCAGCCACACGGAGCACAGCCGGCTCGTGTCCCCCATCACACCGGGTCTAACGGGACCGAAGACGGGACACAAAACCGGATTTCAGCGGCTCCGAGTCCAGAAAACACACGTGCCCTCCTCTGAGGACTGTGTCGCGTTTTGACTACGTCACACCGCAGTGTTTTCTTTTTTTTAAATGAACTTTATTGAACACGTTTAATTTACAGAGAACCAACATTTCAGATTTTATTAGAAAATGTAGAAAATATATGTTATCATATAAAAATAATATAAACATAAATTCAACTGCACAACAAATAAATAAAATGTTGGTAAAGATAGAAACATAGCAAAAACATTTCGGGTCTGCCAAACACATGGAATAAAACTGAAATGTCAAAATAATCTTTTTATTTTATATTATTTTATAATTATTGTTATTATTGTTTGCCAATTTACAGTTTTTGAGTTGTTTAATGTGTTTTAAACATTAGTTAAAAATAAAAAGTTAAAAAATTAATGAACTAATAAATTTACTTTTTTAATTTATTTTTGTTTTCTTCTTTTTCATTTTCTCTTATTTCCTTTATGTGTACACTTTAAATATTTCCTATAAACATTCTTCTTTTGTTTCTTTTTTTAAAAAATGTATTTTTACACCTTTACTTTTCTCAATAAAAGAAATACTTTAAATAATTTAGCTGTCTTTAAAAATATGAAACACGAATATTCTTTTTTTTTTGCCAAATTATTCTATTTATATCATAAATAAAATCTTAAAGTTAATTATGAGCTCTTCATCTGCTGAGAAACTAGCATTGTTTAAAATGAGTAATATACTGTGTATAAATATATATATATACAGTACAGGCCAAAAGTTTGGACACACCTTCTCATTCAATGCGTTCTCTTTATTTTCATGACTATTTACATTGTAGATTCTCACTGAAGGCATCAAAACTATGAATGAACACATGTGGAGTTATGTACTTAACAAAAAAAGGTGAAATAACTGAAAACATGTTTTATATTCTAGTTTCTTCAAAATAGCCACCCTTTGCTCTGATTACTGCTTTGCACACTCTTGGCATTCTCTCCATGAGCTTCAAGAGGTAGTCACCTGAAATGGTTTCCACTTCACAGGTGTGCCTTATCAGGGTTAATTAGTGGAATTTCTTGCTTTATCAATGGGGTTGGGACCATCAGTTGTGTTGTGCAGAAGTCAGGTTAATACACAGCCGACAGCCCTATTGGACAACTGTTAAAATTCATATTATGGCAAGAACCAATCAGCTAACTAAAGAAAAACCAGTGGCCATCATTACTTTAAGAAATGAAGGTCAGTCAGTCCGGAAAATTGCAAAAACTTTAAATGTGTCCCCAAGTGGAGTCGCAAAAACCATCAAGCACTACAACGAAACTGGCACACATGAGGACCGACCCAGGAAAGGAAGACCAAGAGTCACCTCTGCTTCTGAGGATAAGTTCATCCGAGTCACCAGCCTCAGAAATGGCAAGTTAACAGCAGCTCAGATCAGAGACCAGATGAATGCCACACAGAGTTCTAGCAGCAGACCCATCTCTAGAACAACTGTTAAGAGGAGACTGCGAATCAGGCCTTCATGGTCAAATAGCTGCTAGGAAACCACTGCTAAGGAGAGGCAACAAGCAGAAGAGATTTGTTTGGGCCAAGAAACACAAGGAATGGACATTAGACCAGTGGAAATCTGTGCTTTGGTCTGATGAGTCCAAATTTGAGATCTTTGGTTCCAACCGCCGTGTCTTTGTGAGACGCAGAAAAGGTGAACGGATGGATTCCACATGCCTGGTTCCCACTGTGAAGCATGGAGGAGGAGGTGTGATGGTGTGGGGGTGTTTTGCTGGTGACACTGTTGGGGATTTATTCAAAATTGAAGGCACACTGAACCAGCATGGCTACCACAGCATCCTGCAGCGACATGCCATCCCATCCGGTTTGCGTTTAGTTGGACGATCATTTATTTTTCAACAGGACAATGACCCAAACACACCTCCAGGCTGTGTAAGGGCTATTTGACCAAGAAGGAGAGTGATGGAGTGCTGCGGCAGATGACCTGGCCTCCACAGTCACCGGACCTGAACCCAATGGAGATGGTTTGGGGTGAGCTGGACCGCAGAGTGAAGGCAAAGGGGCCAACAAGTGCTAAACACCTCTGGGAACTCCTTCAAGACTGTTGGAAAACCATTTCAGGTGACTACCTCTTGAAGCTCATGGAGAGAATGCCAAGAGTGTGCAAAGCAGTAATCAGAGCAAAGGGTGGCTATTTTGAAGAAACTAGAATATAAAACATGTTTTCAGTTATTTCACCTTTTTGTTAAGTACATAACTCCACATGTGTTCATTCATAGTTTTGATGCCTTCAGTGAGAATCTACAATGTAAATAGTCATGAAAATAAAGAAAACGCATTGAATGAGAAGGTGTGTCCAAACTTTTGGCCTGTACTGTATATATATATATATATATATATATATATATATATATATATATATATATATATACCTCTCTGTCATATTACAACAAAACAAACGTAAATATAGCCAAGAAAAAAAATCACGATAAACTAAAAAAATACATACTATATTCATATGCTATAGAGAAACTGTAACTATAATGTACTAACACTGAAACAATGTTTATAAAAAATAAATAAAAAAGTTTCTTCACTTAATTGTTTGAGTGTTTACAGCAGTGTGTCTACACCGCCCTCCTGTGGGCACAGTCCGTAACTACACCCTGAAACTTTTATTTTGAAAGTGTTCACAGGAACTGCTGGTATGTTGTTGTGTCTGCACACAGACATATATACGTCTACGTATATATGTCTGTGTGTCTGCACTCACACTTTTAAATATCGTGTATCAATTCAGTTCAATAAGCTTTATTGACATGACATTTCATATGTGCTGCCAAAGCAATGTCTCCACCGCCCTCCGGTGGCCACAGTGTGTAACTGCACTTGGTTCTGTGTAATGACGCACTGTGACCACCGGAGGGCGGTAGAGACATGATTCTAAATACTCTAATGAGAATTAACAGTTTAATGTTTAACTGGACGAAGAAGACAACTCACTGACACCTCTGCTGCTCCACAACTCTACAGTAATCTCTAGAAATTATTGTTTATTAATTTTGTATAATAAAAAAATAAATCACAACAACATGTGTCGCTCGCCGTGTTCACACAGAGTGACCTCCTGGATGGGGACTAGAATAAATATGTGAGTAAGCAAAAGGTGTTACTGTATATAACTTTAGTTTTTAAATGAATCAGTTCTCTGGAAAGTGATGGGAAGATGTTTCCAAATGTGTTACTGACATTATTTATAAAGACTTTGTGTTATTTTGTGTTTTATTCAGATTCTTTGCCTGTGACAGGGCATGTGAGGAGCAGACATGTATCATATATCTACTCATTATTCTTGACAAAAAAAGACCCTTTTTACTGTGGTTTACAAAGATTTTAAAAATGACATAAATACTATTAAATCGTGTACCAATAAAAAAAGGCCATAATAACTGTCCCAGTATGTTTAACTGTAAGATATGTAATTAAAATGTGACCTAAGCTGTTGTGCAGGAACTGTTCTATTGGATCAATGTTTGGACTGGACACTTCTGTTACATGTATGAGTTAACTGTATATGGGCCGTGATTCTTAAATACTTAACTTTAGTTTATTTTTTCTCTTTGTATTTATTTTATTTTATTTAACCTAAACCACCTGGCTTGTTTTTTGCACTATGGTTATTGTTACTGTTTATTAAATCAAAATGAATAAATATATAAATAAATAAATGAATAAATAAATAAATAAATAAATAAATAAATTCTATTATTATTGTGAATTGTAATTGTTCGTATTAACAATAAAGTTTTTTGGATTAAAAAAACAACTTGCCATCTCGTCCTGCGTGTCGACAGCACATCTGCGCATGCGTATATTACGGAAGTGACACCATTTTGGATCTCCGGGCTACAGTAGCTCGCTAACTAGCTGTTAGCTTTCGACAACGCATCGTTACTTTGATCGGGTTTATTTTTCCCGCTCTGATATCAGACGTTGACGTTACCGGAGAGCTTTCCGGTGTTCGGATCTGAACCTGAATCTTTCTTCGTCTGAGAAATGGACGGAGAGGAGGACGACTTCATGTCCGCGAGCCACTCCGGTAACACACTGCTCTGCTTTGTTTCCTAACAAGCTAACAAGCTAACGGCTACATGTGTTGGTTATAAGTGGGTCTCAGGTGAAGTTTCAGGTGATGAACATGTCGGACACACTGTTAGTCACTATCTTATCAGCACGATGCTTGTGAAGAAGTGTTACTGTGGTGTTAGCATTAGTGCTGCTGAGAAACAACCAGGAAATGGGTCTAATTTTAGCCTCGGGAGCGGTGCGCAGGCGGATGTACAGCCCTGCTCATCGGTCGCATTTTGTCTTTAAAGTTTAAAAGAAAATACAAAATGAAAGCCAAGTGTTTAATGGATAACGTTCATACAGCGTTGGGTAAAGCGGGGGCTCCAGTCCGACTTGAATCCGTCTGTAAGCCGCCTCCTGTCGGTTAGCACCGTGCGGACACAGCCGCTCTGGATCAGCAGCGTTGGGTTAAAATAGAATAAAAATCACAGACCTTTGGATATAAAGGTGTTGGCTGCATGCCGAATTGAAAAACAGACCTAAACATTATATCTACCAATGTTGTCTGGTTATATTATATCTTACTACTATGTGGTATTTACCCGTCAACCTTCAAATGCTTGATATTTGCATGGAGTTTGGTGTGCAGGCTGTGAAACTGCCTGGAGTCTGTCTGTCTGTAAAGTGAGTTTACCCACACATTAGACCCAGTACGGCTGCCGTAGATTGAGATAAAGTCAGCCTCCTGCGGATCAGATCCGAGATCATCTGCAGGATATTTATAGCACAAGTGTGATGTGGGGAGCTACTGTAGCAGCAGTGCTGGCGAATGACAACCATAATATTGTTTCTCTTTAACTTAATGCAGGTTTAAAATCTGTCTCTGTGACATGATGAGCTTGAACAGTGTTAATGATGATAGTAATAAACATGGGTCTGATTTGAAACTGCAGGTGAGTCAGTTAGCTCCTTAAACTGTCTTCTGCTGCCTGTTATTTACCTGTCAACCTTAAAATGCATGACTTTTGAATGAGGTTTGGTTCACAGATTAAAAGATCCTGATACCTGTTTGTTTCTTAAGGGGATTTTCCCTCTGAAAGCACCACAGTAAATGCAAACCTGTTGCAGACCCATGCAGGAAACCACCTTGATACCCACATCTCAGTTTATTTTATTTTATATACTTCATTAATCCTCCTGAGGGGAAATTCAATCCAATTAGCTGCTGTAGGGTCAACCAGAATCAGGTTACTGCAGGTCCTCCTAGTGTCTCCAAGCCCCAGACTCTCTCCCTTCTCTCCCACAGGATGCCTCGTCTCTGCTGGTGTTCACAAGCTAATTAGAGATACAGGAAATAAAAACATGACAATAACCAGGCACGTTGTGGTCCAGTAGAACTGGGTTTCCTGTCTCATCTACACATCTTTCTACCAGAACACTCTCATTCTTCTTCTCGTCTCCTGGCGCTCTGCAGGTGTTTGACATCAAGATATTCTGTGTGATAACACTGAGATGCTGAAGTGTGTCACTGACCTGTTGTTGTGTCCTGCAGATGATGGAGGCGGCACGCCAGTTCAGGACGAACATCCGGCATCAGATGGCGAGGAGGCGAGGAGCGACGGACATCAGTCTGAGGTCAGAGTGAGGCAGCTTCACCGCCGCCTCAACACCAGCTCTGCATGTCGTGTTTATGTGTCGCAGCTTCTCTTAGAGCACGCTTTGGGATTCAGTGGAGCAGAATGGGCAGAATATGACGGAGGAACCCAGCTGGGAGATTTAATTATTATTATATTATTTGTGCATCAAAACATACCAGAATATTATAACTTCCCAACCTGGAGGTCAGAGCCTTCAGAGTCACAACATGACACTAAAGATAAAAAACAAACCTTTCTGCAACACAAAATTCTGTGAAGTTTTTCAGAACGTTCTCAAGGCTTAGACCGGAGAACTTTACGTCTTCATGCCTCCACAAACTGTTGAAAAGACAAAATGCAAGATGGAAACACAACTCTGCAGTTTAAAGAGTGAGCTCAGTATCTTTTAAACTGCCATGTTTTTGTGTCTAAGCGACTGACGCCAACAACAGTTTTCAAACTGGTCCAGTATTGAGAGAGAGCGCTGCAGTGTAACCACTCTGGGCATTTGTGCACCGTCAGTTAGCGTCCATTGCAAGTGTTTGTTTTTGTCACTGACAGGCTCAGATTGTTATTCTAAGTGTCTGACAACATTATGAAAAGATCCCTACAGAGATAGAGCTTTGTGTTAAAGAGTCAGATCCTTTAGTTTAACCAGAAACAGCCCTGAAATCACCATCACCAAACCCACCAGACTCCATTTGAATAAACACTCATTTTATCATCTTTAAACACACTTTATTCAAAACTGACAGAAACAAAATAAAACTCATAGAAGCTGCTTTGGTTCCTCTTTCAGCTGTTGCAACAATCACCAGCTCTGGTTTGGCTGAAATGAACCCTTAATTCCCTCAGTCAGATGTGACAGCACGGTGCATCCAAACAGGCTTAAATTACTGTTTATTTGAATGCAGTCTGGTGGGTTTGGTAAAGACAATTTTAAACAACTTGTCGTTCAACTACTTGGTAAAAAAAGCACATGTCAGCTAACCTCTGCCCCAAAACTTGAGACCTTTTTCTAAGTCTCTTTGATGAGACTGTGGCTCTGACATTGTTTGTCTCAACAGGACGACGGCAGCAATGATGAAGACGCTCCCCACGCCATGAAGACCAGCGGGGTGGCCAGCGGCTCCGACAATGAGTTACACCAAGGAGCCGACAGTGACTCAGAGGGCGAGGCCCCCAGCCGCCGTCATGACGACAAAAGTGACTCCGACGGTGAGGCTGGCAGGGGCCGCCACAATGACGACAAAAGCGACTCGGAAGGCGAGGCCCCCAGGGGCCGCCGTCGAGATGATGACAAAAGTGACTCTGAGATGGAGGCTTCACGTCCCGCTGACAGCGATGATGATGACGACTCGCCGGTCAAACGCAGGATGAGCGTCTCAGACAACGAGGAGGAGTCGCCCGTCAAACACGGAGCTTCAGACAACGAGGAGGGGGGAAGGTCACCTCCCGCCAATTGCAGGGGGAGCAGCTCGGACATGGAGGAAGGAGAGGAGAGGCCCAAAGCGGCCGCAGAGAGCGACTCGGAGAATGAGGAGGACAAACCTGCGGCATCTCCCGCCCGCCGGTCCAATGCAGACAGTGACTCTGACACAGAGACGCCTGCCAGACGTAAGGCGGCACAGATAGACTCTGACGAGGAGGAGGAGGAGAAACAGCAGGAGAAGGCGGAGGGAGGAGGAGGAGGAGGAGGAGGGAAGTGGAAGGCTGTGATGCAGTCTGACAGTGAGGACGAGGAGGAGGAGGGACAAACGAGGAAGGCTTCAGCAGGAAGTGATGGAGAGCAGCAGCAGGAGGAGAGGGAGCAGAAAGATGACAGTGATGACGAGGATGAGAAGCCAGGTACTGACCTGAGGCCAGCTGCAGAAACATCAGCCGTGCCTTTAAAGCTGATTGGCTGCTGGCCACTGATTGGCTGCTGGCCACTGATTGGCTGCTGGCCACTGATTGGCGTCCTTCATGAGTATTGTGTTTTATTGTGTGTGTTTGCAGTGAAGAGGAAGAAGGCCATCCTGTCAGACAGTGAGGATGAGGAGAAAGCAGACAAACCAGGTAAGACGACACGATCTCCACACTCGAGCTACATGCTGGTTGTTTGTAGGATGAACTGGAACACGAGGGACGCACAGATATGGATATTTACAACCGATACGACAACTAATGATTTCACATTTATATTTCCAGAAGAAGTATAACCTGTAGTTTGTGTCACCTGAGTTGAATCAACACTGTAGCTACAGCGTACACTACACGTCGACTGTAGCATCACATGGTTAGCAGTTGTTAATAAGTTTACCAACAGTGTGGAACCTTTAAAAGCTCAGTGTTGGATGTTAGCCGCCCGCTGCTGCTAACTAGCTCGTGCTAACACTCTGGAGACGGTCCTTCAGTGCCATGTCTGACCAGTGTCCGGCAGTCAGAGATCAGACCGTCGGCGCCGTCCTGCTGTCGTCCTCTGAAGCTGTGAAAGACGTCCACACTGCGACATGTTTCGCCCTCCTGACAGCTGCTGCAGTTGTTGTTTTTCTTCTCTGTGTTTATTGGCGGCTCACAAACCAAGTTTAAAGGTACATGTAGCTCCGCCCACTGTGTCAGTGTGTAGATGCTGCCCTTGGCAAGTCAGTAGAAGCAGTCTGGCTTCATATTATCGGCGTTATTTATCTGCTATAGTTGTAATTATCGGAATAATGCGTACATGTAAAAATGTCCCATATATGGTCCCTGAGGAACACCAGACCTGACTCACCGTGTCCACAAACTTGTGGCCTTGTAGTTTGTCCCAGAAACGCTCCATCTCTCGGTCTCGTGTGTTTTTTCCTCCTCAGCAGTGAAGAGGAGTCGTGCAGTGTCAGATGACGAGAACTCTGACAGCGACGGCGGCTCTGTCGGTCCCGATAAGAGTCTGGCCGCCAAACTGAGAGAGCTCGGCTCGGACAGCGGGAGCGAGGACGACGAGAGGTTGAAGGCCACGGCCACGGGGAAGAAGGACGAGAAGGCGCTGTTTGGCAGTGACAGCGACTCTGGAGACGGCGATGAAGAGGAGTAAGTACTGCACTCCTCCCTGCGTCTTACAGTCGAACCTGTCTGTGACTTCAGGGACATGTAGAATATTTTCATCTGATGAAGCTCAGTCACAATCTGTTGTTGCAGTCAGTGGAAACATTGTAGAGCCAGAAGTGAACGCTGCAGGTGTGACCTTTGACCTCTGTGTTTCCTCCAGGAAAATGATCGCAGACATTTTTGGAGAGTCTGGAGATGAAGAGGAAGAGGAGTTCACGGTAAGTAAAACCTCTTGCAGACTGTTTGATCGCGTCAAAGTCAGCTGATTAAAAACTGTCTTGTCTCCTCGTGCAGGGTTTCAACCAGGAGGACCTGGAGGGGGAGAAGAAGGAGTCCAAGGAGAAACAGCAGGAGGTGGAGGAGGAGTCTGACTCTGATGAAGGAGTCGACCGCAGCGGCCAAGAGTAAGGAGGAGTCTCTTTATAGACGATCAGCCGGAGATGTGTTCAGTTTTTTTTAAATTTAAGATATTTAAATGTTTGGATGTCGCAGAAAAATAAATCTGCACATCAGGTTTGTAACTCGAGATTTTCATGTTATATGATGTATATAAAATACATGTGTACATGAAGGAAGAGACGCAGGAATAGTGCTCATGGAAATTAAGAAAGAAAGACTTATAAAAAGGAAATTACTATTATTATTAATATTAATGATAATTATGCTAATCATGATAATAACAATAAAATACACTAAAAATAGGAAAATAAATGCAAATAAAAATGAAGATAAATTAAATAGTAATAGTGAAAATAAAAAAATAGAAAACAAGACTCACCTAAAATACTACTACTACTACTACTAATAATAATAATAGTGATCATCATGCTAATCATAATATTATTAAAATTAATTAATTAAAATATAACTTAGAAAATAAAGATAAAATTAATTAAATCAGAGAAATGCTAATAGTGATAATAAGAATTAAGGAAAAAATACATAGTTAAAAAACTATAATAGATAATCATCATCATGCTAATCATAAAATGTATTAATTAAAAATCTAAATACAAAAGATGAAGATAAATGTTAAAAATGAAATAGAGATAGTGGTATTAAAGATTATGGAAAAAAATAGTTAATCATTAAAGATGTAAATACAAAAAAAGATGATAATGAAGTAAAATAAAGAAATAGTAATAAAATAAAAAAGATGTAATAAATTCTTCACATTAATAATAATAATAATAATAAAAACAATTACAGATATAACTACAGTAGAAAAGTAAAGATTCATCTGAATTAAAATAGAGATGGTAACAGTGATTAAAAAAAATCAAAGTAAAAAGTAAGAATATAATTTTGTCTCAGCTTCAGACTCCATTTTCTGATAAATGTTGTGAAGAAACTGAATCAACGAGCAACATCTTCACATGAAAACACTTTTATTATATTTTATTATCATTTATTTCTGCTGTTATAAAACTGAAGTGTTAGAACAATGTCTAAGCTGTGGTGTGTGTGTGTGTGTGTGTGTGTGTGTGTGTGTGTGTGTGTGTGTGTGTGTCTCTCTCTACGTTCAGCACCTCCTTCATGTCGGACTTTGACATCATGCTCGCTCGGAGGAAAGCCATGAACAGCAGGAAGCGGCGGCACCGCGACGGGGGGACGTTCATCAGCGACGCCGACGACGTGGTCAGCGCCATGATCTCCAAGATGAACGAAGCAGCAGAGGTCAGCCTGTCAAAATAAAAGCCTCACTGAATGATTTCCTGTCTGTGTTTCACTGTAGTAACGACTGTGTGTTGTTGGTTACAGGAAGATCGAACTCTGAACAGTCAGAAGAAACCAGCGCTGAAAAAACTCACTCTGCTGCCACAAGTCGTCATGCACCTCAAGAAGTAAGAACGCCTCACACCTGTCAGTCTCCAGTGGTCCACTGCATCTCTACTCTTGACTGCTTTACGTCGGTTATTTCATACCTTTAGTTACTTTGATTATTAACACACAACTGATTAATGAGCAGCAGTAACAGCAGTAACTAACTGGTGGTGGTGTTTGTCCCTCAGACAGGACTTGAAGGAGACGTTCATCGACAGCGGTGTGATGTCAGCCATTAAAGAGTGGATCAGTCCTCTTCCAGACAAATCACTGCCTGCTCTCAGAATCAGAGAGGAGCTACTCAGGATCCTACAGGAAGTGAGTACGCACCAGCGGAGGGATGTAACCGTGGTGTTCCTTTATGCATCGATGAAACTCTCCTCCTGATGAGTCTGTTCAGCTCAGTGTTTGACTGTTTGCCCTCTGCAGCTGCCCAGCGTGAGTCAGGAGACTCTGAAGCACAGCGGGATCGGACGCTCCGTCATGTTCCTGTACAAACATCCCAAAGAGTCTCGAGCCAACAAAGACCTCGCTCTCAAACTCATCAGTAAGGACCGCTCTGTCTTTGCGCAGTGATGGGTGTGTTAAGATAAGAGTGTTAATCTCTGTCGTGTGTCCAGATGAGTGGTCGCGGCCCATCTTCGGCTTGACGTCCAACTACAAGGGGATGACGAGAGAGGAGCGTCAGCAGAGAGATCTGGACCAGCAGATGCCTCAGAGACAACGACTGAGGTAAAACTTCCTCCTGACAATGTGACACAACCTTTACCTTCCTCTGACACAACCCTCATCATCACTCTGTGGACAGGAAGGAAAAACACAGTCAGCTGATTATTTTCTGTCCGCCCATTTGTGTTTTTCCTTCCAGCCTCTCCCTCCTTCCTCTTTGTTGTTTCTCTGAATCTCTACCTTCAGTTTTTCTCCTTTCATTCCTCTTCATCCGTTCCATTTCATCCCTCCTCTTCTTCCTCCCCTCCTCCTCCCCCCAGTCAGCCTCAGAAGGTGGAGAGGGCGGAGGAACCTGACGTCTTCTCTCCACCAATCAGGTTCAGTCTCAAAACTGCATGGTGTCACTGCGAGTCCCGCCTCTTACAGACAGCTGTGGTTAAACGCACACAGTTTGGTTTATACGGACTCTCTGGGCGCAGCAGCTGAATGTGACGTGGTCACTTCCTAACACGACCACCGTCAGTCTCCGGTCGAGGCGCCCTGCGGCCTGAAGCTTGTGCCGTGTTAGTGTTCAGAGCATTATTTACCTCTCTGCTCTGGTTGTGTTTCAGCATGGAGGCAGTGTGAGGAAACGTTCACTTGTTTAAGTACAGTTTAGAGGCACCTGTAAAGGGAAACAGCTTTAGCTGCAAGTTACCTCTTACAGATTCAGATTAATTATCCAAAACATCAGTG
The DNA here is from genome assembly GCF_011397635.1 of Epinephelus fuscoguttatus. Lineage (NCBI taxonomy): Eukaryota > Metazoa > Chordata > Actinopteri > Perciformes > Serranidae > Epinephelus > Epinephelus fuscoguttatus. Next base: position 1,779,567 of record NC_064756.1, read on the forward strand.
GAAACAGAATAAATAGAAAGAAGCAAGACATCTCAGCTGTGGTCAGCACTTCCTGTAACTTTTCCCCTCACAGTCTGTCAAGTAACGTGGGGTCAGTTATTGTTGATGTAAATCTGTCTGATGAGACAAGAATCATGTTTCCAGGTGAGTTCCTGTATTTAAAGCCGCGTTTCCACCGAGCAGTTCAGTACGGTTCAGCTCAGATCGTTAGGAATCAGCTGAGGTGTCGGGTATTTTCTTGTTGTTGCACTGAAATGCTGACTAACTGCTGTGAGGTGGAGAATGCTAATAATAGCATGGAGGCTCAGCTGGTGGTGTTTGTGCTGAGGCCAGGCTCTGTGTGTCTCAGCAGACTGTGGACGTTCAGCTCAGTCAGTGATTTCACCCACTGTATAATCTGTCCTGGTGTTAACCAAAGTGTCTGTCTGTCTGTCTGTCTGTCTGTCTCCAGCTCTGGTGGTCAGACGCCTCGAAGAGACCTGGAGAAACAGCTGACCGGGGAGGAGAAGTAAGTTCAGATTAACACAGCCTGTTCTACTAGAATCACATGGAGGGTTCAGCATTATTATAACTGAGTTCCTCCTCCTCCTCCTCCTCCTCCTCCTTCCCGTCTCCACAGAGCTCTGAGACCAGGTGACCCTGGGTTCTGTGCCAGGGCTCGGGTGCCGATGCCCTCCAACAAAGACTACGTGGTACGACCCAAATGGAACGTAGAGATGGAGTCCAACAGGGTGAGTCTGTTTTTACTCCTCAGTCTCCAGGTGTGAACTCAGTCACCTGTAGAGGCTGAGTGTCACCATCAAAATATAAAACACAACAAAAGAATCTGAGCTTAAAGGATGACGTCAGCATCTCTTACCTGTTTATTACATCAACACTTAGTAGGTGTTCATGTGGAGGTTATTATTATGAGGGGGAGAAAGCCAGGTGGGAATGTGTGAGACAGGAAATACACAATTACTTCTCTGGTTGAATAAATATTTGAGTAATAATTAATATCAGAAACAGAAGTACTGAAAGAACTGTGAGAAATAAAAATGAGAAGTAGGAAAAGAAAAAGTCTGCATTATGCTACAAGTGTGCTAAATATAAATGCAAGAATTAAATAAGAAGAGTTTTGTATAGCTGAATTATTAATACACAGATTATGTACAAGTTGGTATATATTGTACAGTATTGCAGAGATGAAAATATAGATAATAAATAAATCATGGTTATAGCTATCTTAAACCATAATTGTAAATATATTATAAATAATACAATATAATAGCAATATAGATAATTAAAAATATATAATAAATATGAATAATTATTAATGTGATTATCATAAAATAATATATAAATAATTATAATTAAAAAGAACTAAGTTTATAATAAATATATTAATATATATATATATATATATATATAAATAACTACAAATATATAATAAATAATAAAGATAATTAAACAAATAACAAAAATCTAATTAAGCTATAATATACATAGATAAAGTTATAATAATAATACATATGAATAATTTTAATAATTATAATAAATAATGTTTGAAATCCATAAAATATTCATAGATAGATAAATCTGTATTGCCTGTATTTCAGTTGAGAACTACTTAATTTACCAATGTAGGGATAGTTTAGTGGACGTCAACATGTAGAAGTGATTCACTTCATTTTCACATAATAATATAAAAACTGCTGTTGTTGTCATTGTTATAATAATTACTGTTATTGTCATCATACCTATTGTTGGTCATTCACATGTTAGAGTTGGTATATGAAATCATATTTCTGCAGTGTTGCTCCACACGGTGTTAAGTTGTGTAAGTTGTCTCAACTTCCTGTAATGACAGAAATGAGAATGAAAAAATTCTGTTAAAAAAAAAAAGACTTGTGGAGTCTGGTTCTGGTATGGAGGGCCGTCTGCACACAGGAAGTGAGGTGTTCAGCTGAGCTGTGATTGGTCCTCTGTAGAGCTATAAGAAAGGCATCAGCCTGCTGGAGAAGCACAAGCGTCGCTTTGCAGAGAAGAGGAAAATGGGCCGTCCGCAGGGAGCTGTCAAGATCAGCATAGAGGGAAACAGAATGCCCCTGTAGTTCCTGCTGTTGGCCTGTGGGGGGCAGTAAGTCCTTGTGCATGGTGTGACAGACGCCTGCGGTGATGGTTCAGTTAGCTGTGTGAGGTGTCTGCAAAGAGTTTTCCCTCTGGAGAAGACGTGCTGCTCTCTGGAGTAGAGCGTCTCTCTGCGGGGAACCATCTTTGTCTGAAAACTGACCTCTGACCTCTGACTCATCTGTGACCACTGGGACCAGCACTGATCTAACTTTCCTCCATTATGTCAAGATATATCCCCTGACCCCTCCCTTCCGTCAGCACGTACATTTCTAAAGTACGTTTCTGATCTGAACACACTCGCAGTCCTGGTGCCTCTTTGTTGTATCATGACATCATCCAGTTCTGCCAATGAAAAACAAGCAGGCGCCCGTTAATGGAGGATCACTGTTCATATTGTAACCTTCACATTAATGACTTGTTACTCAGACTGGACCTATTTATCGTCTCACCTGAACCAACGCAGCCTGTTGGGTAGTTTTAACCCTTTCAGTCTGACAGCCTGCTGACTCATGTATTATTGAACTGTTTCACCTCAGCTGTTGTTGGTGTGTGTGTTTGGCTTGAATTGTCGTCCTCTTCCTCAGCGGACACACACACACAAACACACATCAATTAACAAACATGTTGGGGGGGTTGAGGCTGTGACTTCTGGGATGTTTGGTGACCTCTGAGGGTTTAAACTCTTCCCTGCATGACCCTGGAGACATGAGTTGTGCTGAAGGCCCTGTCCACACATATGCAGATGCTTCTGGGAACAGATACTTGTCCACACAACATTCATTTTACAAAATATCTCCATCCACACTAAAATGCAAAAATGACTTCAAGCGATAACAGTTTTCCTCAGTTTTTTCCTCTCGTCCACACAAACTGAGTTTTAGGTCACTAAAGTGGAGGTTTTTAAAAACGCCCTCCAAGGTGCAGGTTGTAAAAAAAAAAAAAAACAACTCTAGGTACCTTGTATTAGGGGTGTAAATCAACAGTTTGATTGATCAGTTAGATTTGTCGTGATTCAGGGGCCTGCGTGTTAAGACAATGTTATCTGCCCATTTAACGATTGCAGAATCGGCAATTGCAGAAGAAGCTGCCTCCTTTATCTTAACTTTAACTTCTTTCTTAAAGTCCCGAAAACAAACGTCTGTCTGAAAGTTCTGAAGACGAACTTCTTTCTTAAAGTCCTGAAGACAGCAACAACAGGAGACAATTGTGTCCACAACATTGATTTTAAAGAAATATCTCCGTCCACGCTATAAAGAAAAAACAACTTGCACTGCTGGCATCATACATCAAATACCATAGAAGAATTATCCGAAACCGTCGTTCCTGGTGGAATTTAAACCAGGGCGCTGAGGTGGACCAAACAACATTGGGCGCATCAGAGGCTCCCATTCATCTGTGAGATATTTGTGTATTGTAGTCTTACTACCACTCGATGGCTCAAAAAAGCGTCCAAGAATGAGGACAACAGGTCTAAGTTCAGCAGAATAAAATGTAAGGTGCAGCCTAAAATCTAACGTCCTCGTGAGGGTTGAGGGTCGCAGCAGGTAAAACTCAGTTTCTGTGGACGAGAGGCCAAAACGTAGAGGAAGATATCAGTTTTCAAAAATATCAGCATACGTGTACACGGGGCCAAAGAGTGATGAAACACTGACTAAAAATACACTGCTGTTAAATCTTTATAAAACTAAAATCTCTAAAACATGTCACAGATTTAGTGTTTCATCACTTGTTTCTTTTTTATTCAAAGGCGGAGATGGTTAAGCGCATAAGACGACCCTTAACGTGTCGCAGCTTTCTAATCCTATGTTTCTGTTGTCTTCCCGCAGGGTCCGATGAAGAAGGGTATGTCCCGTGTCGATAAACAGATGCGTAGATTTGCCGACATCCGCCGCCTGACGAAGCCGGGTCACGCTGTTAAAATCAGCGTTGAAGGCAACCGGATGCCTCTCTGATTTTAACCTCCATAGTTTTTTTTCGTTTTTTTTCTTTTTAATGTGTTGCTTCCTGAACAATCCCTCTGTTCTCCTGCCCTCCCTCCCTGCTCCTCCTCCTCAGGTCCAGCTCGCCTTACTGAAGGGCTGAGGTCAGATCACTTTGACTTGAGTCAGAATGTGAATATCTGCTGTAAACTCGTCTGGTCTTTGGTTAAATCATGTAAAAGCTTTCAGTCTAATCCACAGAATGATAGATAGCTGCTATTAATGTGAACTAGCATTCAGCTATGTTCATTTTATCTCCCACATTTTAGCTTTAACTCCAAACCAACTGGATTTACAACAATAACTAATGTAATTAGCGTTACCTAAGTTAAATGTAGCTTTCTCTCCAAGTCCATAATGTTAGCTAATGCTAGCTTTACATCTGTGTTAACTAATATAGCTAATGGAAGTGTTCAGCTATGTTAGCTATATTTAAAAACGATCAAAATCTATCTCTCTAGTCTCTGTTACAGTCAACCAGTGTTAGCATTATGTTAGCTTTACCTCAAAGTTAAGTAATGTCAGCAGACAGCCTTATCTGCAAGTCCATAATACTAGCTAGTGTTAGCTTAAGACAACTAATATAGCTAATGCTAGCAGTCAGCTACAAATGATATATCTAAAAACAAGCAAAATCTACAACATTAGCTTATGTTGTCACTTAGCTTTGTTAGCCTTACGTTAAGCAAGCAGACTAGCAAGAGCCATGACTCATTCAACTCAGTCAACCAGTGTAAGCATTACGTTAGCTTTACCCCAGAGTTAAGTTGGTCAGCAGTCAGCCTTACACTAAGTCCACAATACTCGCTGGTCTTAGCTTTAGCCAACAAACAAAGCTAATTTTAGCGGTCAGCTACATAAGCTGTGTCTAACAACTAGCAAAATCTCCAACATTAGCTTATACCATTATTATCTTATCTTAACGTTAAGTCATGTTAGCAGTTAGCTTTATCTTTGAACCTACAGCCAACTACTATAGCTAATGTTAACAGTGTGCTATGTTAATTTTCTCTCATAACATTAGCTTATGTTAGCTGTTAGCTATATTAGCACTAGCTCTAAACCAGCTGGGTCCATGATGTTGGCTAATGTCAGCTTGACACTAATAATACCAGTTAGTTACATTAGCTTTAGCATTATGGACTTGAAGATAAAGCTAGTTTTATCATTTTAGCTAATGTTATGTTAGCGGTTATCTACATTAGCTTTACCTCCAAACCAATGGGGCCCTCAATGATGACTAATGTTAGCACAAAATGCCAGCTAATGTGAGCTTTACATCCAAGCTAACTAATGCTAGCAGTCAGCTATATTAGCTCTTTCTCAAAACTAACAAAATCTACATTAGTTAATATTATCAGTTAGCTGTGTTAGCCTTAACTCAAAAGCAGTGAGTACATTAACGTATGTTAGCAGTCATGTTAGCATATGTCAGCACTTTATTTGCTTTACCTACAAGCTAACTCAGTTAGCAGTCAGCTACATTAGCTTAACTCTTAACCAGTCTCATCTTTGACCCTGCTGGTTCAAAGTAAAACCTAACGTAGCTGATCGAGAAATTGTTTCGGTGACATTTTGTGAGTATTTTGTCCAAAGCACCGTCACATTTTCCAAAATTTCCAACATTGGATTTGAGAACAAAATCTTCCCTCATGCCCTTTTTGTTTCTGAATGTGAAGGTGTTTGTGTTTTGCTAGTAGGCTGGACAGACCTCTTCCTCCTCTTCTTCCTCCTCAGTCTTTTTTGTCCTCTCTCTGCTCCCATAGCGGCTGTACAGAAGTATGTAAAGTGTCTGCAGGACTGAGTTCACACAGGTAACACAGTGGGCATCAGATCTCGGTGTGTGTTGACTGTGAATCAGCCTGTGTGTGTGCACTGTGTTCTGAACAGGTGATACTTTTCTTAATAAAGCGACAACAGAAACTCACCTCTGCCCTCTGAGCTCATATGTTTATTATAAATATAATAATATATGTTATCCTTTTCCTGCATGATTGTTTTTGTGTTTGCGCCATACTCAACATTTTTATGCCTTTGCACCAGCGTAGCCGTAGCTGGAGGCAATATGTTTTCAGGTCGGCCGCTCGTCTGTCCCATTCTCGTGAACGCAGTATCTCAAGAGGACCTTGAAGGAATTTCTTCAAATTTGGCACAAACCTCCATGTTGATTCAAGCATGAACAAATGAAATTTTGGTGGTCAAAGGTCACTAAGACCCTGCGTCCATTGCATTCTTGTGAATGCTGTATCTAACACCTAAAGATAATTTTCGAATTTGGCACAAACGTTCACTTGGACTCACAAATGACCTTGTCTGTCGCATTCTTGTGAACACGGTATCTCAGGAAAACCTTGATTGAATTTCTTCAAATTTGGCACAAACATCAACTTTGACTCAAGAATGAATGAATTGGACTTTGGTGGTCAAAGGTCAAGGTTAATGTGACCTTGTGTACGTTTGATTCTGTGAACACAGTATCTCAAGAAAACCTTGAAGGAATTTCTTCAAATTTTGCACGCTTTGATTCAAGGATGAACAAATTAGATTTTGATGGTGGAAGGTCACTCCAACCTTGCAGCCGTTTTATTTTATAATTGGGGTATTTTAAGAACATCTTAAGGGAATTTTCAAATTTGGCACAAATGTTCACCTGGACTCACAAACAAACTGATTGGAATTTGTTGGTTGAAGGTCAAATTTCATTAACTTTTCCATTATTCCTCTTCACAGTAAAAATGGTTGCTGTCTGAACCTCCCCTCCCCCTCTTGTCAATCCCAGAATGCAACCAGACATGTTTTGAAGGTCAGCGTCTTTATGGCGGTAAAAGTAAAATTAATGTACTTTTGATGTAAAAACCATGATGTAGTATTTTTGATATAAACATTGGGACAAAACCTTATTTTTTAGGTTTTTGATTTTTACTCTTCAGTAATGCTGAAAATATATTTTAAAAGATCAAAGAATTTACTGTGAAACGAACTCTAATTATTCTGCTAAAATACACATCACCAGATAGATTCTGTTTCGTCCTGGGGGCAAGTAATTTTTCTGTCTCGTTTGACCTTCAGAATAAAAGAGACACCTCGAGCAGCGTGATCATTAACTCTTTATTAAGCATAATTAAACTTAAAGGCAGTAAGAAGCATTTTAAAAACAGGATCAGTGGAACAGGACTGAACGTAGACTGAAACAAAGTCACATCAGACTGTTTTTTTTTTTTTTTTTTTCTTTTTTTAAACCTCCCGCTGACGAGGAAACCGTCTCCACTGCACCGGCGTGTCGTCCAGGAACATTCAGTGTCGCACAGTAATGTGCTGAAGCAGCACTCGTATGAACCTGAACCAGCTGACTGTGAAGGCGACACAGCTGTGATGATGTGTTTGAGGTTTTAAAGGAATATTCCAGATAATATGACGTGTTGTAGTCCATTAAATTGGAACTACATGAACTGTCCATCTGACCCGGTTTGTTTTGGAAGGAATCGTTCTACATGTTTGGCTTTTTCTTTCTTTCTTACAGTGACATGTTCAGATAGATAGCAGTCTCATGTCTGTTTAAAACCCTTTTCACACAGAGGTGGCGCTATAGAGCCGCTACTAAGTCCCCTCTTTATGTTGTGTTCACACAAAATGCAATGCGAATTTTCACGAGAGTATTTTGTGCATTGACTCACGTCATACGCGCATGTAATCTCTGGATCGATGAATGAACTTCCCCCAGTATGTCCTCGGCGTCATTCATCCCCAGAGGATCTCAATGCTGATTGGCTATAGCGGCTACCTGTTGTCGCGCCTACGTATTCTCAAAGTTCGCCTGATATTTAAGAAAAATGGTAGAAGAAGACACGAAAACCAAATTGGTCAGAGGAAGAAAACATCTAGATAAATTCAATAAAAGAACAAAATGAAAAATAAATTTGATCCAAAAATAACACGAATGTGGGAAGAAACTGCGACGTTTGGACGGGAACTTCAGCACGATGTTCAGCAGACAGGTGAGGGCGTCTGACACCCGGCGAATGACGCGGCACACCGTTGACTTGTGAACATGAATTTCTTAACTACAAGACTAAGATAAGGAGAAAAACTTAAGGATGTTTTGTGCAACAGATTTTATTTAAAGGAAACCTTAATCGACAATCTTAACTTCAGGTGCTCTGTGCAACCGGCCACTAATTTTTAACCTGCGAAAAACTGAACTGACACAACAGAAAGCATCGGCCATCAGTGACTGTCATTTTAACTGCTGGTGGCCGATGGTGATTAAAAAGGTGAATGTCGGATGATACCGATGATCAGCCGATAAATCGGTGCATCTCTACCCTAAATTTTTTCTCACTGGCTTCATGGTCGTCACTTATTTGCAGTGGAGGTCGGTCCAGTTCTCGTGATGTCCCGGCGCAGTGGAGACGTCTCTCAGCGTGTCGTCCTGCTGTAAACAGACCTGCTGCACTACGAGGCAGAGACTCGAGTCAAGTGGTGTCGGATGTTTGAGGCGACAGACGCCTCCAGTCAGAGTCACAGGAGGCAGGGAGGGGCAGTGATGGTGCATTCAGGTGACACTCAAAAAACTGCGAGAATGTTTCATCATAACTGTGAAAGTCAGTTTTTTTTAAAAAATATCTGTACCAGTTTGACAAATACATGTACTTAGTTACTTTTCACCACTGCCTAACACAAACTGCTGTAGACGAACTCTGAAGAAAAACAGTCTGAAATGGATTAAAATTAGGAGCTATCTTGAAACCACAGTTGATTATTCAGGACAGAAATTAATGGAGGATGAAATTTTAAATTAATAATAAAAGTTAATCTTCTGCCACAATGTTTTGGTGTGGCAGTTTTCATTGAGACGTTTAGGTTCAGGCGGTGATTTTATGGAATTATAAAATCTAAAGACGGATATTGAATGTTTTTTAAATGTGACAATTATCAGTTTGAGGTTTTCCTAAGACGTAAACATGAAATCTGATCAGTAATTATTTGGTCCTGACATTCTCAGACACGTGCGATAAATTTACCAAGCAGCACCTGAAGGCACCGTCACTAAACATTCATCACTGTGGGGGTCGGGCGTGTCCAGGTGAAGTGAAGGTAGATGATTGACAGGTGGAAGGCGTGGCGGTTGGTGATTGGCTGTGTTTCATGCATCTGTGGTGACTCCTCTGCAGAGAGAGAACAGCGTCAGAAGAGTTTACAGAATCATTTCAGTGTTTTGGGGGAATGTGAGTCGACTGCAGTGCCGCACCTGTCCAGAGGAGGGCGCTGTAGAGAGGGGCCAGACTGTCAGAGGGAGGGGGCGTGGCCTATCCTCGGCTGTTTGGTAGACGACTCATTCCAATCCTGTCGACGGGAGGTGGGTTGACTCGTCGCCGTGGCAACTCAACTACCTTGCTGCAAAAACAAAAAGGAAAACAAAAGTGAACAAACGAGTTGGAGCACATCTTTTCTTTTTACTCGTTTTCTCAAACTGACTTTTTATGAAAATGATAATAATATTAAATCACCTCTATTTATAAAGTGCTATTCAGTTTTTTCGATGTGCTATACTATGACTTTTTCCTTTTTTCGACATGCTATACTATGACTTTTTCCTTTTTTCGACGTGCTATACTATGACTTTTTCCTTTTTTCGACGTGCTATACTATGACTTTTTTTACTTTTTTCGACGTGCTATACTATGACTTTTTTACTTTTTTCAATGTGCTATACTATGACTTTTTTACTTTTTTCGACGTGCTATACTATGACTTTTTTACTTTTTTCAATGTGCTATACTATGACTTTTTTTACTTTTTTCGACGTGCTATACTATGACTTTTTTTTACTTTTCTCGACGTGCTATACTATGACTTTTTTTTACTTTTTTCGACGTGCTATACTATGACTTTTTTTTACTTTTTTCGACGTGCTATACTATGACTTTTTTTTTACTTTTTTCGACGTGCTATACTATTAATTTTTTTATTTTTTCTTTGTGGTATAGTATGACTTTTTTTACTTTTTTCGACGTGCTATACTATGACTTTTTTTTTCCTTTTTTCGACGTGCTATACTATGACTTTTTTACTTTTTTCAATGTGCTATACTATGACTTTTTTACTTTTTTCGATGTGCTATACTATGACTTTTTTTCCTTTTTTCGACGTGCTATACTATGACTTTTTTACTTTTTTCAATGTGCTATACTATGACTTTTTTTACTTTTTCAACGTCATACTATGACTTTTTTACTTTTTTCGACATGCCATACTATGACTTTTTTACTTTTTTCGACATGCCATACTATGACTTTTTTTACTTTTTTCGACGTGCTATACTATGACTTTTTTTTACTTTTTTCAACGTGCTATACTATGACTTTTTTTACTTTTTTCAACGTGCTATACTATGACTTTTTTTACTTTTTTCGTCATGCCATACTATGACTTTTTTACTTTTTTCGACATGCTATACTATGACTTTTTTTTACTTTTTTCGACGTGCTATACTATGACTTTTTTTTACTTTTTTCGACGTGCTATACTATGACTTTTTTCGTCATGCTATACTATGACTTTTTTTTCGACATGCTATACTATGACTTTTTTTTACTTTTTTCGACGTGCTATACTATGACTTTTTTTACTTTTTTCGTCATGCCATACTATGACTTTTTTACTTTTTTCGACATGCCATACTATGACTTTTTTCGACATGCCATGCTATGACTTTTTTCGACATGCTATACTATGACTTTTTTCGACATGCCATGCTATGACTTTTTTCGACATGCTATACTATGACTTTTTTCGACATGCCATGCTATGACTTTTTTCGACATGCCATGCTATGACTTTTTTCGACATGCTATACTATGACTTTTTTACTTTTTTCGACATGCCATACTATGACTTTTTTCGACATGCCATACTATGACTTTTTTCGACATGCCATGCTATGACTTTTTTCGACGTGCTATACTATGACTTTTTTACTTTTTTCAATGTGCTATACTATGACTTTTTTTACTTTTTTCGACGTGCTATACTATGACTTTTTTACTTTTTTCAATGTGCTATACTATGACTTTTTTTTACTTTTTTCGATGTGCTATACTATGACTTTTTTTACTTTTTTCAACGTGCTATACTATGACTTTTTTACTTTTTTCAATGTGCTATACTATGACTTTTTTTACTTTTTTCGACGTGCTATACTATGACTTATTTTTCCTTTTTTCGACGTGCTATACTATGACTTTTTTTTACTTTTTTCAACGTGCTATACTATGACTTTTTTTACTTTTTTCAACGTGCTATACTATGACTTTTTTACTTTTTTCAATGTGCTATACTATGACTTTTTTTTACTTTTTTCAATGTGTTATACTATGACTTTTTTTACTTTTTTCGACGTGCTATACTATGACTTTTTTACTTTTTTCAATGTGCTATACTATGACTTTTTTACTTTTTTCAATGTGCTATACTATGACTTTTTTTTACTTTTTTCAATGTGCTATACTATGACTTTTTTACTTTTTTCAACGTGCTATACTATGACTTTTTTACTTTTTTCAATGTGCTATACTATGACTTTTTTACTTTTTTCGATGTGCTATACTATGACTTTTTTTACTTTTTTCAACGTGCTATACTATGACTTTTTTACTTTTTTCAATGTGCTATACTATGACTTTTTTTACTTTTTTCGACGTGCTATACTATGACTTTTTTTTACTTTTTTCGACGTGCTATACTATGACTTTTTTTTACTTTTCTCGACGTGCTATACTATGACTTTTTTCGACATGCTATACTATGACTTTTTTTACTTTTTTCGACGTGCTATACTATGACTTTTTTTTACTTTTTTCGACGTGCTATACTATGACTTTTTTTTACTTTTTTCATCGTGCTATACTATGACTTTTTTTTACTTTTTTCGTCATGCTATACTATGACTTTTTTACTTTTTTCGACATGCCATACTATGACTTTTTTCGACATGCCATGCTATGACTTTTTTCGACATGCTATACTATGACTTTTTTCGTCATGCTATACTATGACTTTTTTTCGACATGCCATACTATGACTTTTTTCGTCATGCTATACTATGACTTTTTTCGACATGCTATACTATGACTTTTTTCGTCATGCTATACTATGACTTTTTTTACTTTTTTCAATGTGTTATACTATGACTTTTTACTTTTTATGACGTGCTATACTATGATGACTTTTGACTTTTTCAATGTGCTATACTATGACTTTTTTTACTTTTTCAATGTGCTATACTATGACTTTTTACTTTTTCGACGCTATACTATGACTTTTTTACTTTTTTCAATGTGCTATACTATGACTTTTGACATGCTATGCTATGACTTTTTCGATGTGCTATACTATGACTTTTTACTTTTTCAACGTGCTATACTATGACTTTTTACTTTTTCAATGTGCTATACTATGACTTTTTACTTGCTATACTATGCTATACTGCTATGACTATTTTTCCTTTTCGACGCTATACTATGACTTTTTACTTTTTCAACGCTATACTATGACTTTTTACTTTTTCAACGCTATACTATGACTTTTTTTTACTTTTTTCAATGTGCTATACTATGACTTTTTTACTTTTTTCGACGTGCTATACTATGACTTTTTTACTTTTTTCAATGTGCTATACTATGACTTTTTTACTTTTTTCGATGTGCTATACTATGACTTTTTACTTAATTTCAAACGACATGCTATACTATGACGTTTTTACTTGATTTCGGACGACATGCTATACTATGACTTTTTTACTTTTTTCGACATGCCATACTATGACTTTTTTCGACATGCCATGCTATGACTTTTTTCGACATGCTATACTATGACTTTTTTCGACATGCTATACTATGACTTTTTTCGTCATGCTATACTATGACTTTTTTCGACATGCTATACTATGACTTTTTTCGACATGCTATACTATGACTTTTTTCGACATGCTATACTATGACTTTTTTTCGACATGCCATACTATGACTTTTTTCGTCATGCTATACTATGACTTTTTCCGAAAGTCATAGGACATGGAAAGGGTCTTTAAAAAAGGCATTTAAGGGTAATATATCTCTCTTCAGGATTCCTGCAGTATATCCTGTAATCACATAACCAAAAATCTGTCAACAAGTGGTTAATGTGTGGCTTCTGGGGCTTCAGATGCCGTTTGTTTTCTTACAACCAGTAGGACCCTTTCATATGTTTTCCACTGCAGAAACTTATGGTAATAACAAGTTTCCTCTCTCGCTGATTCTGGTTTTGTTCCCATCTTTTTCCCTGTATCTTTGGGGACAACTTTGTGAAACTAATTTTGGACTGCAGGAGCTAGATATAACGCATTGACAATCAAGTGGAATACGGTGGAAGCACAAGAGGAACTTTGCACCAAAGACTCATACATTTTTAAAGTTCAGGTTCTGGGTTTTTGAGTTCCTGCATTAGTGAATTTAAAAGACACAACCTGTCGTCCTACCTCTGCTTGTTCGTTCCCTGTTTGATCTCCATGGAGCTGACAGACAGGCGGTCCAGCGGGGCATTGTTACCGGGGAAACTCCGCTTCCTCTTTGGCTCCATGACATCATTCTCCATCCTCACCAGGTCGTCCAATCGGAGCAGCTTGGCTGTCAGCTCCTCCCCTGCCTTCACCCCTCCAGGACGAGGCCGAAGATGTGCTGGAGGCCGAAGAGGTGCCGGAGCCCTCAAGGTGCGCTGGTCTACACCCTGGAACACAAGGACGGGATGGGATCAGGATATGAACTAAAATGTCAATTATCTATTCTCTTTGGTAATTTAAGTATATTTTCATGCTAATACGTTTGTACTTTTACTCTCAATGCCGGACCTTTTCTTGTAACAGTGTAGTTTTACCTTGTGGTGTTGCTACTTCTTCTTAAGTCAAAGGTCGAAGCACTTCCTCCACCACTGTGTGAAACTATCACGACTGATCCTCCATATTTTATTTTCCATAAGGGAGTCTCCGTATAGAAAATATTGACCTCAGCAGAGGACGGCCACCCTGCTCCGTGTCTCCACCTCGCCTGGTGTTTTCATACGTCAGGACTCCACGTTGCGAATCACCTCTTACATCACGACCCTGACAGTGAGCAGTTTCTGACTTCCTGTCCGCCCGCTGCCTCTGATGAGTCACACGATCACATATCATCCAGACTAAACAGAAAACACCTTCAGGCTCGTCTCCCTGCAGCCCGTCAGACGTGTTACATCATCTGATATCGGCACAGGGGCCCTCTGAGGGAGGGGCCGTTTGTTTTGGCCCTTGGGATGATTTGATAGGACACAATCTGATCTGCTGCTGCCACGCCTGAACCAGAATCTGATCCAGGAGCGACTCTGCTGTGTCAGTACGAGACTACTGCAGACAGCTTGGTCTGATTCTCATGTGGTGGAAGAAGATCTCATAACTTCAGTAAATTGCATCATATTCTATAATTTCATCATGTGCTTATAGCGTGGCTGTCCTGTGAGAACCAAGTAACTCTAAAAAGTCAGAAAAGCCCCCTGTTGTCAGCTTTGTGATGACAACTTCTCCACATGATCCAAGAGGGTTTTCAAAGAGTTTATTCAGCTCAGGAGGTGAGAGGATTTTGTCAACACATAAAGGAACATTTCATCCTTCAGTGTATCAAAAACATTCAACATGAACACATCTGGAGATACAAGGTTTTCACTGGACAGGAAGTAACTAAAGCTGTGTTCTGTGTGTGTGTTCAGACCTGTTGGACTCTGAAGCCGTCGACGCTGCAGTGCAACAGCGTGATGAGCAGCAGGCAGGAAAACAGCAAACAGCCACAGAACTGCATCTGTAACGACAGGAATCACATCTCATCCTGTCATCACTCTTCATTCAGAAAACATGCAGACTTTCCCAGCTGCACCTGAATGCAACAGAAGCTTCATTAATAGGAGCGAGGTCAGAGGTCGCACCCCAGACTACACACTACCTGTATCCCCCCCCGAGACCCTGCGTCCTCATATGAGGACATCACTTGTAGGGATTGTTGCAGGTTATATTTCATTCTGCTGAACTTTGACCTGTTGTCCTCGTCCCTGGACACTTTTTGTGCCATCGAGTGGCAGCAAAAGCACAACACACTGATCCATGTAGAAACAGCATGGCGGCCATCTCAGCCGAGTCAGTCTGCAGCCCATCCCGACACAGAAGTGGACAAAACCTGATCAGATGTTATGGTTGAAACTTGATTATTTCTGATTAATAAAGTTTGAAATGTGACCAATTTCAGCAACAGTGACCAGCTGACACTGTGAATGAGGAAGTGCTCGTTTGAGGACACTGGGACTTTATATTTGTCTGCAGTTAAAGTTCAAAATTTAAAACCTTTATACCAAATAGTTCAATACATTCTGCTTCATAATCCCTTTGGTTAGTTTTTGTTTGTTTGTTTGTTTGTTTTGTTTTGCAGCTGTGGTTTCCTCTGTGCAATGCATTATGGGTACAATGACCCATAAACTGCAAAATACTTTTTTTAGTCTCAATATTTTCAGTTTACTTCAATTAGTCTCATTTCCAGTGTGAACACACAACAGACTGAAAACCTGCACACTGCTGCTGTTAGTGCACACACACACACACACACACACACACACACACACACACACACACACAGAGGAGAACACTTTTAGCTCAGCTGACGGGTGAACCGTATTGTCCAGCAACATCGGCTAATTTTAGCATTTTCCATCCCTGCAAATAAACACTTGTTGTCGACGTCACACACATTCTTGATGATGCACAAACAATTGTGCACGTGTACACAATCAAACACACACACACACGGTGAACCATTCACACCACTGCTGATGCTGACGTACTGCAGCTCTCATTCATGCACGTGTGAGGATATAACACACACACACACACACACACACACACACACTTTGCAAATTCTTCCATTCACAAAAATACCCCGTGTTTCCTCGCTGCAGCCCAGCAGCAGCCCCAACACCTTCATGTTCACAGGACAAACCGACGTCAGAATCTGCACCTGAACGCAACATTTTTACTTAAACTGTGTTAAAACCTGCTCATGTGGGGATTTTCAAAACTGTTTTTCTGTGCAAAAATCTTGCTGACATTCAGGGAAATTTAAACTTTGATGCATATTCAAGACTTTAATTTGTTACACTTAAAAAAGCATCATTAACATTAAAACTCTCTGACTCAGATAAGCAGCAACGACTGCACAGACGAAGCTGAAAATATGCCATGAATCAGAATTAAAGAGAAATAATGCAAAAGACAATTTAACATATAAAAGATTCTGTCCTTAAACAACCCAACCTGCACTCAAACAACCAAAGAGCTGTTTGAAACCATGCAGATAATTAATACATAACCTGAAACAATAACTTCAGTTAAAGAAAGTAAACATCAAAGATTCTAATTTACTGTCGTTAATCATAAAAATCAAGAAGCAGACAGCAGCTTAAAGTGACGCCACAGTCATAAATTATAATTTTAGTACCAGATTCATTAAAAAAAAGTTAAAAGAAAAAGACAATGTCAAACTGCAGCGAACGTCTCAGACACAGAATCTGAAGTTTGAACGATGAGAGATAAAAAGAATTAAAAATCACCTGCTGAAAAAAAAGAGGACATTTTCTTACAGTGTAACACCTGCAGGAGTCTGAACCTGTGC
Organism: Epinephelus fuscoguttatus; assembly: GCF_011397635.1. NCBI lineage: Eukaryota > Metazoa > Chordata > Actinopteri > Perciformes > Serranidae > Epinephelus > Epinephelus fuscoguttatus. The sequence continues at coordinate 1,796,377 of NC_064756.1, forward strand.
ACATCTGCATCACACACACACACACACACACACACACACACACACACTCTGTACCTCGAGTCTCTCTCAGTGTGTCCGTCCCGCTGTGTCGTCTCTTCTCTGTGTTTCTGTGTCTTGTTGTGGCTTCACGTCAGGTTTTATAGCAGCTGCCCGGGAATCTCCTGTCCAATCAGCTGCCTCCGCTCCTGTGACATCACTTCCTGTGCTTCCCTACTTTTTTCCACATGAATGTTTTGTGGCATTTCATCATCAGGACCATTACCTGTTAATGAAACCTCCTGGGAGCAATCACACCTCCTCCTCCTCCTCCTCCTCCTCCTCCTCAACCATTCTGTCCTTCCTTACCTCCTCTCTCCTCTCAGTCTTTAAAGTTAAAACATTTACACTTTATGTCTTCCACACACAGTTCAGTCCTGGACGGTCAAACTGTGACGGTTGTGTTATAAATCAGCTGAGGTGCAGTTCATGTCTCAGGTCCTTTAAAATCAGATGTTCGTGGTGTTGAGCTGACTGACTGGACGTTTCCTCAGCTGGAAAAACAACCGAGCCAATCAGAGCTTTGTAGGCGGGGTTAAGGACATCGTCTTCCTGTGCCAGAGACAGAAAAATGTCCCCAAGGCTGTGTTTAAAATCTCATCCTCACGTACTACTCAGAATAAGTATAACAGCAGTCGAGTACGTGCTGTGTTCCAGCTGCAGAGTGTGAAGGTTCTGAGTGTGTGAGAAATGTCTTGTGTCATCCTGAGACCCTGCGTCCAAAACTGGACAAGGTCCAAAACCTGGTCACATGTTATGGTTGAAACTTGTTTATTTATGTTTAATAAAGTTTGTAGTTTGGTACGGCAACAGGAACGAGATAAGACGCTGTTAATTAGGAAGTACGGATGCTGGGACTTTATTATCGTCTCGTATGAGGTTTGAGAAGTTCATTTTCAGGTCAGTACTTGTATTTCAGGTCTCGACTAGAACGTGTTCAAAAAACATTTTATTTTCCTAATACAGTCTGTGCTGCAACACCTGTAGTTCCAGTCTGCTCTCATTGCTCAGTGTTTCTGGACCTTCCATACCTCGTTGTCTCTGCTCCGTCGTTGCAACTGTTTAATGACTGTTACAGAGAATAGCTGCACTCTGTGCCGTGAAAAACCTTCAATAAAAGCTTCTAAACACAACCAGACATCAAGATTACAGGTTTCCCTGATGTTAGCATGGAGCTACATGTAGCAGTGTACTTGCAGCCAGGGAACGACTGTGATGGGAAATACCTGCACTTTCTACTGTAAACAAAACTCGACCAGACATGTTCTAGCAGGAATATGATCGGAACATCAGCAACCAAGATGGCGTTAGCATGTAGCTACATGTAGCAGTGTACTTGCAGCTGGTGAATGATTGTAACGGAGAATAGCTGTGAAAAATCACTGGTAAAAGCTTCTTAACACAACCAGACACTCTCAAGTAGGAAATATGATCTGAAATCAACATCAGCAACCAAGATGACGTTTACCTGACATTAGCATGTAGCTACATGTAGCAGTGTACATGCAACCAGGAAATGATTGTAACGAAGAATAGCTGCACTTTGTACTGTGGAAAATCACCAATAAAAGCCTCTAAACACAACCAGACATGTTCCAGCAGGAAATATGATCCAAATTCAACATCAGCAACCAAGATGACATTTCCCTGACGTTAGCATGTGGCTACATGTAGCAGTGTATGTAATGTAAACACATGTAGTAGCATGCCTGAAGCAGATGAGCATACAAAGAAATCTGTCACCAGCTGATGAGTATTCAGAATGGTCTGAAGCCGGATGGTTTTACTCACAGGGTAGCGTTATAGAAATATATGACAGAGCATAAGGAAAAGCATGAAAGGCGCCCTTCACAAACTTTGGTTACGGCTAAACAACCTTCCCAAACTAAAAGCAGTGAACATGAACTCCACGTTGGACCGAAGAAAGAAGAGAAACGAACATTTAAAAGTTGTGCGGCTGAATTTATTTTCACAGCTGCTGTTCATGTGATGTGTCGAAACAAAAATGGCGTCTGAGCAGAGGGTGCAAAATTCAGACGCTAAACCAAAACCAGCAGGTGAGTCTGAAAGTTACTGATCTCTGCTGATACACAGACTGAATTAGAAGCACTGACGTATCCGATCGTCTCCACACTGACCTTAGTTACACACCAGCACTCCTCACTTTGTACCAAAGACTAAATGTTAGACACAATAAAGCTCGCATGAATTCTGACGTGTGTCTGAGTTGCTGATGGAGCCTCAGTTTGTCTCCTGCATGACTTTATTTTTTTTTCTCTTTGTGTTGCTGTTGCTAAGGGCGACGGGGCCCTCTCCCACATGGTCGGCGTTCCCCTCAGGGGACCAGACGACCTTCAGTTCCATCGCTCCATTCATGCTTCGCTCCATTCATTCAGGACGGAGGATTGGGTCATTGAGAAAACACACCTGGGTTAATAACAGTAATGACACCGCGGCTAACAGGCTAATAATGACGGAAACACCGCCCCCTCCCCCTCTGTCCGCTCACCCTTTAATTAGTGACGACCTTCTCAGCTCCAGGTGATGTCATGTTACCCCCCAACCTCACCTCACCTCCCCCTCCCCCCACCCTCACTGTTGCCATGTGAGCAGAGAACATGGTTTAAATACTCAATGATAAAGATGGACGGATGGTGTCGTGTCACGTCTCTGAACATGACGCAGTGTGAAACGCTTCATAAACATAAAACAGTCATGTCTTAATACAACGAAAAGCTCTACAATCTGCTAACGTGGTGAGTGAGGAGCTTTGTCTTGTTTTATCATCGTAAAGTGAAATAAAAAAGATGAATTGATGGAATTTTAACAACAAAAGAGTTACAACCAGAGAAATGTATTACAACTTCAGTCAACAAGAAAAAAATAAACAGAGCGAAATAAAAAGTGAATTAATCACTGTTTTAACTGAAGAAATGAAAATAAACTGTGCACAGAATGGAGGCACGGTGGTGCAGTGGTTAGCACTGTTGCCTCACAGCAAGAGGGTTCCTGGCTCAAGCCCCAGTACTATATAGGGTATAATAATTCCTACTAGACATTCAGACAGCACTACAAAATGGCAAACTCTATATGGTGGACCATGTAGTGAGTGATTTTGGACACAGCCTGTGTAATAAACTACTGCTTTTTGTGGCACTATCTCTGCAGGAAACAGCTATTTCTCAGTAAAAAAAATAATCTTTATTGAAGGTACTGATCTGATAACTTCCTCAGAAAGAACCAGTTTGTTGTTTGTTGGTGTTTCTGCAGCTTGCCAGGCATGACACACCATCAGCTCATATACTACATCACTTTAGAAACACTGATGTGATCATATGAAACATGCAAATGTAAAATATGCAGAAACTCAAAGTGCCGACATTTCCAGTTTGGCTCAGCGGAGTCATTTGAATTAAAGTCGTCACACAATAAAACCCTGTCATCTTGTATCAGCTCCGCAGCTGAACACTGTTAGCGTCTCTGTTAGCCGTTAGCCAAATGTCTCCGAGGTTTGACTTGGCTGCTGAGGCTGGACGGGAATCAGAAGTTAATGTTAAAGTTCAAACTAACATAACCTGCTATTAAGGTGAGAAATAAATACAGCTACAGGTGACGCAAGACTTCTGCTTTAAGAGTCTTTTTTTCTGGCCTTTAAATTTGGACCAGTGTCCTCACTGTGGCCGCAGGGACAACACCGTCACTCATAGTAACAGCCATGGAGAGACTTATGGAGCCAACATGGCTGACAAATGCTCTGGCAAAAAGCACAGTCACAACCGCGGTTCAATCCCTCGAATGGCCTCGAGAGAAGAAGATCATTTACATCTGTAGAAGGTTTCTAACACCTGAAAGTAAAGATTTATCCAGAGAGGTTTACTGCTTTTGAGGTTTCCTCTTGAGATTCATGCAGAGGACGAAACCTGAAGTTCTGCTGGCTCAAACTATCTGTATCAGCCAGTTTACCACAGATTACCTTCACTAAAAAGAACTCTATAAAACAAGCAGGAGGCTCCTGATTCACGGTGAGGAAGAGCACTCCAGGTACCGGTGGCTCCAGTCACTCTCACTTCACCCCTCTACAGAAACGCTTCTCTCAGCCAACGCTTCCAACGAAGGAGACGCCAGCTCTGAGGGAGGAAAAGAAAGTGTTGCTCATCAGTTTCCCTGCAGGATCTGACCCATGAACCCTCTGGTCCTGGTCCCGTCAGGCCTCCGTCCTGCTGACTCTGCATCCATGATGTAAAGATCACACCTGATGACTCTCAGAGGTCAGATGACTCACATCTCGTGAGTAAAGCTTCTCTCGGCCAAATCAAGCCTGCAGGATTCCCCCTGGATGTTTCCCACCATCCTCCGTCTCTCGCCTCCAGGTTTCCTCGAACTCTCTGTTTACTCTGAGATTTAATTCTCTGTGCTTCGGATCTGAGCGGCCGACACGACGCCTCGCAGAACTGTTTTGCTTTAAGCACAGCAGGAAGAAGTTTTCAGTGAAAGAAACGGTAACAACCTGTTGTAAACTACCTGCTCAGCACCAAACAGATCTTCTCAGTGATCTTCATATGTCCTCACCATGTTTCCTTTCCTAAACCAAACCTCTCCAAGTTAACATCAAGTAGACCTCTGTAACATCATCCATGGGACACTAACCTATAGGACATTATACCAACTGTTGCGTGTGCATTTCTGTATTGTGTTTATGCATTACATGAAGACAGGCTGCTGTTGTATGAGTGACAACATGATGACATCCAAGAAAATGTATCGACCACCTGAGCAAAACTCATTATTTCACTGGTTGGCCTGTTTTAATGTGCACACAAACAAAACAAAAACTCGAACTTCCAAACAAACTTTGCGACAGGAAGCTCTGATCTGAAAATTAAAGTGAACTAAAACTCACACTCGGAGTGTGAAGCGGTCGGGATGAGAGTCAGCACCTCCAAATCTGAGGCCGTGGTTCTCTGCTGGAAACTGGTGGATTGCCCTCTCTGGGTTGGGGGAAAGTTGCTGCCTCTAGTGAGGGAGTTCAAGTATCTCGGGGTCTTGATGGATGGATCGGTGGTTTGGTGCAGCATCTGCAGTGATGCAGGTGCTGTGCTGGACCATCTTGGTGAAGAGGGAGCTGAGCTGGAAGCCTTCGATTTCATGGTCCATCTACGTCCTCAGCCTCACCTAGTAGCTCAGACATCCGGGGGGAGCTCGGAGTAGAGCCGCTGCTCCTTCGCGTTGAAAGGGGTCAATTGAGGTGGTTCAACATCTGATCAGGATCCTCCTGGGCGCCTCCTGTTAGAGGGGTTCTTGGCATGTCGCACTGGGACACCGGAGCAGACCCAGAACACACTGGAGGGATTAAATATCTCGTTTGGTCTGGGAACACCTCGGGGTCCTCCAGGAGGAGCTGGAAAGTGTTGCTGGGGAGAGGGACGTCTGGGGTGCTTTGCTTGGCCCGCTGCCCCTAAGACCCGGCCCCGGATAAGCGGATGAAAATGGATGGACGAAAACTACGACCTTGTTTTCTGTGAAGAAAACCAGACAATGACGAGCTAAAAATAGATCTTGATAATAAATATTTAGACAAAATCTATGTTTCACTTTTGTTGATGAGACGAGATGAAAATGTTAGCAGTGGACTATAAGACGTTGAAAGCCGAGAACAGTCGTGTTCGTAATGATCTTCAGATGCAGCATGAGCGACAGGCTGGTAAACTCCAGTAAATAGTCTGCACCAGGATGTTGTGAGCTGTAATTCAGCAGTAAATAATCAGCCGTGTGTGTCTGACTGTGGATGGTGGAGCTGCTGAATGGATTTGTGGAGTTTGTTAGTTGCAGCGGTGGCTGTTAGCAGCTAGCTGTTAGCTGTTAGCAGCTAGCTGTTAGCAGTTAGCAGTGTCACTGGATTAGTTTAAAGATAAAAAACAGATAGAAAACAGTAGGACTAAAAGTCAAAGCTCTTTAGGACGCTGACTCCTCACGCTCCCTCAGTCTGACTCTCTATGAACGTCTCTTTCGTGACCTGATGAGGTCAACAGACGGAAACAAACATAATGAAGTCTCTGCAGATGAGGGAGCGCTTGTTTTGTGCGTCTGTGGTAATGAAAGCTGCAGGACGCTGGACAGGCTGACGGAAAAGGACAGATTACAGTCAGTGGGGGTGATGGAGGTGATGGTGGTGTGGTTGGGGGTGGTGAAGGGGACGAGTGGGGGGGGTAATTCCCAGCTGAAGCTCCCTCATGCTTCCATTTAAATGTTTCAGTCATGACTTCCTGGTTGTGACCGCGAGTCGACCCGTCCCACACACCAACACGACCCACACCTGTGAAAGCCATTAGCTGCTGCCTGGAACTCTGCGCTCAACCTAAAGGGACAGTTCACACAAAACTGTGTTTCACCTGATGTACAATTCTTGTTACAACAAGCTTGTGTTCACCAAGATCTGCTGACATCACTAAAAGAAGAATCAATAGTTTATTCAGACGATCTAAATCAGAGGTGTCAAACCTGTTTTAGTTGATGGGCCACATACAGTCTGATTTGATCGCAGGTGAGCCGGACCAGTAAAACCACTGCAGTATATCCTATAGATAACAAACACCTCCAGATTTTTTCCCTTTTTTAGTTTAATGCTCATCCATTTACAAAACAGATGACAAACAGCCTGTGATGTCTCCAGAAGAAACTCACTCTCTTTACTGTACGTTCACACCAGAAGCTTCCCAAGAGCCAAAGTCTCTCGCTGACGCCCAAGAAACACGACTGTCAAAAATATTTGTGGCAGCTTTGGTTGCTCGAGTCGCTCATCACGTGAATCACTGAACGTTCGATCACGCTTGTCAGTTTAAAGGAGCCGCAAAGTGACTGGTTTGAAAGCAGCGTAGTTCCTGTTGTCCAGTCAACAAGCTCATGGCTACAGAAAGTTATGTTTGGTCAATGAAAACAGAAACCAAGCAAGTAAGACTTACATGCTACGTCGCAACATTAGCCAAAAATTCTCTCCTCTATTACGAACATTACACACTTTAAAACTCACCAGATCAACCAACTACCTCTGTGACACGGTCCCAAGCCTCATTCTTTTTATTTTGGTCTCTGTAACTGAACAGTGACACATTATAAAGGACTGAGTTGGCGTGAACACAAGTAATAAACTTCTCTATCCATTGTCGGAACAAGTGTGCTGTAGGAACCAAAGTTGCATGGCTTGTTCTCTGGGACCCACTTCATCGACGCACGTCAGCATTCTGATTGGTTGTCACCGAACCGCGTCAGAGCTCATTACAATAAAGTTAAATGAGTTTTAATTCCCCTCTGGAGCCGCTCTGATGGCCCAAGACACGCGGCTGACGACCAGGTCGCCCAAGTTGCCCAAGTTGCCCAAGTTGCTAGGTTCTCATTGAAAATAAATGAATGAATTCCGCCGCAGGCTAAGCAATCGCCTGCCTCACTAACCATTTACAAATCAAAAGTTTCAGCAGTGTCTTAACAATATGGTTCCACCTGTGCTGATTTAAGATAAGATTCTTTTGTACTAAAGATGCTGGTGGACAACATTTTGCACATTGCATTTTACACGCACTGCTTCTTCAGAAAACTGAATTCTAGTCAGCATGGAAAAACCTCAGAGGCAGCACTTTAGATAGATAGATAGATAGATAGATAGATAGATAGATAGATAGATAGATAGATACTTTATGGCCCCCGAAGGGAAATTTGTCTTGGACTCCATGAGCTGAGACAAGCTGCCGCCATAGTTAAGTTTACATGACGAAAGCTTCTCATGGTTTCACTGTCTCCTAAAACCTGACACCTCTCAGCCTTCACAGGTGCATCACTATGACGAGTACAAAGTCATCTAGTGGGCCTGATTGGACTCTGATTGGCCCCCAAGCCCTGTGTTTGACAAATCTGATCTAAATGACGGTTGAAACCATGAAAACCAGGTTTAAAGCTGCGGTGCAGAACTTTATCTCCCCCCTGTGGCAGTAAGAGTAATTACACACTGTTATTCTGTACGTTCCCATGCACAGATAGGTGAAGCTGCGGATACAGCTGGATGAGGACATTTGATTGGACTAATGAAGGTTAGCGTACGTTCAATCAGGAAGACTTTCTTTGTGCTATATCAATTCACAGTTCTCTCTCTCCACCGCCTCCTCCAATCAGCTGATCATGGGTGTTCAAACTTTGCCCTGATCTCCTTCAGCCATTCATGTTGCTGCTGCCAAACTTTAAATCTGTTCTCCTCTCAGCTGCCATGTTGCTCCCTCCTCCACCCTGTTCACCTCCAGTCACAGGTACTTCCCACTCTGCAGGACAATGAAGTTAATCTTGAATTTTGAATCCCCAGAGGATGAACCCTTTGGACTTTAATGACCTCATGATTTTTCCTCCAAACACAGAAACTATTTTTGCATTTTCATTGAAAGAAGAAAAGGCTGCCATGACACCAGCTCAGTCACTTTAGGTGACAACACTCAAATAAAGTCTGAAACTCTGGAGGGACCAGAGCTCGACCAAAAGACAAATCATCGCGGTTTTATTTCATCTTGTGGCTCTGATGGACACAGCGAGACTTCAGTGGCCTGATGGTGGCGCTACAGCATTTCCTCACTATCTGTGTTTTGCCAGAACTTAGATGAAAGATGCTCGTCACTGCTGCCGTCTCACATTTTACAGTTTGGAGAAATAATCAGATAATATTGTGTCGACATCAGACGGAGGAGAGGAGCGACGGAGGCCTACAGGAGAGTTTATTTCTGCTCCACCAGCTGCTTCACATCACACACATTATCCTCATTTTCCCCACAATTAGGCCCACTCTGTGTGTGTGTGTGTGTGTGTGTGTGTGTGTGTGTGTGTGTGTGTGTGTGTGTGCCAATGAGCCGTGTGATTGGTTCATTACTGAGAACAAACAAAAGGGGAGCAGGCAGCCTATCAGCACTGAGAAAACACACCTCTCTTCCTCTTTCCCAGCATCCCCCGGGAGCTGCAGTAAAAACTCGGTGATCAAACACTTCAGCTGGAGTTTGGCTTCCTCCGCCCGGCACTTCAGAGCATTCAGGAAGTTTCAACGCCGCAGGACCAGAGGCAGAAACCAATCAAAAGAACATGCTGGTGTTTTTGTCTGTGACACACTGATGCTTTACTGAGCGTGCTGTGTCTGTATGAACAAAGACACACTAGATAGAAATCTGAATTCAGCTTTGCAAATCATCACATAGGATGGAAGAACACCACGTTCAGAGTAATATCCCTGTGACTGTTCTCCCATCACACACCTGCAGTTCCAGCTGTAACCACAGAGAGGCAGCACAGTGCAGGAGAAGCAGGTCTGAGAGGCTTCAGTTCAAATGCATCAGTTTTACTTAGATTATAATGTTTAACTGCTTTAAAACAATAGTGAGATATTCTGTATGTAACTTAATAAAATCACACTATTCAAATAGTTTGGGGGGAAAAGCAAGACAAGCTTTATGAAGCACAGAGGACAAACGAGAGGGGAAGGAAACACCCAGGGTACCTTGGACGTCACATCTGGGCGTGCAAAGAGTGAAGGGAAAAAGAGTGACAAAGCTGGAGATCTCAAGGGCCGGGCGGGAGGAGGAAGGAGTCCAGTTTGGGGACCTCAGAATTACATCTCTGCTCTTTGCAGTTGATGTGGTTCATTACTCTGTGACCTCCAGCATGACCTGGGGCAGGTTGCAGAGTGTGAAGTGGTCAGGATGAGAGTCAGCACCTCCAAATCTGAGGCCATGGTTCCGTGCCAGAAACCGGTGGATTGCCCTCTCTGGGTTGGGAGAGAGTTGCTGCCTCTAGTTGAGTGATACAGGCGCTGTGCTGAACCACCGTCAGGAAGAGGGAGCTGAGCCAGAAGGCGAAGCTTTTGATTTCCTGGTCCATCTCCGTCCCAACCCTCACCTATGGTCATGAGCTCTGGGTAGTGACTGAAAGAATGAGGTCACAGATACAAGCGTCTGAAATGAGTTTCCTCTGTAGGGTGTCTGGGCTCAGCCTTAGAGATAGGGGGAGGAGTCAGACATCTGGAGGGAGCTCGGAGTAGAGCCGCTGCTCCTTCACGTTGAGGTGGTTCAACATCTGATCAGGATCCTCCTGGGCGCCTCCTGCTGGAGGTCCCGGGGCAGACCCAGAACACATGGGAGGGATTATAGATCTCATCTGGCCTGGGAACGCATTAACACAACATTTTGGACCATAGATGCTCCAGATTTAATAAATCAAAAATCCATAAAAGAGATGTTTTGCAGCTGACATCAGATTGTCGTCTCAAGGATGAAATCTGATTCTGCAAACTTTCATCTGTGAACGAAGCCTAAAGTCCTGCCTCTCTCAGAGGTCTCTGAACGGACAAACTGACTCGACTGACAGCAGTTACACTTTCCCCGTCTCTCACTGTGACACTGAACAAGTCTGTGCTGCAGCACTAATCTGTTTGATCAGGTGACACTTTAAGAACGCAGTTATCTTGGTGGTAATCTGACATTGGCATCAATCCCTCAAAGAAACATTCCTTTAAGTATTTCTGCTTGTCTGATAATCTGACGTTGACATGCAGTATCTGTTGCCTTTAAAGACCTGACAGTTTAAAAAGGTACACGCTGTGATGTCGCAGAGGTTAAAAGCAAACATAATGCTGTAATCAGCGGGCGGTTGGCGGCTCCTGGCAGGAGATGAAGGCGGCAGTACGACGTTAGCTGACAGCTGACAGCAGCCTCAACATGATTTCAGAGTGTTTGATGGATAGTGGCGTGCTGCAGGCCAAGTCCCGCCCCCTCTGAGCTTTACACATGATGGCAGCAAAAACTGAGGGTGCTGATGACGGCAGGCTGACGCCAGCCCACCCTGCTGGGATTAGAAAGATGACACTGCTGCAAATATTTAGACGATGAAACAATGTTTAAAAATGTGACAGTTCAGCCAGCGTGAAACAAGAGGAGCGTCTACACCTGCTACCTGCACAGGTACCTAAACATTCTGCATCACTGTCACTAAACTGTATCTGTGTTTAACAATCTGAAGAACTGACACCTTGAAGGAATCCTGAAAAAACCTGGAACCCACTCGTGGAGCCCAAAAGACCCTCCTGAGTAACAGCTCCACACCCCTCACCTGTTGCTCCACATCAAGTTCCCCTGAAGAACCATCCAAAGCTCCTCAGAACCACCTTTGTTATCCACAGGAACACTTTGGATCCACTACAGAATCTTGACAACAAGTCTTTCTGAAAATCTCTTCAAGAACCACTCGACCTCCTCACAGACTCCAGAAACCGTCCCTGCAATCCTCTGAGCAACCTGACAAACCAAATGTATGTTTCTACAGAACATGGACACATCATGTTTGCACATTAACATGTAGTGGATACTTTGAAACTTTACATTTCAGCAACGCTGTGGTTAACATGTGGTTAGGTTCAGGACACAAAAAATGCTTAGTTACTGTCTGGGCTGGAGATGCAGAGATGTCGCACTGAAGAACAACCTGTTTTTGTGGCACCACTTCAGTGGAGACACAGTGACAGACTGCTACAAACCCTCCACGTCTGAGGGATAAAAAACAGCCAGTTCTGTTATTTGTTGGTGTTGAACAACAGTCTGAAGCTTGGCAGGTGTCCTGTCTGTAACGTCGCCCCCCCAGTGCCCGATGACAAAGTCCGCTTATATACTATGTCACTTCAGAAACGCTTTGATACGTATGAAACATACAAATAGAAAATTGATGTTTTGCCAAAATGTGCAATGTCACAACACATCCTCACTGTGACCTCGTCACATGTCCACATCTGGTCATGGACTTTCCACGTCCACATATGATGTCCAAGGTACCCTGGGTGTGTTGGTTGTTGACGTTCTGGGACGCCGTGTCAACTTCAGCCTGTTACATGCATTGTCTGTTTTCAAAATACACTTCTGTTTTCACAGGAAATGTACAGTTTGCATACAGTCTCTTTCAGAATAAAAGCACTGCATCGGTACAACACTGCAAATTGACTTTTTTTTTACCTTCAACAACACATGTGGTTGGGTTTAGGTAAAAAGAACAGGGTTTGACTTTACAATCTTACAGGAAGTGAACACCGGTTTCCTGGTGAAAGTCCGTGGTTGTTGGACCCATCCACCACCCCTCCCACCTGCCCTTCTTGGACCTTTCGGGTGGCTTTAAACAATAACTGCGACCAGCTGCGTATTATGCCGATGTGAAAGGATGGCTGTTTTTTGTCAGTGTCTGACGCTGGAAGTCACCGACGTGAGACCAGATTGAATGACAACATTTTCTTCCAACGACTGGACTGTGGATCAAACTCCCCACTGATATCAGGACAGCAGGAACTCGACACATCCTCTGTCTCAGCCTAAAGGTGCAGACACACCAAACCGACATCAAAGAACTAGCGGCGATGAAAGCCGACTGTTGCGTCGTCTATGTCGCCTCACGTCGCCCTGTGTCAGTTGCATTTGAACACACTACACGGACTACATCCGACGGCCAAGTAGCACGTACGTTCTGCGCCTGCGTGAGAGAGAGCGGAGTGAGAGAGTGGTACATCCTGTCAGCCGAGGGGTCTCCTATCTGTGCAGCCGAGCACCGCAGCACCTCCACGGACTATTACATCCAGACGGTCCCAGTGTTTCCTCCGCAGGCTCCACTTCACTCAGCTGCCCGATAAACCCGCTGCTTCTTCCCACTTTAACCTGAATAACAAACCAGGGCTCGGTGCTCCGGTTGGATCCAAACGGAGAGCCGGGGCTAGCTCAGAGACTAGCGGAGGCTAACTGGCTGTGCTTCCCTCCGGTCATGCTGCGGCTAACGCTCCGCTAGCCGCTCCCAGCTAGCTCCGGTTTGTTATTCAGGTTAAAGTGTGAAGAAGCAGCGGGTCTGTGGGGCAGCTGAGTGAAGTGGAGCCTGAGGAGGAAGCACCGGTTAGCCCCGGTTTCACTACAGGCAGATTCACTCGCTACAGGGGCGAGGAACTAAAACCTGAACAGCCAATCAGAGTGATCTCTCTCACCGACAAGCTCCGCCGCCGATTCAACATGCTCAATCGGCCCAAAAGCCGCCGCCGCCGAAGTGCCGATGGTGCGGGACACACCGCAAAAACTAGGGCGACAGACGCTCACCGACGGCCCGCATTTAGTTGACGGCCGACCGTCGGCTTGGTGTGTCAGGGCCTTTAGAACTCAGGTTCAGGGACTGAACCTGGGCCCATTAGAAAATAAAAAATAAAACAAAGAAAAACTCAGCACATTTAATGAAACTGCACATTTAAATGCACTCATGAGCTTTAGAGAATAACTTTTATGTTCTGTAAATGATCTGAAACAACAGGCGGCCTGTGAGGAGGGAAATCAATCTAAAAACTGACCTGATTCAGAAAACCATGAACAGGAATAAAAAATAAAATCCTGAATTATAGTTATATTTATAGTTTAGATTGCAGAGAACTTAATACGATGTTCAGTGATGTCAAAGTTCAACATCAACAAGATTTATCTTTATTATACGGGAGCAGCTCTGGAGGCTGGTTGTGACCTGACGTCAGTTAGAGATGCAGGCAGCAGCTCACACACACACACACACACACACACACACACACACAGCTTGTTGTTGACAGCAGCGTCCGTCAGGGGAATCGAACGTGTGACAGGTCACAGTCCAGCAACTCGTCAAGGACACTTCAACAGGATGGATGGCCTCTACTGTCACTGTGTGTGTGTGTGTGTGTGTGTGTGTGTGTCCCAGTATCACACTGTGAATACCAAGTTCTGATGGAGCAGTTCATGTCTTGTGACGTCAGAGACATTAATGTGTCGTAACTAATGAGTTTAATGAACCATTAACATGTCACTGTCATATATGCTCATCACTGGTTTCCTTTTCCTGTTCTCTGTTAATGACTCATTTCTACAACAAACGTTTGCAAAGGAATTCAGTGAAAGCAAATACTTCATATTTTAAAAGTCACAAACAAAAGGAAAAAGAGGAAGAAAATAAAAGATGGATAAAAATAAGTCGGACGTCCTCAGTAACTTCATGTTCATCACAGAGCTGTAAATTAAGGACGTGACGTTGTTCGTTGGGCACAAATTTGTAGGACATCATATGAACCGTTCTATGAGGATACGTTGGTGACGCAGCCTTCAGTCTGTGCTGCTGTCATCACACAGCTTCACTAAGGTGACATCACAGCTCAACAAGTCTGTCTCACGCTTGTCCCCGACTGTTTCTCGTGATGAAGCATCTGTACATGCTGTATTTTTGCTTTAGGAGACGATGTGAGCAGCTCGTCCAGCTCAGAGACAGAAATCTGTTAAACCTGCAGAAATAAAAGCAAAAGACACTGAAGAGCTCAACAAAGTGTGTGTGTGTGTGTGTGTGTGTGTGTGTGTGTGTGTGTGTGTGTGTGTGTGTGTGTGTGTTATTGGCAGGTATCTGAGGACCTGATTGATGCCAGCAGCCCCCTGCGACAGGCAGCACTCTGATTGGTGGATCTCACTCTGGTCTGAGCGCGCTCACTGGGGACACTTTGGCCTGGTTCCATCGCTGCGGTGACAAGAGACACACACACACACACACACACACACACACACACACACAGAGTTTTACCGCTGTACTTGTGAGGACCGTCAAACTTTAACCCTCAAACAGCTCTGTGAGGACGTGAGGACCAAACACAACGACCTCGCTCTCTAAGAATGTCCTCACTCGTCAAACACCCCAACTTTCTAACCTCCTCACCTTCACTGCTGCACCCGCTTTCTATTTTCATTTGCTAATTATTCAGCTGCTGAGTCATTTCCTGTTTCATCTCCATATTTATTCTGTCGTACATTTTTGTCCAGATTGCTTTATTTTATTTTGTAAGTAGTAAATTCCCAGTGCATCAGTTCACTGTAAAATTCTGAGCACATGGTATCTACAGTTTCTCTTTTTAGTTTGAGACATTTTTTATTTTAGAAGTCTGCAGGATTATTCACTTCTCTACACTGTTATGTTTCAAATGCTCAAAAATACGTAGAAACACTGTTCGGTCTAAATTCTGACACAAAGACATGAAGTCATATGAAAATAACCCTTTAAATTATAACTAACACACCACCTCTATATTTGGGCTGAAACATTGTTCTGAAATGATGTATAAACATGAAATAAAAAAAATTTAAAATTGTTTTGATTTGCTTTTGTTTTTAAACTTCTAAACTTGCCCTGTGTCAGAAAACAGCCTCGTCCCCGACAAGAATTCATAACTTCAAAGAGTTTAAAATGTTAAAAGTAGGGATGGATGATGTCGTGTTTTTGGCATAAATCTTTCGATTTTGTTTTTTTCTGTGAAGGACGTCGTGAGGCAGCAGCCTGTGGATTTACTGAGGTCAGGACGATGCTGTGTTGTAAGTGACGATTCACTCCTCTGAGCCACCGTACATTTGTTCACAGACTGTGACAGAAACACATCTGTGGGCCTGATTGTTTCATTGTTCACAACTGAATCATGAGCACTTAGGACACGTTCTCTTTGGTTACTGGTTCTGTCATCATCACTTACAAGCATGCCACAGTTTTCTTTGCTGCTTCATTGCTCTGTTGGTAATTAAAGCTCTACAAGCCAATTGTCTGTCATCTGTTTCAATTTTTGTCATTCATACTCCTCATGCACACTTGTTTATCTTTCAAATGTGTTGTTTTCTTACTGTATCATTTACCTAATCAATCAATCAATTAATCAGTTTTATTTATGAAGCCCAATATCACAAATCACAATTTGCCTCACAGGGCTTTACAGCATACGACATCCCTCTGTCCTTATGACCCTCACAGCTGATCAGGAAAAACTCCCCAAAAACCCTTTAACGGGGAAAAAACGGTAGAAACCTCAGGAAGAGCAACTGAGGAGGGATCCCTCTTCCAGGACGGACAGACGTGCAATAGATGTCGTACAGAACAGATCAACATGATAAATTAACAGTAAACCTGATGTGTTCTACATTAAAAAAAAATAAAAAAAACGGTTTATTATTTTGGCGTGATTCCGTTTATTCAGTTTATTTTAAAGCCAATATCTGCTAATGCCGATGGTATGTCAATATTATTCTGCATCCCTCTGTAAAAGCCTCCAAAATCTAAAACTATAAAACAGTACCTACTGCCCAGATAGCACACATACACCTGGTCGACGTCGGCCTGATGCATCAAGTTTAGATCGTTAAGACGTAGCAGGGAGAGCGTTTGCTCATTGCCAAGACGTCGCTGAGACGTCGACCTTTAATCGAAAATGACCACCACGCAACGTTCAAACGATCAGTAAAAGAAGCTGCGCTCAGTGGGCGCTCCTTCATTAATATTCATTGATATTCATATACTTCATTATCTACAACATTTATTCATTTAGGTCGGACCTTTCAAACTACAAATATTTCACCATTCAATGTGAGAAATCAATGCTATCATTCAAAAATAGCTGACTGTTACCCAGGGGTGGTAACGAATTACAAATACTCACGTTACTGTAATTAAGTAGATTTTTTGGGTACTTGTACTTTTATGAGTATTTTTTGAAGTGTGTAATTTTACTCATACTTGAGTACAATTTACACCATGTAATCTACTTCTACTTTTAAAATCATAAGTCGCTACTGAGTACGGCCACAATCTGAATTAATATTCAAACCTTTCATCTGCATCTTTGTAGCCAGTAAGGCTGTCCGATCGCGACCACGCCAATTAATCTATGACATAAGGAAAGGACAACTCCGCTGCAGCAGGCACAGGTGTCTGGCGGTAACATACCTACACAGCGGAGTAGAGACTAATTTATGGACTGAAGATTTGGAGACAAAGAAGCCAAGGGTGAGTGTCCATGTGCTCCGCGCAAATCCCATGAGCACCCGTTCTGGGATACACAGTGTCGGCCCGCCCCGCCTTACCTCCGCGCTCCTCTCCGCTCCTCTCCCAGACACTTCAGCACACGTCCAGGGCCCCGGAGGTCAGGCCAGGGGGCCGCGGGACCACGGGTGGCAGCTCCGGGCACTTCCACTTTATCCCAAAACGAGTGCTCACGATAACCAGATGAGCAGATAACGTCAACTGGGGAAAATAAAATGAAACACCACAGTTGTAGCCTGTTAGCTAACATGAGCTAAACCGCTAAACTAGCTAACAGCTAACGAAAGATAACGTTAGCTGGTGGGGACCTGTGCTATATACACCCAGTCGTGCCTCGCCACTCACCAGGAACCTCTTTTAACGGGCACAGAATAAACAACATAGCTATTTTCTGCCAATTTATTCCAGTTAGCTTACCTGAAACCAACTGCGATGAGATGCTGTGTGCTGCGAGCTCAGTTCCAAACAAACACCGTGGAGATGAAATTCCGTGTCTGTGGCGACTTCCGTATGTGGACAGACATTCTACGGCACAGGGCCGACCCAAAGCCGACGTAACAGAGACGTTTGACGAGCTGGGACAAAAGAGTATTAAATTTAATGATATCCGCCCATGCGACCCACGCTTGTCAGACGTTATAAATTCAGGGCCGATGTGTCGTCCTCAGGCCGACGTCGGCCAGATGTATGTGTGCTATATGGGTGGTAACATTGGTGTCAAAATGTACTGCTATAATCATCTTTGATTTAAAGTCTATTTTTTCTGACAATGTTGGCCCTTTAAAGATGTGTTCCACCTGTGTTTGAAGGTTAAAAGCTGCGAGAAAAACAGCAATTGAGTGACAGAGAACACCCACCTTTTCTGCCAAAAAAAAAAACGCTGGAAAAACAGTGACGAGGCGATACCAAACAACCAAATGTTTTGTTTGTTGGTTGAACAGTGTCACACCATCCGCCATCCCCTCCACCTGCTGATGACAAAGTCAGCTCATAAACTACGTCACTTCAGAAACGTTGAATCGTATGAAATGTGCAAATATCAAGTATTTGTCGTTTTGCAGAAACATTCAATCCCAGCAATTTCTTCTGACGACTGAGCTGCAACTGAGTTGATACCAAAGAAGTACCGGATATTATATGCAACTTTATTATGATAGAAAAACAAAATAGAACGGTTTGCAGAGTTGAGATCTACCGTGCAGTGAAGATGAGGCTTTTAAAAAATTTCCAAATGATTAAAAAATTATTTTTCGCCAAAGACAACATTCAGAAACTAACGCTACCTGTGCACAAGATGCACCAAACCTACAGCAACAATGTTTCCACAGGCACCTCCTCCTGAGGCGGTGTGGTTTCTTTGACCCACATCACAAGTTGAGGAGGAAAAATCATTTCAGGAGTTCAGAGCTGATCTGCCTCCTGCTGGATTCACCCTGTAGTCCTGCAGGTACACTCACAGCACACAGACAGGTACGTGCACGTCTGTACTTTAACCACAATCACTCAACACTGGTGTGTCTTTTAAAGGAAACTTCCATCACATGTTGTTTGATACATGACTGAGACACATTACTACTTCGCTGAATAGTTCGGCTTCTTCTTTTTACTACTACTACTACTGTTTCCATGACAACCAGCGTTGTTGGCTCGCCGGTTGCCCCTTCAGGCTTGGCTGCTGTTCAGACACTCGGCGCAGCTCTCCAGGCGCCCGCCCCCCCTTCACACAGTGTTTGGTTTAGAGACACAACAGCCACCAACAGTCCTGCTCTCAGCCTTTTCTGCTCCGTGTCTGGCTGCTTTTGAAGCGGCGGCTGCATTTGGGTCTTTGAGGGGATAACGTGTGTGTGTGAGTGTGAGTGTGAGTGTGTGTGTGTGTGTGTGTGTGTGTGTGTGTGTGTGTGCGCCAGTCTCGGACTTACAAGGCTGCTGTCACCGCTAAGAGTACCGTGATTTGTCCCCTCATGACATCACCGATCAGGGTCTTTGTGCTCTGATTCCTCGGTTCACCTTGAAGGACGCTGACAGAGAAGATTAAACATGAAGATTCAGCACTTTATATAAGACATGCAGCTTTACACTGAGAGAAACATCTGACAACAAAAGACAAAAAAAGAGCAGACAAGTTAAAGCTTCTCCAACAGATGTCTTTTTGGTTTTACTGCACATTTACTGATCATATCTATAAAGTATTCATGCAGAGAACAGCCGCTCAGTCACCAGAAGAAACTGTTGGCATTGAAAAGTGTCATCTAAAGTGTCGTAGTAAATGAACTACCTTTGTCATCAGGCGGTGGAGGGGATGGTGGACGGCATGTCACAGGCAAAGCTGCAGACCACTGTTCAAGACCAACAAACAACAACACCGGTTGGGATGCAGGGAGTCAGCGCTGTGTTTCCACAGGTTTAAGGCACCAAACACAGGTGTTTGCCACAACCTGTCACAGTTTTTCCAGCGACTTCTTAGACACCAAATGTTGATGTTTTGTAGCGACCCGTCACTGTGTTTCCAGCGGATATAGTGCCTCAAAAAGCTGTTGTTTTTAACTGATTCATTGCAGTGTTTTCAGCAGCTTTGTAGGCACCAAACATGTTGTTGGTTTTTTTGTAGGAGCCTGCTTTTTTCTAGTGGCTTTTGTTTTGTATTGCCCCGTCACTGTGTTTCAAGTGGATAAGGTGCCATGAAAAGCTGCTGTTTTAAGGGAGTCCTCGTTGTGTTTCCAGCAGCTGTTTAGCCACCAAATGTCAGTGTTTCTTTAGCACCCCGTCACTTTTTTTCCCAGAAGCTTTGAGGCACTCAATGTAGATGTTTTGTAGTGACCCGTCACTGTATGTCCAGCAGATATAGTGATGCAAAATGCTGTTGTTTTTTACTGAATCCTCGCTGTGTTTTCAGCGGATATAGCGCTTTGAAAAGTGGTTGTTTTTTACTGAGTCACTGCTGTGTTTCCTGCTGCATTTCAGCTACCAAATGTGGGTATTTCCTACTGTCCTGTCGCTTTTTTCCCAGCCGGGATAGTGACAAGGAAAGTGGTTGTCTCTTTCTTTCAAAGACATTTCTTGGTTTGGGGAGAGGCTCAGATCATGAAGTCTCTGATCTTGTCCTTGTTTATAAATGTTGTGGCTGCTGCCAGCTATTTAGCTGATATGAAGAACAAATGTGTCCCCAGCAGGCCCCAAAGATTCGAGGAGTCTCTGCTGCTCCCTGTAACCACAGGTAAAGTCAAAGACACACAGTGAAGCTGTTTTTTGGGTTGGCCTCTGAATCTGACGACAGCACTGTCACATATGATCCAGTGGCGGCTGCTGGTCTTTCAAGGAGGGGAAGCTCATTTTCGGCCTACATCATAAAATGTGTCCGTTTATTTATACGTAAATTCTATGTGCAGCTTGCTAGCTCACTCGCTCTTTGGATACTGAGCTTCCACTGTTTAATGCACTGTGACGCTACGGGAATGAATGAGAAGAAAGTCGCGTCAGTGACCTGTGATAAGTAGCTGATTCTGAACAAAAGTTGAACGCGTTCTAGCGCATATTTAATCAATGAAATGTAAACACAACAGTACATATTTGACCACTTATTTTTTGACATTTTAGGGGAAGCTGAGCTTCCCTTGCAGTCTTAGAGCAATCGCCACTGATACGATCTTTAAAGGGTTACTCCAACGTTCCTCCACATCAGCGTGGGTTTCCAGGTGTTGGAAAGTTTAAACTGTATTGTAAAGACTTTGTTGTCTCTTTTTTCATGACCTCTTAACCTCTCCTCAGAAACCACCCACAGAACACACTCCACATTTTTCAGCTCAACTTCAGGTAAAGCTGGGTTTGCTGTTTCATACGCTGCGGCCTCTAGGGGGCGCTCTGAGGACTAAATGCTGTTTTAATGACTGAAAGTCATTAGTGCATGCACACACTCCCACACTGGGATATTTTGGGCTGTTTTGAGGACTTTAACCGCTGCGTTAAATCGAGCCGTCTTAGAGCAGAGCACTAATATGGAAGTAATGAAAAGTTGTGTGATCAGATTTTAGATTTAGAGGCGTTAGTTTGCTGGATTCCTGTTGGGATTAAACCAGATTAGTTTGTGGAGCGAAGGAACCTGCTGAGAGAACAACAGACCGGCAGTCCGTCAGTCAGTCCTCGACTCCAACCTGAGGTTCCCGTCATAGACATTCACAGTCTGCAGTCCTGAAACCAGGAGCTGTTTGAGCTGTTCGATTCGGTCTGATTATCCAACTTTTACTACCACAGATCATGAGCTATGACGCACACACACACCTCTACACACACACCTCTGTGTCGATAAAGATGACGGGTCGTGTTCTGCTGCTGTGGCTGATTATTGGTGCATCATTAAATAAGGAGTATTTTGAATGGGGTTTGGCTCAGTGATCTTCTCCAGCATTCAGAGCAAGAACAGTGAACATTCACACCAAGATCTTGACATTACCACAATGTAGAACAACACACATACACACACACACACACACACACACACACACACACACACATCCGCAGGAGGAAATATTAAATCTCTTTCTCTTTACACTTCACTAACCAGAAAGAACGCTTTGTCCAAACACAGAACATTTACAACGCTTCAGTGGTGGCACACTCTCATCCACCCACACACACTGACCTCTCCTGAGTGTTTTGTGACCCCACAGACAGCCAATGAGAGGGCCCGTAGCCGGTGATGTCACCAGGTGACTGTCGGGGTATTGTTGCGAGAACAGAGGGAGGCACGCTGCCTGGTGACACCTGACTCCTCTCTACTGTTGGAGGTGTTAGTAACGTATCATTAGCTGTCACTCATTTTCAACATAATCTCATTACTGACCTGGCAGAGCTTTAATGTTGTCACCAAATGTAACAATACAGGTTTTTTTGCATGGAGGTGAAAAGGTGATGTCGAGACCGTTAAATGCTCCGACGAAACTCAGAAAGTGAAACACAGTCTGAACTTTGTGTATGAGAGTATCAACAGATATTCCCCTCAGGAGGTGGTGTACACCAGTGCTGGGACGATTCAGTGTTTAAATACCAACATGTACTGTCTGTTGTCAAAATACACTTTTGTTTTCACAGGAAATGTACAGTTTGCATACAGTCTCTTTTAGTCAGTGTCTGACGCTAGAAGTCACTGACCACCAAGCTCCGGCTTTCGACGACTTCGGAGTGTGACCGTGTTGGCTACCTGTGCAGAATTGTTTTAGATAGATTTCCATCAAGGGTTTAGATGGCAACAGGAACATTGCGAGACGCAACCTTTTTGTCTTTCAGGAGTTTAGAAGCAACTGTAAATGAATGAAGCAGTTTGTCAAAAGCAGAGTGTAAGCTGGAGAGCTGATAGCATACAAGACAGTGTCATCAGCGTAATGACGGACATTACATTCACTGTGCAAACCAGTCGCCAGAATAAATGTTGGTATTATACGTCTCTGCAAACCACAGATATGTTACATTTGTATGTTATTATGTAGCAGAGACATTCAGACTTTTCACGCCATTATTCCAGCTGAAGATACAGTGACAGGCCGCTACACAACACCTACATTTGGTGCCTAAAAAGCAGCTGGAAAAAAATACCCTGATGACTTGCTAAATCGTAATCGGTTTTGTTATTTGTTGATCTCAAACAGTGATAGTCTGCAGCTTGGCAACCTATCCCGGCTGACGCTGGGTGAGAGACGGGTACACCAGGTCTCCAGACTATCACAGGGCTGACACATAGAGACAGACAACCATTCACACTCACATTCACACCTACGGACAATTTAGAGTCACCAATTAACCTGCATGTCTTTGGACTGTGGGAGGAAGCTGGAGCACCTGGAGGAAACCCACGCTGACACAGGGAGAACATGTCAGAGCACCTGGAGGAAATCCACACTGACACGGAGAGAACATGTCAGAGCACCTGGAGGAAACCCACGCTGACACGGGGAGAACATGTCAGAGCACCTGGAGGAAACCCACGCTGACACAGGGAGAACATGTCAGAGCACCTGGAGGAAACCCACGCTGACACAGGGAGAACATGTCAGAGTACCTGGAGGAAACCCACGCTGACACAGGGAGAACATGTCAGAGTACCTGGAGGAAACCCACGCTGACACGGGGAGAACATGTCAGAGCACCTGGAGGAAACCCACGCTGACACAGGGAGAACATGTCAGAACACCTGGAGGAAACCCACGCTGACACGGGGAGAACATGTCAGAGCACCTGGAGGAAACCCACGCTGACACAGGGAGAACATGTCAGAGCACCTGGAGGAAACCCACGCTGACACGGGGAGAACATGTCAGAGCACCTGGAGGAAACCCACACTGACACGGGGAGAACATGCAAACTCCTCACAGGAGTGCTCCCCCACCCTGGGGTTCGAACCCTTTTGCTGTGAGGCAACAATGTTAACCACTGCACCACCATGCTGCTGGTCAAAGGAATAGTTCATCCAAAGTAGAAATCACCTCCTTGGGCTCTGTGGTCACAGAAAAAGGGTTCTATTGAATAGCATAAAGGAGAGTCGACCAAATCAGGAGTCTGAACAAAAGACAGTAAGTAATAGATTACCTCAGGGTGTGAATTTTTGTATTTGTACTTTGGTACTATTTGTCTTGAATGTTTGTACTTCTTTCTGTTAGCTGGTGTTGTGTGCCCATATGTGTTGACGGGTCTTGCTATGTCCAAGTCAAATTTCCCCACGGGCACAATGATCTATCTTCCTTCAAGGGAACTTGCTTTGCTTACCATAAGTTAAGTTGCTGTCTCACATTTGGACTGTGTCAAAGTCTCCTTGGGCTGATATGCTTCGGGCGCTCTGCTCTCCTTAACTCCATATAACATAAAACTTTTTATATACGTCCGAACGATGTTTGAGTGCAGCTTGGATGGAGATGGAAGGTATTTGGCGGCCGATCAGAGCCGGAGTCGATGAGTATCTGTGACTACTGCAGAGTCATTTGTCGCAGGAGTGAAAGCTGATTGTAACCTTCCCCATTAAATACAGAAGCCAGATGTTAGTTGGTTTTATGTCCGGTAAAACAGGGAAAGGGAAGGGAGTAGAAAAAAAGGAGATGAGGTCTTAACGTTTCACTCTATTCTGTGAAAGAAATATGAGAATATGATTTAATGACTTTGTGTCTGCAGCAGGTGGTTTGTCCCCCTCAGTCTGTGACAGGAGCCCCGAGCGAGGGAGCGAGGTTAGAGGCCTGGAGGTGTTTTTTCTCCCTGTCTCAGGGCTTTAATTGGCCCTGAGCTCTCAGCAGGTCGCCATTGTGGACATAAAGGAAGCTTAGCAGCACGAGGCCAACGGCCGGCCACACCACGTATGATTCTGTGTGTGTGTTAGGGCGCATTACATGTCCCGTGTGTCCATGTTTGTGTTTTGAGGGGGGTAGTTAATGTGTGTGTGTGTGTGTGTGTGTGTAGTGACCTCCTGTGCAGAAGTCAGGCGTTCCGGCCTGTTGTCTTTAGTTCATCTCGGCGGGGGACAAACACACTCAGAATTAACTAGGCAGGTTAACACACACACACACACACACACACACACACACACACACCTGTGTATTACACACTCAGTCATGTCTGTCCCATTTTTCTGTGTTTGAGGCAGCAAACTCACCGAAAGAAAATGTAGGCACTGTACGCTTCTGCAAACCATGAATATATTACATTTGTCAGTTTTATAAGTATCATATCAGCGTTTAAAAAGTGACGTAGTGTCTGAGCTGACTTTGTCATCAGGAGGTGGAGGGGACGGTGGATGGTGTGCACCTAGGAGAGACGCCTGCCAAGCTGCAGACCGCTGTTCAACACCAACAAACAACTAAACCGGTTGTTTTGTTAGCGACCTGTCACTGTTTTTCCAGCAGCTTTTTAGGCACTAAACACGGCTGCTTTTTATTTCTCCAAAGATGCACCAAACATGGGTGTTTTTTAGTGACCTGTTGCTGATTTACAGACGACCTCGCTGCATTTCTTGCGGAGATAGTGCCATAAAAACTGGGTATTTAAAGCCAAAACATAATCTTTCCTGAACCATAACCAAGTGGCTTTTGTGCCGACACCTAACCACACATAGTACTCCTAAATACGTCCTCAGTAGGAGCCAGTGGGTTTGGAGCTGTGAGACACAGACAGGAAGTCAGACAGTACTGAGAGACGGACTAACATGTTGTTGATTCGTTTGGACTTATGGGAATTCTACAGTGGTTTATGGTCACTGTGTTGGGGCTTGTGGTTACTGTATGAGGACTGGAGGTGGTTTAACAGTTGAAAAGTGGTTTCAGTTCCTGTAACAGAGGTTTGAAGGTGTTGTGGTGGTTAATGGTGACAGTCTGGGTAATACTTTCATACGGTGGCTTTAAGATCCTGTTTAAGGTTTTATATGTAAACGTGTTCGACTGCAGATTGTTTAAAGACCAGTTAAGTCAGATTAAGACGAAGTGTGTTGCGTTGGTGGGAGGGGTTGTCAGTGTGTGTGTGTGGACGTCCAGTGGAGAGCAGGCTGTCGGCAGTCGGGCAGCCGCCGCTGTTGTCCAACAAATCCTGCTGTCCGTCCCCCTGTTATTAGGATCCCAGCAGGGAGGAGGCGTAAGAAGGGGGGTTTAACATCTGTCCCACTGAACCTGAGTTAGACCACCAGGTAGCCCACCTGTAGCCCTCTGCCTCTCCTCCTCTCCTGCTGCCCTACTGAGGGGTAATTAGCTGCTAACTGCTGCCAGGGCTGGAGGCTGTTTGTTTAAGTGTCGGTCACCATTAACTCACTTTATGTCTGCTGTAAAACTTTGACTTTTATTTTATCCATTACCACGTGTACACTAACATGTTACGGGTTAATATTACTCTATACGAGTCAGCAACAGATTAGGACATTTAAGGACCAGTGACAGGTCTGTCATACCTCATCAGAATATTCTGTAAAAAGTGTCGTTTTGTTTTTTGATCAAGTCCCTGTGGAGATTTATAAGTCTTGTGGCAAATCCAAATTTAAAACATAGAATAGAAACTATACAGTGAAATGTAGAGCAGCGGACTCAATAATAATCAGAATAAGATTCAGAAAAAGTGTAAAAATATTACAGGGGAAAAATTCTGAGATGAAAGTTGCCAGTGTACACTTACATCACATATTTGTAAATTTTTTATAGTACATTTTTAATCTTTTATGGATGTTTTTTAATCATAAAGTCTTTAGCCTCATGCTGAGTTTCAGAAGTACAGCTAAAAAAAACTCAAGCCAATTCCCTCTATCCCGGCAGAAACTGCACAGATGTCTGGTTGAAAAAAAAAGCTTACGGTTAGGAAAAGATCATGTTTTGGCTTAAAATACCCAATTTGGGGTACAATCCCCGCTGGAAAACCGGCGATGTCTAGGTAAAAAACAATCACTATCCTGGCAGGAAACACAGCAACAGCTTGGTAAAAAACAACTGCATTTCGTGCTTCTTACCCCAAAGCAAATGGAACAATGTCTTGGTACAAAACACTTTTTGTGCCAGGCAGAATCCTTTGTGATATTTCATAGGCACCTGGACTTGGTTGAGTTTCTTGAAGGCATTTCACCTCTCATCCAAGCAAGTCCAGTTGCCTACGATATAGCACTAAGGATTACCATGACCTGGATGACTGAGGACCTTCACGAACATATCCTTAGAGAAAACGCACCAATGTCTGGTTGAAAGAAATGCGTATGGTTAGGAAAAGATCATGTTGTGGGAGTACAGTCCCTGCTGTAAAACCAGCAATGTCTCCATAAAAAACAACCGCCTGTCGTGGTGTTACTCCAGCAGGAAAAACAGCGATGGATCACAACAACACACCCACGTTTGGGGGCTGTAAAGCTGCAGGAAACACAGCAATAAGTTGCTAAATCACAACTAGTTTTGTTGTTTGTTGGTCTCAAATAGTGCTCTGACATCTCACAGCCCGCATACTGCGTCACTTTGGAAATGCTGACATGACACATACGAATCATACAAATGTAACATATTTGTAGTTTGAAGAAACGTACAATGCCAAGAATTTCTTGTGGCGACTGGGCTGAAAAGAACTTGAAAAGTTGTACTTTTCATAATCAGTGGCCCTGAACAATCCTTAAATTCAGCTGCTGTGTGGCCCTTTAATGTTATCTTTATGTCCTAGACTTTATTTTTACATCCTTATTAGTGTTAAAACTTTGAATATAGCTTGATGTGGTGCTAAAGGAAAAGCCATGATGTATGAATATGCACAACAAATATATACTACACACACACACACACACACACACACACACACAGAGTGTTGCTGTGCTGGGAGCAGCCCAGTCTGACCAGTCTGCTGTGTCTCTGGAGCAGTCAGAGCCTCTGTGCCTGGCTCAAAGGCACCTCAGCAGAGACTAAATGAAACCAGCTGGCTGCTGAAACTCGAGGCTACAGAGGGTCAGTAATCCTCTGACCTGCTGCCCGCCGCCGCTCAGGTTTTCGGTTAACTACTACGGCAACCCGGAGGCTCGGTTTAATTGGCAGAGGGCGTTTCTGACCTACTGGCTACAAATGAGAGCTCAGCAGGTTGCTCAGCAGAGACACATCAAAGAGGAGCTAAGAGGACGACCTGCTGACCGACACTCCCATACACACCCCCTGCCAAACACACACACACACACACACACACAAAAGAAAACCTTTCCTCACCAGTGTGGTTTCAGAAATCTGGTGTTCCTCAAGGGTCAAGTTTGGAACCATTATTGTTTTATTATACAGAAATGATCTGCTAATGTTTGTAAAACGGCATTTAAAAGTTTTTGCTTTCAAGTCTCAAGTGTTTCAGGAGACAGTAACACCTCTTACACAGAGGTGGCGCTACAGAGCTGCTGTGAAGTCACTTCTTAATGCCACCTTTGCATTTTGACACAGAACCAAACGACGGTGGCATCACGCTGGTCTAGTGTATGATATTAAACAGTGTGCCGACATCGTGGAAGCAAAAGAGCCGTGACATGTAACACAACAGCATCAGCCTCTAGTGTGGCATATATATAAAAGCCATATGATGTTCAGTAAAATTCATTCGTCTTAACAGGTAAATATATAACATCTTTACACATTTACTGTTAACAGGAACATTACTGACGTCTCAAGATGTTTAGAACATTAAAGCATCCATGCCATTAGTTCGTGTCAACATACCCGCCCCTTTTTGACGTAGCAACTGCGCTGGTCAATGTGGGCTCTTGTTAAGGGGGATTCACCCTTCGCACGTAGCCTACGCTGTTGTGAGCATTTATACTTGTGTGGTGGTGTGTCTGTGTCACTCTGCAGTTACACCTCCAAAACACTAGCTGGCAGCGAAGGTTTCTGTGAAGTGTTAAGTTGATTCAAAACACACGTACACTATTACAATGTATACCAAATATTTTGTCATCCGTTTGCCTCCAAAAATGGTGAAACAGTTGCACCCAATATTATCCGTCTTAGGACGTCAGAAACATTCAAGTTAACAGGACACTTTCTGACGTCTCAACGCACATTTGACATGTTAAGACGTTTTGTGTTTACCTGTTAAGATGAACATATTTGACTCATTAATAGGAATGTCAACATCGACATTAAGAGCCGTAAGGGTCTGACACACATATATGTGAGGCGGACGCTGCCACAGTAGCAGTTGACATCATCTCTGCTGCTCCCAGGATTCAAACCTGAAACCTCCCGATCACCTCCCCTGTCCTGCAGACGCCACATACGGCTGCTGCTGCGTTCGCTCTGCTGCTATTTGACGTGCGGCGGAGCGGCTGGCGGAGGTGATTAACCCCCTGCACGACCGCTCAACCAGCCACAAAGGCTGATGGGCAAAGTCACATTTAATGGTCGTGAGGGAGGGAACAGATTTGTGTCTCAGCCGGAGCTGAAGAAACGTCTGCTGCAAATGTCACCGCTGACCTTTGACCTCTGGTCTGGAGGAGAGATCAGTGTTTGTTACATATTATGGGATGTTTATTTTCCTGACAGCTGATCCAGATCATCTCCTTAGAGTCAGACTGTGTTAAATCAGAGTTTATCTACAGCACTCTCCTTCTCTCATCTCCTTATTGTCCTCTTCTCTCCTTCTCTCATCTCCTTATTGTCCTCTTGTCTCCTTCTCTCATCTCCTTATTGTCCTCTTCTCTCCTTCTCTTGTCTCCTTATTGTCCTCTTCTCTCCTTCTCTCATCTCCTTATTGTCCTCTGCTCTCCTTCTCTTGTCTCCTCTCCTTGTTTCATCTCCTTATTGTCCTCTTCTCTCCTTCCCTTGTCTCCTTCTCTTGTCTCCTCTCCTTGTTTCATCTCCTTATTGTCCTCTTCTCTCCTTCCCTTGTCTCCTTCTCTTGTCTCCTCTCCTTGTTTCATCTCCTTATTGTCCTCTTCTCTCCTTCTCTCATCTCCTTATTGTCCTCTTCTCTCCTTCTCTTGTCTCCTTCTCTTGTCTCCTCTCCTTGTTTCATCTCCTTATTGTCCTCTTCTCTCCTTCTCTTGTCTCCTCTCCTTGTTTCATCTCCTTATTGTCCTCTTCTCTCCTTCTCTTGTCTCCTCTCCTTATTGTCCTCTTCTCTCCTTCCCTTGTCTCCTTCTCTTGTCTCCTCTCCTTGTTTCATCTCCTTATTGTCCTCTTCTCTCCTTCTCTTGTCTCCTTCTCTTGTCTCCTCTCCTTATTGTCCTCTTCTCTCCTTCCCTTGTCTCCTTCTCTTGTCTCCTCTCCTTGTTTCATCTCCTTATTGTCCTCTTCTCTCCTTCCCTTGTCTCCTTCTCTTGTCTCCTCTCCTTATTGTCCTCTTCTCTCCTTCCTTTGTCTCCTTCTCTTGTCTCCTCTCCTTGTTTCATCTCCTCACCTCTCATTTTCCTTTCTCCCCTTTCTCATCTCCTCCCTTCTCTCCTCGTTTCCTTCTCTCCTCTGTTAATCAGTCACCTTGTTGGTATGTCAGTTTGTGAATTAGATTCCTAATTATTGCTGCAGTTTAACTGACCTGCTGTCAGATTACACTTTAACTCAGCAGACGATCAGGTGTGTGTGTGTGTGTGTGTGTGCTGGTGACACTAAAGATGCTCAGTTAAGTCATTATTTCCGGGGAAATTTACCAGACATGACTTTATTTTTTTTTGTTTTTTCCTACACACACACCTACAGTACCGGAAGTCGTCTCTGACTGGTCCAGTTCCGGTTCTTCTACCTGACAGTGACCTCACACCTTCGGCTTTTATTCTGCTGCAGCTCAGACTGAGGCAGCGTCACGAGCTCCGTCCAACGAGCTGATTGGACAGACCGATCTGTCATCTCACACACACACACACACACACACACACACACACACACACACACACACACACCTGTGTGTATGTGTGTGTGTGTCTGTGTGTGTCTCGGCTTCAGTCGGAGCTGAGTCCTCAGCGGAACTTGAGGAGCTCTCACCTCTCCTCAGTCTAACTCAGGATTTTATTAATAATCCGGGTTCTTTTTAAACAAAACTTGCCTTAAACTGTTTTTTTTTTTTTTTGTATTTTTACATTTCATTTTTCCACGCGCTTATTTTTCTGAACTTCTGCAGCGCGCATTTACGCACAGCCTGACGCAGCGCGTGCAGAATAAAAACGGATCCGTGGAACATTTCGGCGCGTCCTCGGTGAGTTCATGTCTCAGTTAATAATAGATTTAATAAATGATTGATGTGCACGCGGGCAGTTTGGTGACGGAGGTGCAGTCTGGGTCAGTGTGGTGTTTGGAGGGGTGTTTGGATGGAGACAGGTGAGACGCAACAGGTGGAGAGAGGAGCGCAGAGGTGGAGCAGCGTCCTGCCGTCAAAGATAAAAGAATACACTTATGTTCATCCACGTGTGAAGAGAAGCTCAGGGAAAGAAATGCGGCTTTCTGTGTAGCTGTAAAATGCGTGATGAGCAGGACGTGAACACCGCGTTAGAAGAAGTGACATTATGATTTCATTATTAAGCCGTTACTCCACAGAATGTATGCACACCAGAATAAAGTTACAGATGCGTCCTAAAATAAAGAAATGTTATTATTTCAATTCAATATTCAAGTTTTCATTTTATTTTTCTGATGAATCCACATGAATATATATTTATTATTTTATCTGTAATTTAATATGTAAAATATCTAATTTATAAAAATGACCAGCTGCAGCTTTTTACTGATGTTATTCGTTGTTTTATAATTTTATTTATTTAGTTCTTATTTATGTTACTTCAGGGACTTGCAGTGAGTTTTTAGTGACGTATCTGTGACGGTCTGTTGGACCGATGTGGTCGAAAGTTTGTGGACACTGTCTGTTGTTCCTGGTTTGGGTTTCTGAGGGACTGTTCTTTATTTATCAGAGGAGGGGGGGAGGGCTTTTCTTTTTCATTCAATTAATTTATTTTTTTAAAGCTTGAACCCCAGAGCTACAAATACTTTCCTTGAGCCCCTTGAGTGACAGGGACCCAACGTATGACGCTCCCTCCACCACAAACAACTATATATCCACACCACATGTAGATAACCTAAACGTAACCGTGTGTGTGTTGTTGAAGGAAAAAAACATCAATTCACAGTGTTGTACTGACGTAGTGCTTTTATTCTGAAAGAGACTGTATGCAAACTGTACATTTCCTGTGAAAACAGAAGTGTATTTTGAAAACAGACAATGCATGTAACAGGCTGAAGTTGACACGGCGTCCCAGAACGTCAACAACCAACACACCCAGGGTACCTTGGACGTCATATGTGGACGTGGAAAGTCCATGACCAAACGTGGACATGTGACGAGGTCACAGTGAGGATGAACATGTCGGCGCTTTAAGGATCAGGAGTTAAAAGTTGAAAACACAAAAACCTTAATGACAGAATGCATTCAGAATTTTAGCCTGATGTTATTTTCAGGATCTGGTTCGTGCAAACAAACAAACAAACAAACAAACAAACAAACACGCCTTTCAAACCCTCCTGCAGGTTCTTGGATTTAAAATAAATACAAATACGACCATTTGAGGTTGAATGTCTCCTCAGTGTTTGACAAATGATTTCGCGTCTCCTCTGATAACTAACAAACAGTTCCTCAGGTCCACCGAAGAGACGTTTAAATGCTTCAGCATACAGTTGGATTTTACAGCAGCTTTGCACCGAGACAGCTCCATCAAGAAAATGTCTTTTGGTGTGGAAGAACTCGACTGTTACAGCAACACATTAACAAACATGCTGTCGCTGTCTGATACAGGGCTCATATCAGGGTGTCCACATACTTTTGGCCACGTAGTGTCGTTTTATTTCTCTCTGTTTAAAGTTTGAGAGAAACTGAGAGGAGGGTTTTTTTTGTCTGAAAATTTAAAAGTAACTGAAGTGTTGATCATCACCATATCAACACACAGTCAGCTGGCACTGCTGAGTGCACACACACACACACACACACACACACACACACACACACACACCCTCCCTTCCCTTCATTCACACACAAACTCTCTCTGTAGGGAATCCCTCTCCTCCTCCTCCTCCTCCTCCTCATCATCACCACCTCATGCTCCAGGACTTGGCCCTTGGCCCTGACACTGTTGACGTTTCCATGGAAACCCTGGCCTCCGTTTGGGTCCATGACCCCTGTGACCTCAGCGACCTCGGAGAGAAGTCGTCTGTTTGGGGTGAGTCTGCTGATGTTAAGCAAGAGAAACCTAAAGTATCAAAAGTAAAAGTACTTTAACATAATTTAAACAGATGGATCATTATTACTGATGCATGAACGTGTACGCAGTGTTTCAGGAGAAAATATAACCTCCATCATGTTCTGTTGTCGAGCAGCTAAATCAAGAGAAAACCAGAATATGTTATAATCTTATTTTGTTCTGTCACTAAAATCTTAATGTGAACTTTAACTTCAGAGCAGTGAAAAGAACTTTTCCCTCTGAGATGTCGTGAAATAAAAGTATAAAGCTGAATAAAATGAAAGTACACAAGTACAAGTTCCTTTAAACTTCACTTGAGTAAAAGTAGTTAGTTACTTTCCACCGATGTATTAAAGTGATAGTTTGATATCTGGTCAAATCCTCCTCTCCTCTTCTCTTCTCTCACAGTTCAGGCTTATTTATGCTGAACGTTAGATACTGACACAGACGGAGCCTTCTGTTCGTACTCTGCGTTCATTTTGTGTGAATTCGTGCACGTTTCTGGAAGTTTACAGACGAAGCAGAGCAGTGCCTCTGGAATTCGTGGGGGCAGTGTAGCGTAACTCAAGCAAGACTCAACTGTAGGACACGACAAAGACATTTCAGAAACAGCTGAGTCACAAGTTGGTAATATAATAGAAGATACATAGAAACTTCTGACTCTAGTGCCATCTAGTGGATGTACGTATGTCAAGGATGCAGCGATGTTGACACCATTTGAAATTAACAGATCTCTTTTCAGAGGGAATACAAATGAGCCCTCAAATGTTCAGACTGGAAACAGCTAGCCTGGCTCCGCCTAGTCATCAGGACGTCAACCTGTAAAGCTCACCGATTAACAAGAGACATCTCATTAGTTCACAATGTGCAAATACTGAGGTGTAAAAACAGAAAGTTAAGAAGTAAACAGAAGTAAAACAGCACTTAGTCATCAGAAAAATTGTTGGCACTGCACGTCCCTGCAAACCACATATATGTAACATTTGCATGTTGTTATACCAGATATATTGAAACTTTGCATTTCTTTATGTTTCAACAGTGCTGTAGTTACTGTGTGGTTAGGTTCAGGTACGAAAACAGTTGGTTATGGTTCAGAAAAGATCAAGTTTTGGCTCAAAATACCTGGTTTCGGGGGCACAATCCCTGCTGGAAAGACAGCAGTATTTAAGTAAAGAAACAGCTGCTTTTTGTGCAACTATACCCACTGAAAAAACAGCCACAGATCACTAAGATACATTCAAGTTTGGGGGCTAAAAGGCTGCTGGAAAAACAGCCACAGGTCTCTAAAAACACCTACCTTTGGGGCCCAACAAATGCTAGAAAAAGTGCCATGGGTCGCTAAAAAACATTCAAGTTAGGGGGCTAAAAAGTTGCTGGAAAAACAGCTATGAATCGCTAAGAAACACTCGAGTTTGGGGGCTAAAAAGCCACTGGAACAGCTATAGATCACCAAGAAATACTCAAGTTTGAAGGGGTTAAATAGCGCTGGAAAAGCAGCCAGTGGTGGCTAAAAAACACCCATTATTTTGGGGCTAAAAGGCCATTGAAAAAAAAAATAAAAATACGGGTCGCTAAGAAACACTCACGTTGAGGGGGTAAAAAAACTGCTGGAAAAACAGCTACGAGTCGCTAAAAAACACTCAAGTTTGAGGGCTAGAAGCGCTGGAAAAGCAGCCACTGGTGGCTTAAAAACAGCTACCTTTGGGAGCTAAAAAGCCGCTGATAATACAGCTACAGGTTGCTAAGAAACACTCGCATTCAGGGGCTGAAAATCCACTGGAAAAACGGCTACAGATCACCAAGAAATACTCAAGTTTGAAGGGGTTAAATTGCCCTGAAAAAAGCAGACAGTGGTGGCTAAAAACACCCATTATTTAGAGGCTAAAAGACCATTGAAAATCAAACATGGGTCGCTAAGAAACACTCATGCTGAGGGGGTACAAAGCTGCTGGAAAAATAGCTATGAGTCGCTAAAAAACACTAAAGTTTGAGGGCAAGACGCACTGGAAAAGCACCCATGATTAGGGGCTAAAAAGCTGCCGGAAAAACAGCTACAGGTCGCCAAAAACACATTCAAGTGCTAAAAAGCTGCTGGAAAAACAGTTACTAGTCGCTAAGAAACACTCAAGTTTCAAGGCTAAAAAGCAACAACAGCCATGGGTTGCTACAAAACACCCATATTTGAGATAAAAAAAACCCCAGCCCTGGTCACTAAGAAACACTCAAGCTTGGGGAGTAAAATATGTAGGAAAACAGCCATGGGTTGCTAGAAAACACTTAAATTTAGGGGCTAAA
This sequence comes from Epinephelus fuscoguttatus, assembly GCF_011397635.1. Taxonomy (NCBI): domain Eukaryota; kingdom Metazoa; phylum Chordata; class Actinopteri; order Perciformes; family Serranidae; genus Epinephelus; species Epinephelus fuscoguttatus. The sequence continues at coordinate 1,831,271 of NC_064756.1, forward strand.
AAGCTGCTGGAAAAACAGCTACAAGTCACTAAGAAACATTCAAGTTTGAGGGCTAATAAGCAATGGAAAAACAGCCAGTGGTGGCTAAAAAACACCCATGATTTGGGGCTAAAATGTGCTGGAAAAACAGCTACAGGTCGCTAAAAACACCTAACTTTGAAGGCTAAAGAATGCTAGAAAAACAGCCATTGGTTGCTAAAAAACACCCATGATTTGGGGGTGAAAAAAACACTAGAAAAGCTGCCGGAAAAACAGCCACATGCCACTAAGAAACACATTTGGGGGCACTGGAAACAAAGCCATGAGCTGCTGAAGGACACTCAAGTCTGGGGGCTAAAAAGTTGCTGGAAAAACAGTATGAGCCGCTAAAAAAACACATTGGTGGGCTAAAAGCTGCTGGAGAAGCAGAGGCAAACATGATTTGCAGAAACACTAATCTTTTCTTCTGGCGACTGGGCTTATGTGAGTGTTTTCAATCTGAACATCTTGTATGAGGGTGTTTCCCAAAATGTGGAATTATTCCTTTAATAATTTCAGGATAACAGCAAGACTCATTCAATTGTACGAAGCAGCAGCTGTTTCAGTATGTGAGGAGGAACAAACCTACATTACAGACTTTAACAACAGTTGCAGTGAACTATCATCCACCCACTCAGAGTTGTGTCTCTGAACGCAGCTTCACTTTGCTGACTGAGGGATGTTTCTACTTCTCTCATTCAGCAGAGTGGGACTCTGCACGGCGGCAGCTCATCCATCAAACACAAGAGTTCCCCAGGTTTCCCTGTGAACTCTGGGTAACCAAACGCTCCAGCAGGTTCCACGTGAGCGGATCCGTCCTGATGGAAATATCCGGAACAGTTTATATTAAGATTCATCTTTTAATTTTCTCCACGTCTCCTCGCTCAGAGAGTTCAATTCATCATCGATCTGAGATGTAATCTGAGGGAGTTTCTCCTGAACGGCTGAGCTGCAGCTGAAAATCAAGCTGCAGTTCCTCTGGTGTCCACTAGATGCTCCCAAACAACTCTGACTGCACTGATGCGAATATTAAACAGGTCGTGCTCTCAGCAGCTCAGTCAGAGTGGTTAGAGGGAGAAGTACATTAACTGTGGTTCTTTAATCAGACATCTGGAGACACTTTACCTGAATATTTATACTTAATGATACTTACTGCCATCAAAACAGAATGTTGAGGAAATGATCCTGTAAGTTAAAGCACTCAAGCAGATGAAATATTATATAAATAAAAGATAAGCTTAAAAACAACATATGATGCGAGGGACACCAAATAATGAGTCCAATAATCTAAACATATCAACATACACAACAATTACAAAGATCACCACGGGCTAAAAGAACATGGTGTCTGGGCTGCTCAAACAGGTCCGTCTGTACTTTGACATAAAGCGGGTAACATGCTGAACCTTTATTGTGGTGCTGCTGCACTTCACTGCTTATTAAATGTCTCTTACTGTTCATCCTGATTTTGAGAAAGTTTTCAGAGCTATCAGGGTGATTTTGTCGTGACTGACTCAGCTGTGATTGTTGCACCATCCAAATAGAAAGTCTTTAACATCTGCGTTCGTAAGGAGACAAAAGCACGACATGTAAGTAAGAATGTACTGTCTGTCTGTCTGTCTGTCTGTCAGAGTCTCAGTGTGTTTACAACAGCTCGCCCCCTGCTGGTCTGATGTGGTCTGAGCAGCTCTCCCCTCACCTCCAGAGAAACAAACAGGTATGAGGCTAAAACAGAGGAGTTCAAAGTGAAATCAACTTTTTTCACTTGTACAGTCACATTTTTTATTTCCAGAGCAAAAGTTTTTGACTTTAGCATCAATATGTTTGAACCCTCCTCCAGCTGCAGGACACTCTGCTGCAGAGAGAGGAGGAACTGGCCAGACTGCAGGACGAGAACAACAAACTCAGAGAGTTCCTCAACTCTTCATTTGTGAGGAACCTGGAGCAAAAGGCAAAGGTCCGTTTACTATCACCAAAAACTCAGACAGACTCAGTCCAGATTGTATTCAAAAATAAACCTCTGTCCAGCTCATAGTTGGTCTTCTGAACATAACGAGGGCGATATAAGTTTGACAAAAACAGAAAAGTGTAAATCTTTCTTCTTCCTCTGTCCTTGTTCCTTTTGTAGAAACTGACCTGTGACAGGAGGAGGAAGCTGAAAAGAAACCTGAGGCACATTGATGAGGGATCGTTCCAGTCCAGCAGTCATCAGCTCCGAACCTCCCAGCAGGTCAGCAAGAGAGTCTGCAGGAACCTCACTGCCGAGTTCGGCTGCGAGTCCTCCGAGACATCCTCCTCCTCAGAACCAAACCTGGACCTCTGGGTTCTACGAACGTTGGGACTGAAGGACAGAGACACCATCGATACGTCCAATGACTCCTCCTCCTCGTCTGGATACAGCTTCAGCAGTTTGGTGTATGATGAAGCAATCACGTCTTCCTCATCCTCTGAATACACCCTCAACTCCTCTTTCAGCCCTTCAGTCACCACTTCTACGCCTTCTTCTGTCCTCAGCTACTGCCAAAGACCCACACAGCAGGCTGATTATAGCTACAGTGCTGCTGAATGCCAAGAAGTAAACTGTGGTAATGCTGCCAACTCACCTCAGAACTGCACAACATCTCTGAGTCAACGCTCTGACTTCACTGCCACCGGACTGACCGGACTGTACGAAGCTCCTGAAGCGGTGATCAGGAGCTACGACACAGTAACTGCCTTCCAATCTCCAGCACCTACAGAGGAACTACCTTTAACCCAGTCACCAGTCAGAGCAGAGATCTGCTCCATCACTGCCTCAAGTCGAGTCCAAACTCTGGAGGGAAACCCAGCGAAACATCCGGCTTACTGGTCTCCACTGAGAAGCAGCCGGACACCATCACAGGACACGATCCAGTTCAGTCCACCAGGAGAAAGACTCCATTTCTCTCCCATCTTGTCTTCAAGTCCTGCCATGACCCAGGTGCGGACACCTGTCTGCGGCAGCAGCCCAACGAGTCCGTCAGTGGGATCTCAGCCTCCTGCCACGCCTGAGACGCCTCACAGCCGGACAGATTTGGCGTTCAGTATGTCCCTCAGCCCGTCCAACAGTGTCAAGACCCACAGCTTCCCTCATGGACAAGCCTTTGTCAGAAAGGACACTGAAGGAAGGTGGAAGTTCACCTGGGTGCCCAAACAAGGACCATAGGCAGCTCAGAAAGCTCCACATTACATGTCGTTGGTACCTGAACAAGTGTCCCAGGCCAGCTTTCAGGACTCTAAGTCCATGTTGAACTTGTTGACGTCTTGTTTGTCCTGGACCCTCAAAGAGATTCTGTTTATACAAGACAATGCAGGCAGCACGGACACTTCATACAAACATGCAGTTCTTGAACTCCCCTCAAAGACTTTATTATGATACGGTTTTACACAAAAGACCAGTCAGACCTGATGATCCTGACATTCATAAAAAAGCAGTGTTGCTTTTTTCGTACATCACTGCGAAAGTTCAGAATACAAAAGGACTTGAAAATGCTAATGATGAATTGTTAAACTGAGGTACGATGAGGCTAACCAGCTTGTTTTAGGCTTTACATCTAGAGCCAAACTGTGGGCGTTACGCAGCGTTTTACATTTTAATCACGTAGCCAATAAATGAGTGTAACATTAAAAATTAACAGGACTGCCTAAACTGTTTTGTATTATGTAAGTTTTTATTTAGTTCATGTGTGAAACTGCCATGTCAAAAGGTCAGCAATGTCCCTTGCGCCACGTTGTGTCCCTTGTTACACTATTAATAAACAAATGCAAAGACTGGAAGAATTCAAAATGGTGCCACGAAGCAAACTGCCTCCGAACTAAAGACAGAAACTGCACTGATTTTAGCAGATACAGAAAAGTGATTAGAGATTACATGTTAGCTTAAAGTAAGTGCTAAAAACTTGATGATGATGTTTAATGCACGGACGTACTTTCCACACTTAAAGTGCGGTTACTGTGACGCCTGTGCTGTTTCATCAAAGTACAGCTGAAGGTCAGCCTCCAGCAAATAAAGGGCGGGCCAGGATGTGAGCTCACGTCCTCCTACTGCCAACGTCCAGTGAAACTACAACTAAGAAGACAACGCTGGGTTTTGTACTCGAAGCATGTGTAGTCTCGCTCTGCGTACAGTCCATGTAGTTACAAAAAATGGGCTGCACTGCATAGGAGTCTGTGCAGATGCGTCACACAGACCAAAGCAGACCCTCGTGAACATATTATTTGATTGTCAAAAACAAAGCAGAATTTCTGAAAGAAGTCACTGCCGTTGGGAACTGCCCATTGGTTCGACAGCCCATTGGTTCGACAGCCCATTGGTTCAACATCCCATTGTTCCGACCATATTAAACTCATTGTTCCGAAGTCCGTTCCGAAATCATCACGATGCCCTGTGGTTAAGGTCTGGTTAGGTTTAGGCACAAAAACCACTTGGTTAGGGTCAGGAAAAGATCATGGTGTGGGTTAAAATGAAAAAGAAAGTGACAAACACATAAGCTGTGAGCCTGCTCCGCCTCAAGCCGGTCGTGGCGCACCATACGCCCGCCGCGAGCCGATCAGCACCACGGACAGTCGGACTAATGGGCTGTCGGACCAATGACATGGACCCGTTTTCACACCACCAGCAAACTGGTACAAATTAGTACAAAACCTAAATGATATTACTGTAAATTAACTTCTGTAAACGCTCCAGCCGGCAGCTTGTACACCATCTGACCAGCGTAACAGAAAGCACTTCTGAACACAAGTGAAGCATCGGCTGAATCTGTGACCGACACCACGAGGTTTTGCACTCTAGTTTTCATTTTACCAAACATTAGCTGAGGTTAGCATTCAAACACAACAGTAGCTGAAAGAGTATGCTAACAAAAACACCTGTTTTTTTATAACTGCAAAACACAATTTCACACGTGATTCATTCATGTACTTGCATCTGTGGTTTTCAGATATTCGACGTTAAATGTAAGACTTCATGTCGTCACCGTACTGAGAAAGAAACGTTGATGATGTAATATCACATTTTACACAAAGACGTGGTTTTTGGAAATTGCACTTCATGAATTGAACACCATAGGCCACATATTATCAGTGACACCACATGATCAAATCATTATATTTTCCTCCGGAGTCTCCAGACGTGCTTGTAGCCGGCCCGTCTCCAGGTCGAGCCCCTCTTTCATTTCTTTTCAACATCTCCGCATTTCTGTCATGAGCACCCTCTGGCTCCCCTGCACGACCTTGTCCAATGATTTCTCCAAACCTTCCTCTTGAGCGTCTTATCAAGGCTTATCTAAAGGTCATCAAATCTATAGATTACTTATTCTAGCAGTTCTATTACTTGTTCGTTCGTCACATCAGCCACACATTTCCGGGACTTGCTCCATAAAGCTCTCTCCATACAACACAGCTGACGGCTCGATTGTTTGTTTGCGTTGGAGACGTTCAGGTGATTTCAGACGTTTCATCTTACGTAAGGGATCAGATCCGGGTGATTTAAAATCCGGGACGGTTTGCATAAAAAAACAACATTTTTTTCTGGCGATTGGGTTGAAATGTAAATTAATTTCACAAGTTTAATTTGCCCTTTAATAAAATGATGTTAAATCTAAAAACCACACGTCTTCATCATATGAGCTGAAAACATTACTTGTGTACATATTTTGTTTCATCACAGGAAATGATGTAAAAACCACATGTGCCTAAATGTGGATTCTTTCTATGTGTAAAGCTTCACCTTTATTACAAAGTGGAATTGTTTTTCTTACATGTGCTGTGTATTTAACGTCACATATCTGAAAATAACATGTCTATGTTGTGAACATCTGAGTTATTGCCCATATGTATGCGTGACAGTTTAACTGAGGATGTTTAACACAGGACTAACATGTACAATGTGCTTCTTATAATTTGTAAAAATGTGTAAAACACCTGAAGGTGACATGTGCCTACATGTTAAATGTCTTTGCCAGGTTACAAACTTTAAGATTAAATTTTTTTGCTGTTGAATTCGGTGCAGAAAATTGCTGGTGTGACTGCTGCTGAAAGCAATGATAAAAATTCAGAAGCAACGGAGACACATTTGAAGGGAACATGAAGACTGTGTCAAAGTCTTCATGTTTCATGAGCTTTTAAATGTCTAACAGGATGTTTGTGTGCTGTAATGTTCGTACATGAACGTGTGCAGAATGTAATGAGGAAACTGTAACTGACCGTAAACTGTCGACTAACAGAAAACACACGGACACGTCTGAGTCGTCTCTGTTTGATTTACAAACCTCACCTTGTCTCATAAAATGTCCTGTACGTGTTACTAATGTGCTTTTGACAAATATATTTTGGGGTTACAAACGTTAACGTGTCTCTTTTCATGTTTGCGTTCACTCTTGATCTCGGCCTGTGATTTTCAGTGGTTTCAAAGCTTTTCTTTGGGGCGAGATCACACCACGTAGAAGCCCCGTTAGCTGCTGTTAGCTAAACTAAAGTGTCACCTGACCGCTTTAACCAATCAGAGGCAGACCTGCAGATACAGTATTGTACATATAATAAAACATATCTGGTTTGGACAGATTTTATTAAGCAACAGAAGCATAATATTAGCTTTGTTATAGACAATAACCCGTACCTGGATTATTCTCATCATTCATTCATTCATCAAACTGAACATCCAATCACCCTCTAACTCCTGGAGGAGGGCATCACCACACTGACTTCACCCCTGCATCATTTTCTACATTACACTACAAATTATTTCCATAAAGTTACAATATGTAACTGTAACATTTCACAATAAATTACAGTATTATCACCTTAAAGGCTACAACTGTGATATCTGACCACATTCAGAGTTTTATTGTGAAATCCATGCAGGTAAATATAATCACAACAATATGTTAAGAGTTTGACTCTTAAATAAGGTTCATAGTGTTGGAGAGACGAAGCTACCAGCAGATAATATCCAAGTGACAGTTGGTTAATAAACTACAACACCTGGCCACATGTGGACACATATCCCAAATGTCTTGGCCTGTGAGTCCAGAACACAAAGCAATGGCTAGTTTTGCCCCCGTTCTGTAAAAGACAACATTCCTACTGAGCTGTTTACATGAAAAATGAAAATGAATGTTCCACTTATTCCCATTTACGAGCACTCGTGCATACTCTGATTAATGTGTCCCAACATGTCGTTTATCACGTCAAAATATGGAAAAGTGGAATGGCTTATTGTCATCAGGGCTTGTATCTCAAGAATGTCTTCTTCGAATTTGGCACAAATGTCCACACGGACTCAAGGGTGAACTGATTTGATAGTATCAAGCAATATCTCAAGAACACCTCGAGGGAATTTCCTCAAATTTGGAAAAACGTCCACATGGACTCAACAATGGTCAAGGTCACTGTGACCTTGTGTCCATCTGTGATACATGAATGTGATATCTCAAGAAGGCCTTGAAGGATTTTTTTTTTTTTTTTTAATTTGGCACAAACGTCCACTTGGATTCAGCGATGAATTGATTACATTTGGTGGCCAAACATCACTGTGATCTCAATAACCATGTTTTTGGCCATAACTCAAGAATTCATTCATTCCTTCACTAATTATCACAAAATTATACACAACAGGATGAAATAATGAAGGTCAAAAGGTCAACGATCAGCTTGACTGTGACATCATCATGTTTTAACGTCATATCTCAGGAACAGAAGGGGAGACATTTGGTCAGATACTGAATTGGTGACTCTAATCTTGAAACTGTGCTGATTGTATAGATCTTCTGTGTGTGAAGCATCCATGTGTTAAAACATGTAGCTTCTCTGACGGCTTCATATGAGTCTGGACGGACACAGATATAAACTGTAACTGCAACTTGACTGGCTTGTGAAGGCATAAGACTGTGAGGTAGTAATTCTAGTTTGGCTGGGGGGACAGAGAGGAGGGTCGGACCTGAGGAGCGCAGGCAGCAGCTGGGCTCACAGGGTGGAAGTAAATGTATGATGTGTGTAGGAGCGAGGTCATGGAGGGCTTTAAAAGTTATTAGTTAAAGTTCAAAATCACTTCTAACCCTAACAGGCAGCCAGTGAAGAGTTGCAGGGTGGGAGTGATGTGGTCGTGTCTCTTGGAGTCAGTTAAAAGTCTGGCAGCTGAGTTTTGAACGAGCTGGAGACAGGAAATGGCCCCTGGGCTGAGCCCTGAACACAGGAAGCTGCAGTGATCGTGACGAGATGACAACATGGACGACTTCTTCAAGGTCCTCTTGAGACAAAAAATATTTTACTTTTGTAATGTTTCCAATTTGAAGGGAGCACGATCGCACGACTTTGGTTATTTGAGGGTTGCAACAGCGCTCAGAGTCAAAGATGACGCAGAGTGCTTTACATCGGAGGACAGGTTCCCAACGTTCTTTCTTAGGTCAGAGGTCAGGTTTGGTGGACCTAAAGAATGACCTCAGATTTGGACTCTGTGGACTTTTCCTTTGGACCCATGCATCTTTACCCCGGCCTTAAAAACTGTTGACGAGTTCACAGAGCTGACTGCAAACAGGAAAGACACAGACGTGTCACAAACTGCAGTAAAAACCTTCACTGAGACGCAGATTAAAAACGCTTCTAAAACCTGAATAATATCAGCATATCCACGTCTTACTGCATGTGACATTATTTAAAAAGAACCAAAGAGATTAAACTATCTAGTAATTTACAGGGAGTCCAGAGGAGGAAGTTAATCATCTCATGATGCATCAGATTTATATTGTGACCCTTCGAGGAGACCCTGATCCCCATGACGGGAGCCACTGGTGTAAAATATTGCATGCTGTTAAGATTCCCCTTCATTTGGACTGAGCAGCTCTGACAGACGCAGACTGAAATTACACTGATGTACGAGGACAGGAAGAGGCTGTCCACATACTTTTGGCTGCAGCTGTGTGTCCTGAGCCTTTGAAAACAGATATGATCTTTATTTAAGTGACATTTCATTCGGGTCTGTTTCTCTTCAACATGTCACACGTGTCGTGTTCAGGGTCGCCTGGGTAAATCGGGACTTGTTTAAGTTCGTCCCGGCCTCCCAGTCTTCAGCTCAGTTACCAGTTAAACCAGTCTGACCATCCTCCTCCTCGCCCTCAGCTCCCTCTCTTCTCAGGAACAAAAGGAGGCCAGCGGCTCCCCGGAGACGCCCTCCTCCACCTCCTCCTCCACCCTGATACGCCCCCCACAGGTAGAGATGGTGGGGGTTCTTCTCCCTAGGGGTTCCCAACACAGGGTCCCGGCCCTGCCCCGGCTCCCCTGAGAGCGAGCCGGGGCCGAGGGAAAGTTGGGAGCGAGCTGTGTCCGAGGCGGGCCGAGCGAGTGGTCTATCTCTAATGACAAGGTAAGACCGGCTGCAGATGTCCGACAGATTGGAGGCTCTTTCAGGGCAGGGAGGTCCCGGAGTCTGGCAGGAATGTGAAAGGAGGGCCGCTCCGGATCACAGGCTCTGTTGTTGTCAGCGGGCTGAGTGTCGACCAGGGAAAGGGGTCATTAAGGAGGCCGGCCAGCTGAAACTCTATCCGCTCCGGCTGATCGGGGGAACGGCCTCATCACCGTGTTCTCGCAGAAACCAACAGCTTGGCTCACCTCAAACACATCAGATAATGAGGCCGCTCCTCTCCCAGAGAGAGCCACTTGTTTCAGCTTTTCCTCCACAGTTTCCTGAAGGAAGGCAGAGCTCAGGTTTCAGAGTCACCTGCAGTCATAGAAATACTTGTACTTCCTCTCTTCCTTACGTCCAAGTGGACGTTTGTGCCAAGTTTGAGGAAACTCCCTCAAGGCGTTTTTGAGATACGGCGTTCAACTGAAAACATAAAAACCTCTAACGATGGTGCAAAAGCATAAAAAGACCCAAGCCAACAATAAACTGATCCCACTAAAGCAGGATTTATACTTCTGCTTCGACACCATACGTACGGCTCTGTGTAGACACGTAGACGCCGTAGATGTGCACCTCCCCACCTACCTTGCGGCGACACAGACCTCCTGCTAATTTTTGTAAGCTGAATCCATTTCCCTCAGTGGAAACAAAGCTTTAATTTACTTTAATTTTACAGATAAGAAACAATAAATTGTGAAGACATAAAGCCCTCAGTCACATTTTAGGTCCTGTGTGTGATTTATCCTGGCTGAAATATGAGCAGAGGAAAAGTCTGATAGCTGCTAGGCTAATTTATACAATTGGAAATGAAATAGACTCATGCTAAGACTGTTAGCATGTTGTATTTTAAGGGCAAAATGTTATATTTTATTCAATGTTTTATGCCATGTTTCATATGTGTGTTTTAAGTTAATTAAATCAATCAAACTTCACTGTACTTCACAAAAACAACACAGCGGCATAGAAACCCCAACATGAACTAGCAGCTTCTCAAATTCAAGGATGCTTCCTTGGTAGGACGGGTCCTTCAAGTCAGGTCCTTCAAAGAGAAAAAATGTTGACATAATGTAGAAAACTATTATTAAATTGTCCAAAAGAATGTTTTAAAAGATGGACGCAAAATTGTAGATAAAATGTCAGTGAAATTTTATTGAAATGTCCAAAAGGTGTTTATAAAATGTCTAAGAACATGTTGATAAAACATCAGAAAAAATATTAATAAAATGTCTGAAAAAAATGTTTTAAAAAACGTATGAAAAATGTTATAAAATTGCCCAAAAAAAGTTTTAAAACATACATTTATATTTTCGGGGGAAAAAAAAGTTAAAAAGTCCAAAAAAATTATTAAAATGTCTGAAAAATGCTCTTGAAATATTCTGAAAATAATATTTAAATGTTGAAAAAATGTTGATAGAATATCTGAAAAATATTTTAAAATGTCTGAAAATAACCTAAAGTTTTGTGGGCACCATATACTGTGGTGTGTGTGTGTGTGTGTGTGTAACCTGTGAGGTGTCTCACCTGGCAGCTGTAACTCCGCCTCCATTTCCTCCATCCTCTCACTGATCAATAACCAGGACTGATATTATCCCTGAAAACACAACGGTTGATCCCAACTCTGGAGCTGGAGAGGAGGTGAGGGGGAGGTCAGAGGTCAGAACCAGAGGATCCTGGGTCCATCATAGATGGTGAGAGGTGGGCGGAGCCAGCAGCTGTCAGTCAGGTGTAGGTGTAACATTAACAGCACAGACTTAGACCACAACACACTCCAACAGAGCACATTAACCTGACATTAACTCTTAATGAGCCGCCACACCCCCACAATCCAAACCCCGCCTCCACGATGTCACCCCGTCTGCCAGAGACGTATCCCACAATGCCCCTCATTAACCTTCACCATGGCTGAACCAGAGTATCAGAGCTCCACTCATCATGTTTCTCTGTTCAACAAGAACACAAATATCTGGGGTCTCATTTATGAAACAGTGCGTAGGATCAATCCTAAAAATGTACGTATGAGCATTTGATTTGGTAAATTGGGAATTCTTATATAAAGTGTTAGAACAATTTGGATTCAGTAGTAAATCAATACAGTGCATAAAGACATTATACCACCAGCCCACCGCGAGAATCAACATAAATGGAAACCTGACTGACAAATTCAGTATACAGAGATCAACTAGGCAAGGATGTTGCTTATCACCTACCCTATTTGCTCTCTTTATCGAGCCTCTGGCGCAAGCAGTAAGGCAAAATTAAGAAATTAAAGGAGGTATGGTAAATGGCAAGGAACATAAAATAGGACTTTTTGCTGATGACGTTGCAGCCTTCCTTGAACAACCAAATAAATCACTACTTGTATTGATGAATCTTCTAGAAAAGTACGGCTATCACTCAGGATATAAAATTAATGTCTCAAAAACACAGATTTTAACGCTTAATTACACCCCATCAAAAGAGATTCAGGAATCGTATCACTTCAACTGGAATATAAAGAAAATCAAATATCTGGGGGTTACCATCACTAAAGGACTATCTAAACTTTACAAAGCAAATTATAATAAGATAAGTCAAGAGATACAAAAAGACACTGAAAGATGGTCTACTAGACCTTAACTCAAGAATCGAGACTATCAAAATGAATGTACAGCCAAGACTTCTTTATTTATTCCAGTCCTTGTCAATAGAGGTCCCCCAAACGCAATTTGTGACCTGGGACAAGATAATATCAAGGTTTATTTGGGGGGGCAAAAAACTTAGAGTTAGGTATGAAACTCTTCAGCTACCAAAAGATAAAGGGGGTATGGGTCTCCCAAAACTGAGAGAATACTTTTATGCTGCCCAGTTAAGGCATATTATATGCTGGTGCACACCAGATTATACAGCTAAGTGGAAAGACATGGAGAAGGAGTTTGGAGAATACCCATTTCAGAGTATTATTGGAGATGAAGACACATACAAGAAGATTAAAAATTATATGGCTTCAATTACAGTGTTTACACTGGAATTATGGTTCAGATCACTAAAAAACTACAGGATAAAGACAGAAACAAATGTGCTTAGATGGGTAGCATTTGACAGTAATTTTAAACCAGCAGTGTATGATGAAGGATTCAAACGGTGGATACACAGCATGGTACACTTTACAGAAGGATGGGGAGCTGGAGAGTTTCCAGAACATGAAAGACAAATATGATTTAGATAAGCATGAGTTCTACAGGTACCTACAATTAAGAGACTATTACAAAAACGAAATCAGGATGGATCCCTCCGTGGAAATGAATGGTGTGATTCAAATTATAATAAATTCCTAAAATGGAAAAAAAATTAAAATCATATCTGCCTTATACCAAAAATTGATGACGAATAAACACTCAACTAAGTATATAAAAGTAAAATGGGAATCAGAATTTAACGGGAAAATATCGGATGAGGATTGGCAAGCTATGTGGAAAACTCATCAGACATCCACCAAGTCGCGGATATGGAGAGAATTTTCCTGGAAAAATTTGATTCATTTTTTTATTACATCCAAGGTGAAGAATAAGAATAAGGGCACAGACTTGCCATGTTGGAGGAAATGTGGAGTAGTGGATGCAGACCACTCACACATATTTTGGAAATGCCATACTGAAGTTTTGGAGAATTGTACACGTAACTATACAAAAGATACTGGGGTATGATATTCCTATGAGCTACAGTACAGGCCAAAAGTTTGGACACACCTTCTCATTCAATGTGTTTTCTTTATTTTCATGACTATTTACATTGTAGATTCTCACTGAAGGCATCAAAACTATGAATGAACACGTGGAGTTATGTACTTAACAAAAAAAGGTGAAATAACTGAAAACATGTTTTATATTCTAGTTTCTTCAAAATAGCCACCCTTTGCTCTGATTACTGCTTTGCACACTCTTGGCATTCTCTCCATGAGCTTCAAGAGGTAGTCACCTGAAATGGTTTTCCAACAGTCTTGAAGGAGTTCCCAGAGGTGTTTAGCACTTGTTGGCCCCTTTGCCTTCACTCTGCGGTCCAGCTCACCCCAAACCATCTCCATTGGGTTCAGGTCCGGTGACTGTGGAGGCCAGGTCATCTGCCGCAGCACTCCATCACTCTCCTTCTTGGTCAAATAGCCGTTACACAGCCTGGAGGTGTGTTTGGGGTCATTGTCCTGTTGAAAAATAAATGATCGTCCAACTAAACGCAAACCGGATGGGATGGCATGTCGCTGCAGGATGCTGTGGTAGCCATGCTGGTTCAGTGTGCCTTCAATTTTGAATAAATCCCCAACAGTGTCACCAGCAAAACACCCCCACACCATCACACCTCCTCCACCATGCTTCACAGTGGGAACCAGGCATGTGGAATCCATCCGTTCACCTTTTCTGCGTCTCACAAAGACACGGCGGTTGGAACCAAAGATCTCAAATTTGGACTCATCAGACCAAAGCACAGATTTCCACTGGTCTAATGTCCATTCCTTGTGTTTCTTGGCCCAAACAAATCTCTTCTGCTTGTTGCCTCTCCTTAGCAGTGGTTTCCTAGCAGCTATTTGACCATGAAGGCCTGATTCGCGCAGTCTCCTCTTAACAGTTGTTCTAGAGATGGGTCTGCTGCTAGAACTCTGTGTGGCATTCATCTGGTCTCTGATCTGAGCTGCTGTTAACTTGCGATTTCTGAGGCTGGTGACTCGGATGAACTTATCCTCAGAAGCAGAGGTGACTCTTGGTCTTCCTTTCCTGGGTCGGTCCTCATGTGTGCCAGTTTCGTTGTAGCGCTTGATGGTTTTTGCGACTCCACTTGGGGACACATTTAAAGTTTTTGCAATTTTCCGGACTGACTGTCCTTCATTTCTTAAAGTAATGATGGCCACTCGTTTTTCTTTAGTTAGCTGATTGGTTCTTGCCATAATATGAATTTTAACAGTTGTCCAATAGGGCTGTCGGCTGTGTATTAACCTGACTTCTGCACAACACAACTGATGGTCCCAACCCCATTGATAAAGCAAGAAATTCCACTAATTAACCCTGATAAGGCACACCTGTGAAGTGGAAACCATTTCAGGTGACTACCTCTTGAAGCTCATGGAGAGAATGCCAAGAGTGTGCAAAGCAGTAATCAGAGCAAAGGGTGGCTATTTTGAAGAAACTAGAATATAAAACATGTTTTCAGTTATTTCACCTTTTTTTGTTAAGTACATAACTCCACATGTGTTCATTCATAGTTTTGATGCCTTCAGTGAGAATCTACAATGTAAATAGTCATGAAAATAAAGAAAACGCATTGAATGAGAAGGTGTGTCCAAACTTTTGGCCTGTACTGTACATGGTACTATGTCTCTGTAATTTTAATTCTATTAGAGAGACAATAAGAGTAAGGGATAGATATTTGATCAAAATACTGTTGATAGCCAGTAAGAAAGCTATTACGAGGAAATGGGGTAAGGTGGATCCTCCTTGTCAGGATCAGTGGATTGGGATAGTAGAAGAAATCTACACAGTGGAAAAACTGACACATCGCCTGAGACTACAACAAACACAGCTGGAAGAAAAGTGGGAGAAATGGACATTATTCAAAACCAAAAACAGCGACGAAGACGACAGACAGAACCAACTGATCTAAATGAAGACACTATGACAAAGGATGAATAGCTGAAGATGTAACTCCCAAACAAATATTATTCTTATTTTGTATTGTTTTGATTGTGGGTTGTTTATGTATGCCTTGTATGTGTGTGGATGTAGAAAATATCAATAAAAAATAAGTGATAAAAAATAAAAATAAAAATGTACATTTGGACAAAAGCCAAACATTTATTAGACACAGTCAGGCTCCACCTCACCGTCTGTGTCGCCAGTTTCCTGTCCCCAAAATGTTCCTAAGCCCGGGTCACAGTTTCCCCCATCATGTCTGTTTTCATTGATCACAACTATTGTGTGGGAAGTGACGTACAAAAAAAGAAAATAAAAATCAGTGTTTTTCCAACGCTCTCACCACAGAGGAGCTGCTCACTGCAGTGGCCTGACGTGAACACATGAATGTCTCTATCTAGAGTCAGTGTTTGGTTTGTCTGTTCTGGGCTACTGTAGAGACATGGCGGCCGCTGTCAGCTTGTGTGTGTGTGTGGAAATTGTATTGATCAGTCTCTAACTGTAATTGGCTGATTGATGAGGGAACCATCACAGTCAGGAATGCAGACACACACACACACACACAGAGTTACAGATTGACCGAGTGTCCACTGTGTCTTCACACTAATTGCTTTTGGGTAATGCGTCATGTATAAGTGTGTGGATGCTGCTGACCTCTGACCTCTGATCAGTGAGGGAGAACACTGACAGCACAGAGGAGAGTTAGTTAATGTGCATTCAGGGGACAATGAGGAAGTAAGGGCCTGAGTGGATACACACACACACACACACACACACACACACACACACACACACACACACACACACACACACAGTCTCTGATCTGTGGGCAGATGGACAGCACACTGTCCTGTATGGTACAGTATAAAGACACATTATAATGTCGGAGGAGTTCTTCCTGCAGACGTGTCAGGGCCTGAAATCCACCTGTAAACGTCCATGATGGAGGAGAAGCTCCTGGACCAACTGGTGGTACTCCCCATGATCCAGCCTCTTTTTTAGGGTCTCATGTACCCACACAGATCTCTGTTTATCTGCTGACAGCCTCTCACCCTCAACCAGAGCTACAGACAGCACCCTCTGCCTCAACATGGCAGCAGCTACACACTGATCACTGGGAAATATGACAAGAGATAAACGATAGATTGACAGATACATGTGAAGGTTAGAATAAGGTGGTGATGGGGTGGTTGCCTGGCAACAATAAAAAGGCGCAGCAAGCGCAAATATTATACCTGCAGGATCTAATCTGTAGCATTTCATTGACTCACTGTCTTCCAGTCTTTGGAGAATATTTCTACCACCTCTTTGTGTTTCTGCCATTTTCTCTTAAAGTCCTCCGCCTGCTCCCAACAGTTTAGTACCTTAGGATCTCTCTTAATATAAAGATGAAGATACTCTGTGAATCACTGTTATCTTTACCAGGACCTAGTCTTGCCTTTAAAGGTGCGGACACACCAAACCGACATCAAAGAACTAGCGGCGACGAAAGCCAACTGTTGCCTCGTCTACGTCGCCTCACGTCGCCCTGTGTCAGTTGCATTTAAACACACTACACGGACTACATCCGACGGCCAAGTAGCACGTACGTTCTGCGCCTGCGTGAGAGAGAGCGGAGTGAGAGAGTGGTACATCCTGTCAGCCGAGGGGTTTCCTATCTGTGCAGCCGAGCACCGCAGCACCTCCACGGACTATTACATCCAGACGGTCCCGGTGTTTCCTCCGCAGGCTCCACTTCACTCAGCTGCCCGATAAACCCGCTGCTTCTTCCCACTTTAACCTGAATAACAAACCAGGGCTCGGTGCTCCGGTTGGATCCAAACGGAGAGCCGGGGCTAGCTCAGAGACTAGCGGAGGCTAACTGGCTGTGCTTCCCTCCGGTCATGCTGCAGCTAACGCTCCGCTTGCCGCTCCCAGCTAGCTCCGGTTTGTTATTCAGGTTAAAGTGTGAAGAAGCAGCGGGTCTGTGGGGCAGCTGAGTGAAGTGGAGCCTGAGGAGGAAGCACCGGTTAGCCCCGGTTTCACTACAGGCAGATTCACTCGCTACAGGGGCGAGGAAATAAAACCTGAACAGCCAATCAGAGTGATCTCTCTCACCGACAAGCTCCGCCGCTGATTCAACATGCTCAATTGGCTGAAAAGCCACCGACGCTGAAGTGCCGATGGTGCGGGACACACCGCAAAAACTAGGGCGACAGACGCTCACCGACGGCCCGACTTTGGTCGGCTTGGTGTGTCAGGGCCTTTAGACGAAATTCTAAAGCCCAGTTCAAACCAAAGATTGGTGACGAGACAAAACTGGTGTGATTAGTCCGGTCTGAGCGCGACTCAAACCGGCTGATGGTGTCACCTGACACTCAGCTGGTCAAATGGCCGGTGGCTGGTTTTAAAGCACGTCACCTGTTTTAACAGCCAATCAAACAGAAGTGTATTTTGAAAACAGACAATGCATGTAACAGGCTGAAGTTGATACGGCGTCCCAGAACGTCAACAACCAACACACCCAGGGTACCTTGGACGTCATATGTGGACGTGGAAAGTCCATGACCAAACGTGGACATGTGACGAGGTCACAGTGAGGATGATGATAGATTACGACTGACTTAATTACCCTTTTAACTTATTGTTAAACACTCCATTCAGACTTGACAGAAACAAAATAAAACTAATCAAAGCTGTCCTGTTAGTCACACAGTTAGTTAGTCCACTGTTCCAACAATCACTAACTCTGTTTGGTGGAAATAAACTCTTCATTTACAGAGTCTGACGTGAAAATATCTTGTTCTTCCCTTCAGTCTCTGTTGTTTAAGTCCTGTAACATTATCCCCACCACTCACAGTTGCCATCTTTCTCAGCCCAGCTGCTTGTTCCACCAGTAAAGACTGACCTCTGGTGGCGTGTGATGAGCACTACGTATAAAACATCTTTAATACAGCATCTCCATATGAGTTTGATAGAAAGAGGAACAACTGTATTTTTGACAGTATTGAAAATTATACCTTGAAGATTGTCCTGTAACACTGTGAAACTGTGAAACTGTGATACTGTGACACTGTGACACTGTGATAGCGCCCGAGCCTGAAAAGACTATTACAGTTTTTTGGGGTCCCTGGAATTCCTTCAAGGACCGCTGTTTGAGACCGACTGAGCTATAACCTCAAAGGAAGCCCACTGTATCTGTGTGTGTGTGTGTGTGTGTGTGTGTGTGTGTGTGTGTGTGCTGTCAGTTTAATGGTTAATGAGTCTTTATGGCATTCTGTGTGAAGATGAGTAACTTTATACCAACATACTAACTGCTGCAGTCTCCTGCTCAACAATTAACCCAATGAGTGCCTACACACACACACACACACACACACAGAATGTAAATCATACAGTACTGAAGACTCCAATATGAACTCAGATACTCGATGGTTTACAGAGTGCCGGGGAGAGGAGAGGAGAAGAGGAGCGGCGTTAAGGCTAAGCTAACCAAGATGGCTGCTGTCGTTGATGCTGCTGGCAGTGAGCGAATGACGGTACATTTTCTCTATAAAGAGAAGAATCAACTGCACTTAACCAACCAGGATGCAGAGTTAATGTTTCGTGGCATCTCGTGGTACAGATGCAGATTGCAACCAACTGAAGCACCTGTCCCTCACCGCTCCCTTTCTTCCCTGAAGAAGAATCTTCATCAGCCTTGAGGTGCGTTCATGCACGTCAAAGAAGAAACTCAAAAGGTGCTCTTAAAGCCAGCATTTGGCTACTGTAGAAACATGACGGCGCAACACGGCACTCCATGAGAGATGACCAGCTCCCTCTGTAGATATGAAGGGATCATTCTTAGCTTATAAAACATATTTCATCTCTACTATAGATCCATCTTAATCCTACACACTGGACCTTCAAAGTTTTTCTTGAGAACACAGATGTGTTTCCTTCCCTCAGTACCACGTCATATGTTTCATTGCTCTGATCAATTTTAGGTTTCCAGTCCAGCTGTTGATAACATGTCAAAGAAACCTAAAATGAACTGAAAGGTTCCAGACTAACTCACATTTCAAAAGAACACAATGGCATTTCTGCAAACCATATGTTGCTTTTAAACGTGTCACTCATGTCATATAAACGCTTCAAAAGTGACGTAGTATATGAGCTGACTTTGTCATCAGGAGGTGGAGGGCATAGAGGGAGAGACTCCTGCCAAGCTGCAGACCACTGCCTAACACCAACAGACAACACCTCAGCAATTCATTGCTGTGTTTCCAGCACATTTTAGACCCAAACGTCAGCGTTTCCTTGCAACGTGTAGCTGTTGTTTCAGCAGCGTTTTAGCCCCCAAACATGAGTGTTTATACGCGACCTATGGCTGCTTTTCCAGCAGCTGTTTAGCACCCGAACATGGGTGTTACTTAGCGAGTTGTTGCTGGGTTTCCAGTGGCTTTTTAGGCCCCAAATATGGGTGTTTATAAGCGACCCTTGACTGTTTTTAAAGCACTTTTTAGCCCCCAAACACGGCTGTTTTGAAGAGACAAGTGGCTGATTTTCCAGCAGTTTTCAGTCCCCAAATGTGGGTATTTGTTAGAGACCTGTAGCTGCTTTAACAGCACTTTTTAGCCCCCAAACGTAGATGATTTTAGCAACCCCCGGCTGTTTATCCAGCGGCTTTTCAGTCCCCAAACTGGAGTGTTTCTTTGCAAGCTGTGGCTGTTTTTCCAGCATTTTTCTAGCCCCCAAAACTGGATGTTGCTTGGCAACCTGTGGCTGGTCTGACAGCAGCTTTTTAGCACCCAAAACTGGGTGTTATTTAGCGACCTGTTGCTGTATTTCCAGCTGGTATTTTTTTAGCAACCTATGGCTGCTTTTACAGCACTTTTTAGCCCCCAAGCTTGAGTGTTTCTTCACGACCAGTGGCTGTTTTCCAGCTGGTATTTTTATCCTCCAAACATGGTTGTTTTTTAGCGACATGTTGCTGCTTTTCCTGCATTTTTTTGCTGCTAAGCATGGATGTTCTTTATCAACCCTTGGCTGTTTTTTCAGTTCTTTTAACACCCCAAACATGGGTGTTTTGTTTAACAGCATGTTGTTGCTTTCCCACCAGGGACAGTGCCATGCAAAGTGGTTGTTTACCAAGACACTGGTGCGTTTCCAGCAGAGACTGTGCCCCCCAGAACTGTGTAGTTTAAGCCAAAACATGATCTTTTCCTGACCATGACAAAGTGTTTTTCGTGCCTGAATCTTACCACACATTACCACACACCACAATGCTCTTAAAAGCTGAAGTTTCAATGTATCTACTCAAGAAGGTTCTTCTTTTCTTTTCTTTTCATTTCAGCGATCAGTATTTCTAACGTCCTGTCTGCAGCTGTGTGTCCCCTCTTTACTGTTTGGGTGGTTGTATAATGAGAGAAATGTGAGGAATGATGTAATGTGAGGAAGAGGAGAGGAAATGTAGTTAATGAAGCAGAAAAGAACACAAAGAGCTAAAAAACAATACTTACAATAAAGAACGAGAACATGAACTGTGAGCAGCGGCGAGTGGCGGGTGTTTCTGTCAGAGGATCAAATAACAGCAGTCGCGTGTTCTAAGCGTGTGTGTGTGTGTGTGTGTGTGTACGTACATTCCACATACACACCACACACACACACACACACACCTGGCACATACCTCTGGCACAACGCCACAAACACACTCAGTCATGTACAAACACACACACCTCAAACCTAATGTGATACTGGCACAGAGCCTCGGTGTGGTGTTAACAATGGACACACACACACACACACACACACACACACACACACACACACACACACACGCACACACACGCACACACGCTATGATCTCACTAACAAACAGTTATAATTAATAACCAGTTGGACCAGTCCACACAGAGAGCAGCAGGCTGGATTACACACAGTCATCATGAACCGTTAAATCTGATATGGGCGCTGAGATTCCTGAGTCAGGCCCCGCCCCCTTCTGAGTCACCATGTCAACACCAAACACGTCAGATTTGGTCACAAATCGGTCAAATGATGAAAACTGGTTCTCTTTGTCACTACATGAAAATAACCTTATCTAAAACACGAGAACACAGACGTTCTGCTGCACACTGTGAAATAATGATGGAGCAATCACAACAGCTTCGACCAGTAACAGCACACGTAGAAATAAATCTGGTTTGTGTTCACACTCGTCTGCTGTAGAATCTGATTTGGAGTTCAGTATATTTGCAGTGAAAACTTCTTTGCTGTGTTTCGTTGCTCCCACCAACCTGACATATAAATATGTTGTTAAAGGTCCAGCGTGTCAGATTTAGGGAGACTTTAGGGAAACTTCTCCTGGTCAGAAATTCCTACAGTGTTCATTGTTCAGGAGTTTTTACCGGCAGCTGAATGATCCAGAGGTCTCCCTCTCTACAACCAGATCAGGGGTCTCGTTTATAAAACAGCACGTAGGATCCAGACTAACAATATATGCACGGACAAAAGCCAAAAATGGCGTGTGCCAAAAAATATTCAACAGTTTCTACAATCAGATTTCAGGCTCATCAAGTCTGTCTGTTTTTGTCTGATAACGTAAGATCCAGATGTTCAGGAGGTTTTTACCAGGAGCTGAATTATCAACAGAGGTTTCCTCCTCTCCAAAACAAACAGAGCAGCTGATTCAAACCAGTGAAAACACTGAATGAAGACAAGTGTCTCTGACAGTCTCCATCCATGTCAGTGAAAACATGGATGCTTCACACACAGAAGATCTATACAATCAGCACAGTGTCAAGATTAGAGTCACCAATTCAGTATCTGACCAAATGCCTCCCCTTCTGTTCCTGAGATATGACGTTAAAACATGATGATGTCACAGTCAAGCTGACCTTTGACCTTTTGACCTTCATTATTTCGTCCTGTTGTGTATAATTTTGTGATAATTAGTGTATTAATTCTTGAGTTATGGCCAAAAACATGGTTATTGAGATCACAGTGATGTTTTCAATTCATCGCTGAATCCAAGTGGACGTTTGTGCCAAATTAAATTAAAAAAAAAAAAAAGAAATCCTTCAAGGCCTTCTTGAGATATCACATTCATGCTAACAAGATGGACACAAGGTCACAGTGACCTTGACCTTTGACCATTGTTGAGTCCATATTTTATCCTGTTAGACAGTTGTTTGCTGTCCAGGCCCCAAATCTGCCCGAGGAAATCAGGTCTGCCGAGTGAGTGATCTCTTTCAGTCGCTTCTTAAAACAAACTTTAATCGGGGAGCCTTTCCTGATTTCACTTGAGTTTACCTTCATTTAAACTTAAATTTAATTCATCAGTTTTATACAATAAAGTGTTTTTACCAGTTCTTATAAAAGCTGTTATTTTCATGTCTTGTCTGTTTTAACTGTTGACATGTAAAGAACGTTGTAACTCTGCTTATCTATGAATAAAGAACGATTATTATTATCATTATTTGTGTGAAGTTTTGTTAGAAATATGCATATGAATTCTTGAGTCAAGGCCAAAACCATGACCACAAAACTCTAATCAGTTTATTCTTCAATCTAAGTGGACGTTTGTGCCAAGCTTAAAGAAATTCCTCAAGCAGTTCTTGAGATATTGCATTCACGAGAATGAGACAGACAAGGTCACAGTGACCTTGACCTTTGACCTATGACCACCAAAATTGTATCAGTTCATCACTGACTCCAAGTGGACATTTGTGCCACATTTGAAGAAACTCCCTTGAGGTGTTGTTGAGATATTGTGTTTACAACAATGGGAATGACGGACAGACAACCCAAAAACATAATGCCTCCGGCCACGGCTATCACCAGCACAGAGGCATACACAGCAGTGTTTTTCCAACGCCCTCACCACAGAGGTGCTGCTGACTATGGTGACCTAACGTGAACACATGAATGTCTCTATCTGGAGTCAGTGTTTGGATTGTCTGTTTTGGGCTACTGTAGAAACATGGCGGTGCAACATGGTGATCTCTGTAGACGAGGACCTGCTCCCTGTGGAGATATAAACAGCTCATTCTGAGGGAACGAAAACACAACGATTCTTATTTTCAGCTGATTATACACTAAAGAAAAAAGTCCCTGTTTAAACAAACATGTTCAGGATTGAGGAGATCAGATCTTCCGCTC
This sequence comes from Epinephelus fuscoguttatus, assembly GCF_011397635.1. Classification (NCBI taxonomy): domain Eukaryota; kingdom Metazoa; phylum Chordata; class Actinopteri; order Perciformes; family Serranidae; genus Epinephelus; species Epinephelus fuscoguttatus. Next base: position 1,854,479 of record NC_064756.1, read on the forward strand.
TCATGTTCTCTCATTATAAACTGATGTGTGAGGCTGCCAGAGAAATCTCCTCCAGACTAAACTTTTGATTGATGTGTAGATGAGGCATCCTGTCTGGCAGCATTGAGGTAATGACGGATGTTCGGCAGAGGAGGAGGACGCCGTCTGGCTGAGCTGCAGCTCGCATTAATAAACGCTGATGAGGCCGTTTTTCTTTAAAAGCCATTTCTGCTTTATTAGAGAGGACAACAAGGAGGACAGGTAGAGACAGATAGGAGGACGAGGGAAAGGTCACAGTGACGACGATGTTCAACAACTCTCATGTAGCTGATATCGATCCAGCTATTGTCTCTGTGCGTGACGTCTCAGGAGTTCAACAGCAAATCAAAAGAGTGGGTCTGTCAGGAGAAACACCATCTGTCAACTTTGGCTTTACTTTCCTTCAAATGTCATTTTTTTCCTCTGACTGTATTAAAACCTAATATTTGTAGAGAGTACTGCAGTGTCAGGGTCGTCCCTGGTCTCTGATCCTGTTTGTGATATTCATGGTCAGGATCTCGAGGTGCAGCCGGGGGGGATGAAGGGGTCCGGTTTGGTGACCTCAGAGTTACATCTCTGCTCTTTGCAGATGATGTGTTTCTGTTGGCTTCATCACAGCGTGACCTCCAGCATGACCTGGGGCGGTTTGCAGCTGAGTGTGAAGCAGTCAGCACCTCCAAATCTGAGGTCATGGTTCTCTGCTGGAGAACACTGGATTCCTCTGGGCTTGGAGAGAGTTACTGCCTCAAGAGAAGGAGTTCAAGTATCTCAGGGTCTTGTTCACAGTGAGGGTAGAATGGAGCGTGAGATGGATCAGTGGTTTGGTGTAGCGTCTGCAGTGATGCGGGTACAGTGCCGGACCGTCATGGTTCAGAGGGAGCTGAGCCAGAAGGCAAAGCTTTTGATTTCCTGGTCCATCTGCATCCCAACCCTCACCTATGGTCATGAGCTCTGGGTAGTGACTGAAAGAATGAGGTCACAGATACAAGCGTCTGAAATGAGTTTCCTCTGTAGGGTGTCTGGGCTCAGCCTTAGAGATAGGGGGAGGAGTCAGACATCTGGAGGGAGCTCGGAGTAGAGCCGCTGCTCCTTCACGTTGAGGTGGTTCAACATCTGATCAGGATCCTCCTGGGCGCCTCCTGTTGGGGGAGGCCCCGGGGCAGATCCAGAACCTTCTGGAAGGATTATAGATCTCATCTGGTCTTGGAACACCTTCAGGTTCCTCCAGGAGGAGCTGGAAAGCGTGCTGCCCCCGGTGACCCGGCTCTGGATAAGCTGATGAAAATGGATGGACTCTTCACTTCGATGCAAAGTGAGCTGTACATTTGCTGAAGGTGATGAAAAACCAACATGAGCATAAACCAAAAAAGAAATACTTCACAATATAAATGTAGAGTTTGTTATCCTGCAGAGTTATGGTACGTATGTTTGGGAACAGTTCAGCCTCAGAGAGGTGCAACTTCCTGTTAGACATGAACAAACTGTCAAGACAGAAACATGTTTTTTTTTTTTTTAACCTTTTATTCTGTAAAATAGTTAATAATATAATTATAAATATAGTTTGCTGGGCATTTGTCCCTAGTCATATATATATATATATATGTATATGTATATATATATATATATATATATACACACACATATAGGCTTTTAAAGTAAATATCTATAACAGCTCAACATTGGATTTCTATTTATAGTAAATACTACACTGTCTGGGTGTTTTAGATTGGTAAACACACACATTCTTGTGCTTCTATCTTTGTGAGGACCCTTATTGACATAATGCATGTCCTCACCCGTCACCCAAACCCCAATATAAACCCCAACCTAAACCTAACCCTATCCTGAACCCTAAAACCAAGTCTGAACCGTCAAACAGGCCTGTGAAGAAGTGCGGACCGGCCAAAATGTCCTCGCTTTCTGAAAATGTCCTCACTCTGTTGCTATGATATGTATCTCAGTCCTCACTATGTAGCATGTACAAGTATGCACACACACACACACACACACACACACACACACACAACTTCAATAAGCTGTTATTGATCGTTTGTTGTTGCATGCGCACACTTTAAGTGCTTTAATCAACTCTGCCATTTTCCTATTGATCCACACACACACACACACACACACACACACACACACACACACACACACACACACACACACACAGAGCAGCAGCAGCAGCAGATGTGATGGACGATGCTCTCAGCAGAGCTCTGAATATTTACAGTTTACAGCTCAGACTCGTATTTCCCTGTGTTTCTGTCTGATATTTGTTTCATACGTTAAAGGCTGTTTTTAGATGTTGACTGTAATTTATATTAAACACATGAAATATAAAACCAGCATGTAAACAGATACAGTATGACTGAGTGGCTGCAGGGAACATCATTACAGGAAGAAACACAACGTGTCCTGTAAAATAACTCCATTAAATCAGATTTCTCATATTTTGAACATTGACTCCAGCAGCTTCAGTACAGTAGCCATGAATGGACAAACCAAACACTGGATTTAGCCAACTGCATTTTCACATCTGCCACCGTAGTTAGCAGCCCGTTTTTCATCATGAAACGGCTTTATTCAGTGTTTATACCGGTTTAAATCTGTTTGTTTCAGAGACAGAGACCTCTGGGGATGATTCAGCTGCTGAACAATGAACACTGAGGGAATCGTAACCAGGAGAAGTTTCAGTTAATAATAAGTGCTAAACATTGTTTTGTGAATCAGACACCACGTTGGAAACAAAAGGAAGTACTCCACTACAGTGCAGCACGTGTCTTTAGCTGCTCACACAGAGGTGGAGGAAGTGTTCAGATCCTCTACTGCAGTAAAAGTACTGACACCACACTGTGAAAATACTTCACTACAAGTAAAAGTCCTGCATTAAAACAATGACTTAAGTTTGTTAACAGCAACTGATAGTTTGCTAATATTTCTGTAAATAATCATTTAAAGTGGTGACACTGACAGTTAAAATGTCTCCACTTGGAATCTCACTATATAATGAAGAAAACTGTGTGTGTGGTCAATCCATGTGAAATTTGGCACAGTGGTAGAGGGTCATGGGAGGATGCCAATGAAGCAATATTACATCAGTTGGCCAAAGGGGGGCGCTATAGCAACCCACTGAAATGTCAAACTTTGAATGGGCATATCTCATGCCCCGTATGTGGTAGAGACATGAAACTTTGCACAGAGATGCCTCTCCTCATGAGGAACACATTTGCCTCAAGAACCCATAACTTCCGCTTATATAGATTTTCCGCCATTTTGAATTTTTTGAAAAACACTTCAAATGGATCTCTTCCTAGGAAGTTTGAGCGATCTGCATGAAACTGGGTGAACATAATCTAGGGAGCAATATCTAAAGTTCCCTCTTGGCAAAAGTTGGAAAACTTCCTAAAACTGAGCTTCTATAAGGCAATGAATATTGCGGAGGGCGTGGCTCATCACATAAAGGTGTAGAACATCTCAAGGGTTTCACCCATCACCACGCAACTTTGTAGGCATATGACCACACATAATCTGAGGGGACCCCTCCATTATTGACCCCATCAAACAAAATGGGGGCGCTAGAGAGCTCATTTCTTATCTAGGCCTAACCGCCATATGGATTTTTACTAAACTTGGTAGATATGTAGAACAGGACGCCTCAAGGTGACTGGAGAAATTTAACTCTAATTGGCAACTGGGTGGCGCTATAACAACAGAAAAATGCTTCAAAATGGCTAAAATGCGACCGATCGCTGTGGCTCCCCCTGTGGACCAATGTTGGTGTTTTCTAATGTTTGGTATGACTAAGTCATGGTATGGTATGCTGTACATAATCACGGAAACTGTCAGTGTGTCATTCTGTCAGTCAGTCATTCTGTCTGTCCCACGTTTTTCTACTCACTGACGTGGTCAATCTATGTGAAACTGCACATAGGCATTGAGGACTGGCATAGGTAGAAGGGGACAAAGCTACCAATGGCTATGGACTAGTTGTTAATAAAACAAACATGAGCAAATCTTTCTTCCTGTTTCAAAGATGCACTGAAGGCTTGGTTGAGTGTCCAGTATTCCCCCGACACCCCAGAAGATATTCAGGATCAAGTCACATGGTTGAACTCTGTTAATAGATGTGAACCCCTTTTTATGGGAAACACTTCAGAAACATTGAATCAGTTTTATAAATGATTTACCAGATAGCACTGGTGACTTCCTGCCATACCATCAATTCTGTAGGGCTGTAATCTCCTGGTTGACTAGTTGATTATTTGGTTGCTACCTACCTTTCACAGTTACCTGTGAAAATGGGGGTGTTTTCAAAACACCCCCATTGTTGACAGAAAGTTGAACTCGCCCACCCTCACGCTCAGCGTTGTGGTGACGCAGACCTCCTGTCTGTCTCTGTAAGCTGAAACCATTTCCCTCAGTGGAAACAAAGCTTTGATTTACTTTAATTTCATAGATAAGAAACAATAAATTGTGAAGACAATAAAGCCTCCACTAAAATAGCATTTTAAGTCGTGTGTGATTTATCCTGGCTTCATATGAGCAGAGGAAATCTGCTAACGATGCTAACATCATTAGCATGTTGTATTTGCTTGGAAAACATGTTTAGTATCAGACAGTTGTTTTGTCAGTGAACCTTGTGAGTTATAATGGAGCCAAATTATGTGCCGTTACCTTTGTTACATGTTGCTGTTGTCCCTGGTTTTATATGAGAAGAGGAAAAGTCTAGCCACTAGGCTAATTTATACAATGTAAAATGCCATAGGCTTGTGCTAATAATGTTAGCATGTTGTATTTGTGGGGAAAATGTGTCCAGATAAAGACAAGTGTTTGTTTGTGAATGCTGCGAGTTATAGTGAAGCTGATTTGTGTTTGAGACTGTCTCTATTAAGCCATGTTTAATGTGTGTTTAATGTGTGTTTACTGTGTGTTTAATGTGTGTTTACTGTGTGTTTAATGAGTGTTTAATGTGTGTTTAATGTGTGTTTAATGAGTGTTTAATGTGTGTTTAATGTGTGTTTACTGTGTGTTTACTGTGTGTTTACTGTGTGTTTAATGAGTGTTTAATGTGTGTTTAATGTGTGTTTACTGTGTGTTTAATGTGTGTTTACTGTGTGTTTAATGAGTGTTTAATGTGTGTTTAATGTGTGTTTAATGAGTGTTTAATGTGTGTTTAATGAGTGTTTAATATGTGTTTAATATGTGTTTAATGTGTGTTTAATGAGTGTTTAATGTGTGTTTACTGTGTGTTTAATGAGTGTTAAATGTGTGTTTAATGAGTGTTTAATGTGTGTTTAATGAGTGTTTAATGAGTGTTTAATGTATGTTTACTGTGTATTTAATGAGTGTTTAATGAGTGTTTAATGTGTGTTTAATGTGTGTTTAATGAGTGTTTAATATGTGTTTAATGTGTGTTTACTGTGTGTTTAATGAGTGTTTAATGAGTGTTTAATGTGTGTTTAATGTGTGTTTACTGTGTGTTTAATGTGTGTTTACTGTGTGTTTAATGAGTGTTTAATGTGTGTTTAATGTGTGTTTAATGAGTGTTTAATGTGTGTTTAATGAGTGTTTAATATGTGTTTAATATGTGTTTAATGTGTGTTTAATGAGTGTTTAATGTGTGTTTACTGTGTGTTTAATGAGTGTTAAATGTGTGTTTAATGAGTGTTTAATGTGTGTTTAATGAGTGTTTAATGAGTGTTTAATGTATGTTTACTGTGTATTTAATGAGTGTTTAATGAGTGTTTAATGTGTGTTTAATGTGTGTTTAATGAGTGTTTAATATGTGTTTAATGTGTGTTTAATGTGTGTTTAATGAGTGTTTAATGTATGTTTACTGTGTCTTTAATGAGTGTTTAATATGTGTTTAATGTGTGTTTAATGAGTGTTTAATATGTGTTTTATGTGTGTTTAACGAGTGTTTAATGAGTGTTAAATGTGTGTTTAATGAGTGTTTAATGAGTGTTTAATGTGTGTTTAATGAGTGTTTAATGTGTTTTATGTGTGTTTAATGAGTGTTTAATGAGTGTTAAATGTGTGTTTAATGAGTGTTTAATGAGTGTTAAATGAGTGTTTAATGAGTGTTAAATGTGTGTTTAATGTGTGTTTACTGTGTGTTTAATGAGTGTTTAATATGTGTTTAATGTGTGTTTAATGAGTGTTTAATATGTGTTTTATGTGTGTTTAATGAGTGTTAAATGTGTGTTTAATGAGTGTTTAATGTGTGTTTAATGAGTGTTTAATGAGTGTTAAATGTGTGTTTAATGAGTGTTTAATGAGTGTTAAATATGTGTTTAATGTGTGTTTAATGAGTGTTTAATATGTGTTTAATGTGTGTTTAATGAGTGTTTAATATGTGTTTTATGTGTGTTTAATGTGTGTTAAATGTGTGTTTAATGAGTGTTTAATGTGTGTTTATTGTGTGTTTAATGAGTGTTTAATGAGTGTTAAATGTGTGTTTAATGAGTGTTTAATGAGTGTTAAATGTGTGTTTAATGAGTGTTTAATGTGTGTTTACTGTGTGTTTAATGAGTGTTTAATGTGTGTTTAATGAGTGTTTAATGAGTGTTAAATGTGTGTTTAATGTGTGTTTACTGTGTGTTTAATGAGTGTTTAATATGTGTTTAATGTGTGTTTAATGAGTGTTTAATATGTGTTTTATGTGTGTTTAATGAGTGTTAAATGTGTTTAATGAGTGTTTAATGTGTGTTTATTGTGTGTTTAATGAGTGTTTAATGAGTGTTTAATATGTGTTTAATGTGTGTTTAATGAGTGTTTAATGAGTGTTTAATATGTGTTTTATGTGTGTTTAATGAGTGTTTAATGAGTGTTAAATGTGTGTTTAATGAGTGTTTAATGTGTGTTTAATGTGTGTTTAATGAGTGTTTAATATGTGTTTTATGTGTGTTTAATGAGTGTTTAATGAGTGTTAAATGTGTGTTTAATGAGTGTTTAATGTGTGTTTATTGTGTGTTTAATGAGTGTTTAATGAGTGTTAAATGTGTGTTTAATGAGTGTTTAATGAGTGTTAAATGTGTGTTTAATGAGTGTTTAATGTGTGTTTACTGTGTGTTTAATGAGTGTTTAATGTGTGTTTAATGAGTGTTTAATGAGTGTTAAATGTGTGTTTATTGTGTGTTTAATGAGTGTTTAATGAGTGTTTAAAGTTAGTTTACTGTGTGTTTAATGAGTGTTTAATGTGTGTTTAATGAGTGTTTAATGAGTGTTAAATGTGTTTTAATGAGTGTTTAATGTGTGTTTACTGTGTGTTTAATGAGTGTTTAATGTGTGTTTAATGAGTGTTTAATGAGTGTTAAATGTGTGTTTATTGTGTGTTTAATGAGTGTTTAATGAGTGTTTAATGTGTGTTTACTGTGTGTTTAATGAGTGTTTAATGTGTGTTTAATGAGTGTTTAATGAGTGTTAAATGTGTGTTTAATGAGTGTTTAATGTGTGTTTACTGTGTGTTTAATGAGTGTTTAATGTGTGTTTAATGAGTGTTTAATGAGTGTTAAATGTGTGTTTAATGAGTGTTTAATGAGTGTTAAATGTGTGTTTAATGAGTGTTTAATGTGTGTTTACTGTGTGTTTAATGAGTGTTTAATGTGTGTTTAATGAGTGTTTAATGAGTGTTTAATGAGTGTTAAATGTGTGTTTAATGAGTGTTTAATGAGTGTTAAATGTGTGTTTAATGAGTGTTTAATGTGTGTTTATTGTGTGTTTAATGAGTGTTTAATGAGTGTTAAATGTGTGTTTAATGAGTGTTTAATGTGTGTTTAATGAGTGTTTAATGTGTGTTTAATGTATGTTTACTGTGTATTTAATGAGTGTTTAATGTGTGTTTAATGTATGTTTACTGTGTATTTAATGAGTGTTTAATGTATGTTTACTGTGTATTTAATGAGTGTTTAATATGTGTTTAATGTGTGTTTAATGAGTGTTTAATATGTGTTTAATGTGTGTTTAATGAGTGTTTAATGTGTGTTTAATGAGTGTTTAATGAGTGTTTAATGTGTGTTTAATGTATGTTTAATGTGTGTTTAATATGTGTTTAATGTGTGTTTAATGAGTGTTTAATGAGTGTTTAATATGTGTTTTATGTGTGTTTAATGAGTGTTTAATGAGTGTTAAATGTGTGTTTAATGAGTGTTTAATGTGTTTTAATGTGTGTTTAATGAGTGTTTAATATGTGTTTTATGTGTGTTTAATGAGTGTTTAATGAGTGTTAAATGTGTGTTTAATGAGTGTTTAATGTGTGTTTATTGTGTGTTTAATGAGTGTTTAATGAGTGTTAAATGTGTGTTTAATGAGTGTTTAATGAGTGTTAAATGTGTGTTTAATGAGTGTTTAATGTGTGTTTACTGTGTGTTTAATGAGTGTTTAATGTGTGTTTAATGAGTGTTTAATGAGTGTTAAATGTGTGTTTATTGTGTGTTTAATGAGTGTTTAATGAGTGTTTAATGTGTGTTTACTGTGTGTTTAATGAGTGTTTAATGTGTGTTTAATGAGTGTTTAATGAGTGTTAAATGTGTGTTTAATGAGTGTTTAATGTGTGTTTACTGTGTGTTTAATGAGTGTTTAATGTGTGTTTAATGAGTGTTTAATGAGTGTTAAATGTGTGTTTATTGTGTGTTTAATGAGTGTTTAATGAGTGTTTAATGTGTGTTTACTGTGTGTTTAATGAGTGTTTAATGTGTGTTTAATGAGTGTTTAATGAGTGTTAAATGTGTGTTTAATGAGTGTTTAATGTGTGTTTACTGTGTGTTTAATGAGTGTTTAATGTGTGTTTAATGAGTGTTTAATGAGTGTTAAATGTGTGTTTAATGAGTGTTTAATGAGTGTTAAATGTGTGTTTAATGAGTGTTTAATGAGTGTTAAATGTGTGTTTAATGAGTGTTTAATGTGTGTTTACTGTGTGTTTAATGAGTGTTTAATGTGTGTTTAATGAGTGTTTAATGAGTGTTTAATGAGTGTTAAATGTGTGTTTAATGAGTGTTTAATGAGTGTTAAATGTGTGTTTAATGAGTGTTTAATGAGTGTTAAATGTGTGTTTAATGAGTGTTTAATGAGTGTTAAATGTGTGTTTAATGAGTGTTTAATGTGTGTTTACTGTGTGTTTAATGAGTGTTTAATGTGTGTTTAATGAGTGTTTAATGAGTGTTTAATGAGTGTTAAATGAGTGTTTAATGAGTGTTAAATGTGTGTTTAATGAGTGTTTAATGAGTGTTAAATGTGTGTTTAATGAGTGTTTAATGTGTGTTTACTGTGTGTTTAATGAGTGTTTAATGTGTGTTAAATGTGTGTTTAATGAGTGTTTAATGAGTGTTAAATGTGTGTTTAATGAGTGTTTAATGTGTGTTTAATGAGTGTTTAATGAGTGTTAAATGTGTGTTTAATGAGTGTTTAATGAGTGTTAAATGTGTGTTTAATGAGTGTTTAATGTGTGTTTACTGTGTGTTTAATGAGTGTTTAATGTGTGTTTAATGAGTGTTTAATGAGTGTTTAATGAGTGTTAAATGTGTGTTTAATGAGTGTTTAATGAGTGTTAAATGTGTGTTTAATGAGTGTTTAATGTGTGTTTAATGAGTGTTTAATGAGTGTTAAATGAGTGTTTAATGTGTGTTTAATGAGTGTTTAATGAGTGTTAAATGTGTGTTTAATGAGTGTTTAATGAGTGTTAAATGTGTGTTTAATGAGTGTTTAATGTGTGTTTACTGTGTGTTTAATGAGTGTTTAATGTGTGTTTAATGAGTGTTTAATGAGTGTTTAACGTGTGTTTTGAATCAACTATATAAATAAAGTTTGATTTGAACTAAACTTTACAGCTCTTAACACAGTCCTCCACCGCCAACTAGTGTTTTGGAGGTGTAACTGCAGAGTGACACAGACACACCACCACACAAGTAAAAATAACGTGCAGATTTATCAGATGAATTAAATGTTTTCCTCGTCTATCTGATGTTTCTGGATGAATATTTCATGTAGTTTAATCTGCAGAGAGGCATCAGGTTCTATTAGATCATCACGTGTGTGTAACATGTGAGAAGCCCCGCCTGTCTCCAGCAGCACATAAAGAAACACTTCCTCCTTCAGTTTGTCACAAACACTCAACATCAGCACATCTGGAGATTCGTGGTTTCCACTAGACAGGAAGTGGAGGACACACTGTATAAGCTTTAGAGACGTAAGAGCCAGACAGACGTCCTCACAGAGACAGAGGGACAGACACACAGTTCAGTGGTGGAACGGTGACACCTGCTGCTTCACTCTGAGTCTGACCCTGTGTCCCTGTGTCCCTGTGTCTCTGTGTCTCTGTGTCTCTGTGTGTCCCTGTGTCTCTGTGTCTCTGTGTCTCTGTGTGTCCCTGTGTCTCTGTGTGTCCCTGTGTGTCCCTGTGTGTCTGTGTGTCTCTGTGTGTCTCTGTGTGTCCCTGTGTGTCTGTGTGTCTCTGTGTGTCCCTGTGTCTCTGTGTGTCTCTGTGTGTCTCTGTGTGTCCCTGTGTCTCTGTGTCTCTGTGTGTCTCTGTGTGTCTCTGTGTCTCTGTGTGTCTCTGTGTGTCTCTGTGTGTCTCTGTGTGTCTGTGTCTCTGTGTCTCTGTGTGTCTCTGTGTGTCTGTGTGTGTCTCTGTGTCTCTGTGTGTCTCTGTGTGTCTCTGTGTGTCTGTGTCTCTGTGTCTCTGTGTGTCTATGTGTGTCTATGTGTGTCTCTGTGTCTCTGTGTGTCTCTGTGTGTCTCTGTGTGTCCCTGTGTCTCTGTGTCTCTGTGTGTCCCTGTGTCTCTGTGTGTCTCTGTGTCTCTGTGTGTCTCTGTGTCTCTGTGTGTCTCTGTGTGTCCCTGTGTCTCTGTGTGTCTCTGTGTGTCTCTGTGTCTCTGTGTGTCTCTGTGTCTCTGTGTGTCCCTGTGACTCTGTGTCTCTGTGTGTCTCTGTGTCTCTGTGTGTCCCTGTGTCTCTGTGTCTCTGTGTGTCTCTGTGTGTCCCTGTGTGTCCCTGTGTGTCTCTGTGTCTCTGTGTGTCTCTGTGTCTCTGTGTCTCTGTGTGTCTCTGTGTCTCTGTGTGTCCCTGTGTCTCTGTGTCTCTGTGTGTCTCTGTGTGTCCCTGTGTGTCCCTGTGTGTCCCTGTGTCTCTGTGTGTCTCTGTGTGTCTCTGTGTCTCTGTGTGTCTCTGTGTCTCTGTGTGTCCCTGTGACTCTGTGTCTCTGTGTGTCTCTGTGTCTCTGTGTGTCCCTGTGTCTCTGTGTCTCTGTGTGTCTCTGTGTGTCCCTGTGTGTCCCTGTGTGTCCCTGTGTCTCTGTGTGTCTGTGTGTCTCTGTGTGTCTCTGTGTGTCCCTGTGTGTCCCTGTGTCTCTGTGTGTCTCTGTGTCCCTGTGTCTCTGTGTGTCTCTGTGTGTCTGTGTCTCTGTGTGTCCTTGTGTCTCTGTGTGTCTCTGTGTGTCTGTGTGTCTCTGTGTGTCTCTGTGTGTCTGTGTGTCTCTGTGTGTCTCTGTGTGTCCCTGTGTCCCTGTGTCTCTGTGTGTCTCTGTGTGTCTCTGTGTGTCTGTGTGTCTGTGTGTCTCTGTGTGTCTGTGTGTCTGTGTGTCTCTGTGTGTCCCTGTGTCCCTGTGTCTCTGTGTGTCCCTGTGTCTCTGTGTCTCTGTGTGTCTCTGTGTGTCCCTGTGTCTCTGTGTCTCTGTGTGTCTCTGTGTGTCTCTGTGTGTCCCTGTGTGTCCCTGTGTCCCTGTGTCCCTGTGTCTCTGTGTGTCCCTGTGTCTCTGTGTGTCTCTGTGTGTCCCTGTGTCTCTGTGTGTCCCTGTGTGTCCCTGTGTCTCTGTGTGTCCCTGTGTGTCCCTGTGTCTCTGTGTGTCTCTGTGTCTCTGTGTGTCCCTGTGTGTCTCTGTGTGTCCCTGTGTGTCCCTGTGTCTCTGTGTGTCCCTGTGTGTCCCTGTGTCCCTGTGTCTCTGTGTGTCCCTCTGTGTCCCTGTGTCTCTGTGTGTCCATGTGTCTCTGTGTGTCCCTCTGTGTCCCTGTGTGTCTCTGTGTGTCTGTGTGTGTCTGTGTGTCCCTGTGTGTCTGTGTGTCTGTGTCTCTGTGTGTCTCTGTGTGTCTGTGTGTCCCTGTGTGTCTGTGTGTGTCTGTGTGTCCGTGTCTCTGTGTGTCTGTATCTCTGTGTGTCTCTGTGTCTCTCTGTGTCTCTGTGTGTCCCTGTGTCCCTGTGTGTCCCTGTGTGTCCCTGTGTCTCTGTGTGTCTCTGTCTGTCCCTGTGTGTCCCTGTGTGTCTCTGTGTGTCCCTGTGTGTCCCTGTGTCTCTGTGTGTCTCTGTCTGTCCCTGTGTCTCTGTGTGTCTCTGTCTGTCCCTGTGTGTCCCTGTGTGTCTCTGTCTGTCCCTGTGTGTCCCTGTGTGTCCCTGTGTGTCTCTGTCTGTCCCTGTGTGTCCCAGGGAGCAGCTGAAGGACAAATCAAACGCCCCTCAAATCCAATAAAAAGGAAGTCATAAAAACCTCCAAATTAAAACAATAAAAGCATCTTCCTGCAGCCTGTAAATCAACACAATAAAAGCATCTTTACAGTTTTAACTTGAAATATCTACTCACATCCTGTCAGCGTTCGACCTGTGTGACCTCACCTCGCCGTGGATTGTGGGATACGCTTCACACTGGACGCTGTGATTTATAGTCTCACTGGAAGGAAGTAAAAACAAAGGAGTCAGAGTAACTGTAACTGATCTCTACCTTTAATACTTAGAGTACATTTATCTGATTACAGAGTGCTGTTGCTACTGTGACTCCAGTGAAGGACCTGAGCACCAGAGGAGGAAGAGCAACTCAACATTCCTGAGCACCAGAGGAGGAAGAGCAACTCAACATTTTGTTTTGTTTGTTTTTTCTGTACAAAAGTATGAGGATCCAAATATACTTAGAGTACCAAACACACAGTGGCAGCTGACAGGGAGCGCTCACAATCTGTCCTGTTCAAAATGTGTTTTCTTTTTAAACTTTTCAAATGTCGACATGTTATTAATCATCATGTTCTGCAGACCACAATCACACAGAATACACATGTCAGAGCACAAACTGTTCACTTGTAAATAAAATAAAATTAGATAGAATAAAACAGAATTAAATTAAATTAAAGAAAAGAAAAGAAAAGAAAAAAATATATATTGTTGCTGTAAGTCTCCCTGCTCTCTCATCTTCATATAATTCAAAGATTATTTTGAGGTAATTTTGCATTCATTAAATAAATAAACTGACTCAAACACGCAGTTTCACGGTGACGTCATGTGTCCAGTCGTTAATATAAACTCCTCCATCACTCACTGTTTCACTCTTAAAGATTTAACCTGTCACTGTGATGATGATGATGATGATGATGATGATGAAGTCTCTGAACTATTTTGACCATTTATTTATATTATTTTTTCATAAACAGAACATTTTAGGTGCAGGACTGATGAGAGAGAAGAGTCGTGAGGGTTAAACTGTCAGTGCAGACACTTACATATTTTCATATTTTCAGTCGATTCAAACTACAAAAATAAAATTATATTTTATCACCCTGATTCTAAAAAAGTTGGCGCTCTGTATGAACGTACATCAAAACTGGATGTGATTAGCTGTGAAATCTTTTTGACATAAAGTGGAGAAAATAAGTTTCAACATGTTTCCAGTAAAGCTTTTAACGTTAAATTATGGTTTTAACTCAAAGAAAAATTACACAGATTAAGAAATCATAATTTTTGAATCCATAAAAAAAAATATCTGTGCAATAAAGTGACATTACAGGAGACGAGTTTGAAACACGGTAACTTCAACTTATTTAATTTAAATTTATATATTAATATATAATTTACATATATACTATTTTATAGCTCCTTGTTGACAGCGGCAGCCTCTATAGATTTATTTCTTTATTTTATTGTAAATATTTTTTATTCATAAACACAAATTCTTCAGTTCACAGGTTCCTGGTTAAATAAAAGTTAGATGAAAAAATAAATCTTATCTGATCTTAACTCTCTGCTGCTCTAACAAAGTTTTTAGAATATTACAAAAAGATATTTGATGAAACCTCCTCCTGTGAAATGAATGGTTTGTAGTTTTGTTTTTTCTCATCCTTACTTTATTTATTATAAGAATTCTATTATTATAATTATAATTAATTAATTAAAATTAATATTATAATTATTATAATGTTGTTTAATGTCACTATCTTTCATTGCAACTGATGTTTTCAGCTCTCGTGTTGTGTTCTGGTGTTTTCTGTTGTATTGTTCAATAAAGTTTTTAAAAAAATCTCCTCCATCTGTTTCACATTAAAAGTCTTCCATCAGTTTTATTTTGAAACATCAGCAGGAAGTGCAGATTGACGCAGAGATTAAAACATAATCTGTCACAAAATGCACATTTTTATAATAATTTGCTGCCCCGTCTCTCTGATCTCTGATGTCTTCACCCTCAGCCACATTAATTCAGCTGTTTGATTATATTTCATTGATTATTAATCCCCAGCCTCAGCAGAGGAATCAGCTGATCTGATGTTAGTGTGTGAGACAGTGTGTGGACATTAAAGGGTTAAACAGCAGGATCGTGTCTGTTCTCACAGGTTCAGGTGTGTTTGGTGCCGCAGGTGAAGCTGATGACACACACACACACACACACACACATACACAGCAGAACCAACTCTCCATCAGCTCATTAAACTCACCTGAGCATCTTCTTCATGTATTTGGAGCGTGCAGAAAACACGCGCTTCCGGTCGCGAGATGCTCCGCCTCTTGTTTCAACTTTGACCCGCGAGAGTTTGAGGAGGAACTCAGCTGAGATGGAGCCTGACCACATTTATTAATTATATTAAATAACATTGATATTAATATTCCTGCACATCTCAGATTGAAATAATAAACTTGATTTATTTTATAACTTCAGTTACTGTGCAGATTCTAATTAACAATAAAATACATGTTATAATTTAAATAACACTGTGTTGATCCTCAGGCAGAAGTTCACAGGAGTAGCCTTTATAAAATAACACATATGAAAATATAAATATATTAAAATGAGCTCCACCTTCAACAGTCGCAGCATTAAAGTGATGAACACATGAATGCATCAATAATTATAAAACAATCATACATGTTATTCTGTGTGATGAGTGCTTTTACTTTTGGTCCTTGAAGTATATTTTGATATTAATTCTTTGTACCTTACTTCAGTAAAAACAAAAACAATTAGATGAGTGTTTATCTTGTTTTATTTTTTATTTTAGCTTTTATTTTATCTTGTTTTGTTTTATTTTCTAATTTTATATTATTTTTTATTTGTTTTGTATTTTAGTTGTTTTTATCTTGTATTTTATTTCATCTTGTTTTGTTTCCTATTTTATTTTTATTTTTTTCATTTTATCTTGTTTTATTTTATAATTTTATATCTTGTTTTTTAATTCTATTTTATATTGTTTTATTTTCTTCTTTATTTTATTTTATCTTGTTTTATTGTTTTTTTATTTTATTGTATTTTATCTTTTTAAATTTATTTTATTTTGTTATATTTAATTAATTTTATTTTGTCTTGTTTTGTTTTATTTTCTAATTTTATATTATTTTTTTGTTTTGTATTTTGTTTTTTTATCTTGTATTTTATTTCATCTTGTTTTGTTTTCTATTTTATTTTATTTTTTCATTTTACCTTGTTTTATTCTATTTTATTTTATTCACCAGTGAATAGTTTTTTGTGTATTTTGTGTGACTGTGTGATGCAGAACATGATGTTAAACATTTCGTCTTTAAGGGCTTTTTAACAGGAAATATAGGAAGTTCACCTGCTGCCAGCTGTCACTGTGTGTTTGGTACTTGAAGTTTATGTTGATACTAATACTTTCGTATTTTTACTCCAGTAAAGAACAAGTTCCTCTTCCTCCTCTGGTGCTCTGATCCTTTACTTGAGTCACAGTAACAACACCACAGAATAAAACACTCTATAATCAGTTAAAGTCCTGCTGTGGAAACTGTGTGTGTGTGTGTGTAAAAGTACGTATCATCAGCTAAATGTGCTACAAGTATTAAAATAATACTCACTCTGTAAAACATTTCAGAGTGTTATATTTGGAGCCTTCAAGGTCCTGAAAGATGAAGAGCCTCTCACAAACTTTCATCGAAGCAGCTCCCTGAAGAATGTACAAAAATTTGGAGGCATGTTAAACGTCCCAAGACGTACAAACAGCCTCCTGGAGTCATTTTTAGTTTGTAGTTCTAACGTGTGTCATGATGAAGATAACATGAGCAGATGATTAATAACACGTCATGTTTATATCTTTTATTTTGCGTCATATTTAAACTCATCTGAGAACATTCAGCAGATCCTGCTTTAGAAAACACAGTTGATAAAGTTTGATGAACACAATAAATCATCATGTGACCACTTCACTGTCAGCGTATAAAATAAGGCATTTTCCAGCTGTCTGATTAATTAAAGGTGAATTTTATTTCAAAGGACGTCCCGTCGTCTCTGCAGCTGTCGCTCATGTGTTTTCCTCACAGACACGAGCTGATGACATCACCTGCTGATAAAGATGCTGCGTTCAGGTCATGTTGGATTCAGTTGCCCTCTGGTGTGTTTGAGTCTGTCAAACGAGACCTTAGCATCACATCCTCACTGCGACCTCGTCACATGTCCACGTTTGGTCATGGACTGTCCACGTCCACATATGACGTGTCAGGTCCAAGGTACCCTGGGTGTGTTGGTTGTTGACGTTCTGGGACGCCGTGTCAACTTCAGCCTGTTACATGCATTGTCTGTTTTCAAAATACACTTCTGTTTTCACAGGAAATGTACAGTTTGATACAGTCTCTTTCAAAATAAAAGCACTACGTCGGTACAACACCGTGAATTGACATTTATTTTCCTTCAACAACAAACACACGTGGTTACGTTTAGGGAAAAGAGAACAGGGTTTGGCTTTACGGCTGTATTTTTTCTTAACGTTCCGTTTTACCATCATTCCTGTGTGACTTGAATGCAGCATCACTCAGTGTCTGTATAAAAAGGATTTCAGGGCGGAGCCTCTGCTACATCCTGGCTCTTTGGAGTGGTTTTATCCACAAGCCCTTCCCCTTTTACTGCTGACATCACTCAGAAGTCCCCGAGCCAATCATCTGCTGCCTCCATCCTCCTGCTGGCAGGTGGGGAGGGCGGAGTCAGGGGCGGGGTCTGAGGCCAGGTCAGGTGAAGGGGAGGGGTTAGAAGTTGACTGAGGGTCATGGGTAGAGTCTGGCGTTGGGGCGGGCTCTGTTTCAGAGACGGGATCCGACCGGATCTCAGTCCTGTCATGTGATACCTGCTGCATCTCTGTTTCTACTGCTAGCCCCGCCCCCCTGTCCCTCACCTGACAGCCACACCCTGAGCAGCTGGTGCTGTGCTGTGACCACCCCTCCCTGCATGTGTCCGCCCTCCTCACTCTGCCCCTCCCTCTGGGTGGGGCCCGCCTGTTTCTACGACTCTGACTGGCTCTGTCTTTCTGATTCTGGATCCGCTGTGCTCTCTGCAGCGCCAGGACGGCGAGGTCTGAATGAGACGACGTGCTGTCAATCAACCTCCTGCCCAGAGCGAGCGGGCGGACAGGCAGCGCCAGCCTCAGCCTCAGCCAGAAGCGTGACCGTCGCGGTTCAGATCGACTCCCTCGCCAAGTCACGGTGGTGGTGGCGGCCTGCCGGAGCTGAGCCACCTCCACGCAGGGCAGTTTACTGATGGAGCGGTAAACTACAGCAACGATGGAGGCCTGGTGGCCATGTTGGAGGTACAGACCCAGACGACACTCCAGGAGGCTGAAGCTCTTCTCTGCCAGGAAGTCGGGGCTGAGGACGAGGACGAGGCGGCGGCTCCGCTGCATCGAGTGCAGGATGGCCTCTGATAGGTCTGACAGAGGACAAACAGGAAGTCAGAACTGCAGCTGCTAAAATATCAACAGATTAAACACAGTTTGTACAGTCCAGCAGAGAGCAGCTTTACTGATGATGGAGGTGTCGACCGTACTACACCTGCTACACCTGCTACTGCTGCTGCTGCTGCTTCGAGGTACGAGGCTGTTTTTGGTTGAACAACAAGGATGTTTGGGTTGGTGCGAGCTGTGAGCTGTAATTCAGCAGTAAATAATCAGCCGTGTGTGTCTGACTGTGGATGGTGGAGCTGCTGAATGGATTTGTGCAGTTTGTTAGTTGCAGCGGTGGCTGTTAGCAGCTAGCTCCGCTCGCAGCCTTCACAGCTTCACCCCGCAGGACTCCACTCAGTCCGGACTGGAGAAGGTTTGTGGGTTGATGGTGTTTGACAGGCAGGTAGGAGGCTCAGTTATCTGTGAGTGTAGCTGTGCTGTAAGTAAACAGTCTGAACTCAGATCAGTTTTCTCTGACAGAGATGAAAGTTTAGTTTGAATCACCAACTCTGTGAGAGGACACCAGTTTAAACCTCCAGACTAACATGTTGCACATGAAGAAACAAGTTATGTTTCTGCTTCTTAACAGTCACATGGATAAGTCAGAGTTTACAATGAACCTGGGGACAAATCCTAGTTGGCTCACATTAGTTATTTGTTGAGAGCATAAATAGAGAGATGTTGAGCTTTTCAGATGATGATCAGTGAGTGTGTGCTCGTGAATCAGCCCTTAAACCTGTCACACACTGCTGGAGACATGACACACACATTATCTTATACAACCTGTCACCTTGAGTCTGATTTATGATCCATGAATCAGCCTCACTGGATCAGTTTAAAGATAAAAACATAGAAAACTTAAGGACTAAAATGTTTTGAATTTCTGTTGACTAAAAATATGAAAGATAAAAATAAGTAAAATGTGATTAAAACTAAAAAACATAGAGACTCAGACTGAATCTAAAACAGCTGCATAAATTAACACTGCCAAGAGGAATTCTTAAATGGTGAGTTGATTTGGTGAATGTACGTCTGGTTGAAGCACGCAGCTGTTTCACTGGAATTTTCAAAAGGAAAAATCTGGGACTGTCTCAGTCGTTCCAAACAGGTCACAACATGCTCTCATGCTGTTGTCAGAATGCTAAACAGCAGCATGCTAATGTTGGCATGAAGCTTGTATCACCACTTAGCCTGAACACTGCTGTGTTATATCAGAGTTCTGCTGCTGTAGCTACAAACTGGCTTGTTAGACTTCTTACCTTCCAGACTGTCACTCGTTAATCAACATACAGACTCAAGACAAGACAAATAATCCATCAATAATTTGTCAGCCTGTCTTGTCCAGACGCAGCATAATGTTCACTTAAAAGCCAATGAGTGAATATAAGTAAACTAAACTCTGTACTGTTTTACATATTTATTCTAAAATGAAATGTGAATGTTTATGGTTTTAAGAGTCGGACAGTTTTCTAGAAAGAATCAATGATTTCATGTTAACCTTCTGGGGAGAAAAGAATAATCGTAGGGACTATTTATATGTGGTCACATGTGCATTATCATTTTGACTCCATGCTTGTGTGTAACTGCAAATGTAAGACATGAAATGAAGAATGAAAAAATGATGATGATGACATGGTGGAAATGAACAATTTATTTATTTACAAAAATAGATGAAATACTGCAAACTGCTAAAATATAAACATTTAGGCATGACAAGGTGCAGGATGCATTCTCCCATTACATTACTGTTCTTTTACAAAGTGTTAAAGATGAATAGCACAATATCTTCTTTATACGACACTGTGCACTAGATCAGTGGATCCCAACTGGTCTGGATTTCTCCTTTGGCCCCGATCACACAGAAAGCCCTTTGCAGGTTGCAAGTGGTGCACTACGCTTGCTGCGCCTTTTAATTGTTGCCAGGAAACCACCCCATCACCTTAGTACCCTAACCTTCCTGTGTGATCAATCTACTGTTCATTTTTTTATGTATCCTGCAGTAATCAGTGTGTAGCTGCTGCCATGTTGAGGCAGAGGGTGCTGTCTGTAGCTCTGGTTGACGGTGAGAGGCTGTCAGCAGATAAACAGAGATCTGTGTGGGTTCATGAGACCCTAAAAAAGAGGCTGGATCATGGGGAGTACCACCAGTTGGTCCAGGAGCTTCTCCTCCATCATTTACCAACTGTAAACTTCTGACCACCACAGAAGGCCCACCTCTCAAATAATCCCATTGGACAACAAAGAAAAAAGCAGACATGACTCAGGCTTTTCCGCTCTGAGTTGAAGTTTTTTTTATCTCAAGTGTTCAGAGCGCTCTGGCAAAAACGCCAGGCGCCTAGCGTGCAGAAACTCAAGGCATGTGGCTACTCAAAAACAGCGAGCATGAAGCTTTGTTCTCATTAAAAACAATTTAAAGAGTCGCCTCCAATTGCTAAACTGCTTTCTGATCGGGGCCTAGTCAATAGTTCAAGATTCACACAGTTTAATACATTTGGCGTCATACTTGGCTTTGGCCAGGTCATCAAGCTAATTTGCTATCTCTGTCAATTAGCTGTCTTTTAGTTACTCACTCTACAGCAGGAAACTTTAAAATATAAAGTCTGTGCTGAAAATTAAATGCACTTAAAAATAGGGTGTGTCTTTCTATAAACTTGACATGTTTGCAAGTCACTTGCGGTCCATTCAGAATGGATCTGCGACCCACCAGTTGGGAACCACTGTACTAGAATATACTACATTCCTTTACAGAAAAATATAACTTGATTTATTGTAGATATTTTGAAGGTATAAAAGTGGAAGCAGTGACAAACAGAATAAAATACAAAAAACAAAGTGCAGAGTAACTGTAACATTTTAAAGTAATGATCAGGTTTTATCTGTAAATACATTCATTTATGGCTGATATGTGAAATGAAGCAGTGCATGGATCCCTCTTTGGTGGGTCTGTGTTTCCTCTGTAACATTTTATAGCTGTGGTGCTTTTGAAGGCTGCTGCATACAATACTGAGAGTGTCATTCTACGCAGATGACACCCAACTTTATTTTTGGAATAAATCTAACAGAAGTTTAGGGACCACCACAGCTAATAGTTGAAGTGTATTAAATGCAGCTCCTCTGATGGTCACCAGAGGCTCAGTCCAGTCACCAGAAAAAATGTTGGCCTTTCACATTTCTGCACAGACACTTTATATTTGCATTTTTCATATGAATCATATCAACATTTCTAAAGAGACGCAGTACATGAGCTGATTTTGTCATCTGTAGGTGGATGGTGGATGATCATGTCACTGAGGCAAGATGCCTGCCAAGCTTCAGACCACTATTCAAGACCATGGCTCTTTCTCAGTGACTTTTCAGGTGTTTTTTTTAACACCCTATCACCATTCTTCCAGTGGGGATAATCTCACGCAATTTCTAGCCATGACTGTGCCACCAAACCGTATATTTTAAGCTAAAACATGAGCTTTTCCAAACCATAACCAAGTGCTTTTTCTGCCTAAACCTAACTTCACATTACCCCAAGCACTGCTGAAACAGAAAGAGTCAACTTATCCACTGCATAATAAAATAACGTGCAAGTGTAACATATGCGCGGTCTGCAGAAACGCACAATGCCAACATTTTTCTGGCCACTGGGTGGAGATATTTCTTAGAGAAAAGTCTGACTGAACTGAAATAAGTAAACCTGCAACTTCGGTCTAAAGATGCAGTACAATTGAAAAGTAGACATTCATGGTCCCCTGAGGATGAATTCTTTGGTCTTTCTTCTAACACTGTATTATATAATAGAAATACTGATGCTGATAACACATGCTAACATGCTACTGTTAGCATGGTAAACATGAAACATGCTAAGGCATGCTAATGTTAGCCTTTGGCTCAAAAACCAGGTGGACCTAAGCACAATTGAGGCTGTTGAGTCTATGGAGTAAAATGAAATGTGTCGTGGTGTAGAAAGATTTATGTATTTTCGCCTCGACTGGCAGATGTCTTGGCTGCTGTGGACAAACAGTCGGAGCTCAACCCTAACTCCAGGGTTCAAAACAAACACCAGTGTGCAACCATACTTAACACAGTGCTCTGAAATCTGTACAGACGATACAGTAATATGAAATACACAGTGATAATTAGTGGATAGTGTGCAGATGAAAAATGATTTATGGTAACGATGATGATAATGAGAGGACGAATAATACTGAAGCTGAGTTTATGAAAAATTAATCTGAGAAGCACCGCAGGTTTCTGTACTGTTTCATTCGTTCCTCTTCTCTTTGCTTTTTGAGCTGCTGAGTGTTTTATAATGAAGGTTTTGCAGGAAAGGTTGAAATTAATAAGGCACTGTTTTGGCATCATAACTGAGTCACAGGCACAGTGACGATACCAGATGAACTCAGCCAGAGTTAAAAACAGACTGAAAATAGAGGCAGAAACATCTCTGTAGATGAAGGCTGTCCACACATGTCACCTGTGGTCTCAGTCATAAAGACGTGATGACAGCTCTGTGGACACTGAACACGCCACGGATGTCTGTCGTGTCTACGCTGCAGAGTTGAGGATCTTCTGCGGGTCTTTGATCGTGTTGCTGATGAGGCCTGTTTGGGAGTTTGTGCTGTTCTGACTGTGCAGCCTCATCAGAGCCACTTCCTTACTGCTCTCCTCCTTCTCCCCTCTGCTGCTGACCCTCCTCACAGGTAACTCCACCCTCAGCCTCTTCCAGAAGCGCGACGTCAGCTCCTTGGACTTGTCTCCCTGCCAGCGGACCAGAGCCAGGGCCACCCGGGCCCTCCTCAGCTCCCTGACCCAGCCCTGCCTCCGGACTGGCTTGTACTGGACCAGGATCACCCGCAGGTGCCCGCCCCTCGCCATGCCATCGATGCCGGCCTGCAGCTCCAGCAGGGCCTGGGAGCCCTGGGAGGCGTAGCCGGGGCTAATGACCACCAGGAGGCGACGGCTACGAGCCACAAAACTCAGAGTCTCATCAGTGATGGCTGCAGGGAGAGAGGAGGGTTAGTGAAGGGATGATGGATGAATGGATGAAGTGTGTTTTGTTGGTCTGTAGCAGAAGTAGCAGACAGAATAAAGACAGCAGCAGCAGCAGTTGTAGCATCAGTGACACAACTGCAGTACAAGTATCGGCAGAAATAGTGGAGGCAGTAGACGTAATGTCTGAGATCTGACATCAGCTTGTTATCTGATTAACAATCTGTGAGTAAAACAGGAGCTGTTGGTAAACTCTGCAGTTAAATGGTGGGAAAAATGCGTCAGCATGAGACATTCAAACTTTCCTGACATCACTTTCCTAAAGGTCTGACAGCCAGACGAAACTTTTCTATTAATTTATCTTTGTTTCTGTCTTGTTTGGTTTAACCCGCCTGACAGGGAGTGTGTGTACGCTGTGTAAAGGTAGATTTATACTATGCAGAGCATGCGCTGTAGCCTACGCCGTTGTGAGCATTTATACTTGTGCAGTGGTGTGTCTGCTGAGTGTCAGGTGACACCATCAGCCGGCTTGAGTTGAGCTCAGACTGGCCAGTTCACACCACTGACACTTTTCTCTGCAACGTTCTGGAAGTGTTTAATCTTGTCATGAATCTTTGGTCTGAACTGGGCTTAAGTAGGAACAGTAGCAGGGAGAGCAGCAGGAGCAGCAGGAGCAGTAGAAGTAGAAGTAGGAGGAGGACAAGGAGCAGGAGCAGTAGCAACAGTTGTAGAAGTATTAGTAGAAGTAATATGACTGGTAGCAGTGACAGTAGAGAGTCTGAGCAGAGCTGGTAATATGAACAGTACCAGGACTCCTGGCAGTTGTATGTGTAGTTGTTGTGAGACTGTATTGTACTGTGGTATCAGAGCGCAGACCAGGGGTCGGCAACCTGCGGCTCTTTGGCCCCTCTCTAAAGGCTCCCTGTGACTTCAAAATAAAGTATATGGAAATGAAGGGGCAGCGGCTCTACTCCGAGCTCCCTCCAGATGTCTGACTCCTCCCCCTATCACCCTACAGAGGAAACTCATTTCAGATGCTTGTATCTGTGATCTCATTCTTTCAGTCACTACCCAGAGCTCATGACCATAGGTGAGGGTTGGGACGGAGATGGACCAGGAAATCAAAAGCTTTGCCTTCTGGCTCAGCTCCCTCTGAACCACGACAGTCTGGCACAGCGCCTGCATCACTGCAGATGCTGCAACAAACCACTGATCCATCTCACGCTCCATTCTACCCTCACTGTGAACAAGACCCTGAGATACTTGAACTCCTTCGCTTGGGAGCGAGACTAATCAGAGGGTCAGCTGAGGTGTTCTGGGCACGTCCCTCTGGTAGGAGGCCCCGGGGCAGACCCAGAACACACTGGAGGGATTATATATCTCATCAGGCCTGGGAACACCTCGGGGTCCTCCAGGAGGAGCTGGGAAGTGTTGCTGAGGAGACGGACATCTAGAATACTCTGCTCAGCCTGCTGTGATTCTTAAATTCTCCAACTTTACACTGAATAAAAAAAAAGGTTTTAACATTTCGTCAACTAAAATGTGCTCCATCAGTCGACTGCCTGGAGCCTCTTCCTCTAAATTCTGCCAAACCTCAATAGCAGTGGTCGGCCTTGAGTCTCCCTCGCTGCGCTAGCTATGAAGTCTAGATCCAAAAAAAGGGAAAGAAATTGAGAATTCAACAGTACATGTACAGATTCATTCGCTTTCAACACCAAAACTTCAAAGTTAAAGAACCACATAATCATTAAAAACCGACTTCAACATATTAACGAAGGAAAGACTTAACAGGCTGTGTTACCTTCACTGTGAGGCTCAAATATGTTTTTTGCAGCTCAACACATTTTAATCTTCTCTTAGATTTGGCAGAAAATGTAACACAGGTTGCCGACTCCTGGTGTAGACGGACTGTTCTGCATTATGTTTGTGTGCAGTGCATCATCACTGTGTGCTGTACTGCAGAAAGTGTGTGTGTACGATCATACAGAGTGTGTACGGCAGTATCAGTGTGTACTGCAGCACGTGTGAGTACTCACTCCCTCCCGGCAGACTGTCTCTGTCAAAGATACACACTGAGTATCCCAGCTCATTCTCCAGGACGCTGCGCAGCATCGACAGAACAAACTGCTCCTCCTCGCTGTTCCTCGCGTACGAGATGTACACGTCATACTCCTTATCATCTGAACACACACACACACACACACACACACACACACAGTATTGATTACAGATTAGGAGGTGTCATTGGGGGAAAAACATTTTTTCCACGTCCTTATCTGCAGGAAGTCAAGTCAAAATCTTTGTGACGTAATTGTCAAAAACTCCACACACAGCTGTTTTTTTCTGTTTTCTCTGTAACACATTACATAAAATCTGTCATGTCTCTGCTGATGAGTTTCTATTAACTCTTGCACTCCACATTTTCTAGTGAAAACGCCTAAAATGACATACCCACATTCAAATGACTGTAGCTTCTGAACCGCTCTGACTACATGCATGCATGAGGTCTTGCCAGAAAGAAAACTCTCTGAAGTTTCTTGTGAAAGTGTCAGAAACACTCTAGGTGATACAGAGACAGAGTAATGGGCCTCTGAAGTCAGTAAAAAGTTGAAGATTTTGAAGAAGATGAAGAAATTTGCCTAAAATAAAATAAAAACGTGTTTCAGGATGAATAACTGTCTGTGGCTTCATCTGAGCAGGTAAATGACACTGTGGGGCTGTAGGCACACTATCAATGAACACTTGTTTCAAATTTGAAGAAGACTGCTCAAAGTATGACCATTCTACAGTGTTTTTACCATGAAAAGATCCAGGCGGAGCTCCACATGACAAGTCGGTCACTCGGCTTCAAAACAGTACTATCAGTGATCAAACAACACTCAGCCAGCTTCAGACATTGTACCTTATTGAAATCAGGTGTGATTATGATAGCTGATGTTGTTTATGACACAGAAACACCATAAAATATCACCAAATAAAGCCATATGAAACGTGAAAGTTATGATCCCACTTTCTAGATGGTGTATCTCAGCCAAAAATAGTGGTAGGAGTGAGACTCTTCCCTTTTATAAAACAGCTACGTGCCCGCTAACAGCTCCACATAAGATCGTGAGTAATCCTTTAACTTTTCCCGTCGAAAAACGGCATGACATGACTTGTCACCACTCATTGCGATTTTGGACTTTGTGTGTTTAGGCTGCTCTGGTGCGAAATACATAATAAATAAAAGAAAAACAATGTTATTTTTTAAAAGTCGAGAGCTTCCTGAATCCGGCAATACCAAACATCACATGGTTTGATGACGTAGTGCGCCTGGGAGATACCATTTAACAGAGGAGGGGGGAGCGAGGACGTCGGCATCCTGGCAGAGTTAGAGAAGTTAAAAACCATCTGCAGACTCAAAACTTACTGTAGATGGATTTCTGTCACTTTTTATCTGTGTTCATTTTCCCCTGATGCATTCATGAGCTGGGTTTGAAACTCGATGGTGCGTTCATGGAAACTCCGACATCGGATTATTATTAATAATAATAATTATCAGATCCAGTGGAAGAACAATAAGTAGCAACACTGAGGAAACATGGAGACCCTGAAGTTGCGAAGGATATTCTTTAAATCTTGTGCACTCAAATGATTAGACACATAGTAATTTGTGCACACAAGTCACATTACTTTACGTGCACAAGATAATAAAAAAAAAATATTGTGACACTAACTTGTGCTGATATGATCATTTGCGATCAAAATCTGCATGCACAGGATCAGAACCTGTGCACACCAGATTTGCACAGATGACAACTTTGATGCACAGGATGTAAATGTTGTAAATGTTACTGGCGTCCGACGCAGGTTTTGTGGTCTTGAGTAAAAGCTTCGCCATAAAAATGTTGAGCGAGGTTGTTTGAGCTGGCAGCGGCGCTCTGGGCTCGCTGCACGGTGTTGCAACATTTTTGGGGCTGAATGAACAAATCTGGCAGCGTGACGAGCAACTATCCTGTGTTCTACTATGTGAGGTTTAATAATCTAAATGCTCCAACTGCAGCCAGACAGAAACGATCACCATCGTTAAACCCAAGAAATTTACAATCAGGACGTAAAATGTGAAGTGCTGAAGGTGAAACGGTGAAGACAAGGGTCCAGTTTTATTACTCATACTTCAGAAAATGTTTTTCTTCCTGCTCACGTGTTTTTCAATTATACAAAAAGGTGCTAAATCATTTAAATGTGTTGACACATCTGTGGGTTTACTGAGTGTCGTACCAGCAGAACAGCACGGAAACTAGAAATACTGCCTCCACAAACCGGTCAGGGCACAGTTACAGTTTACATCCATGTCTGTCCTGACTCACGTGGAGCCATGACAGTGGACACGGCTTCAAACATGGATGCTTCACACACAGAAGATCTATACAGTCAGCACAGTGTCAAGATTAGAGTCAAACTTTACAAATTAAAATAAGAGAACAACCAATGAGTTCCCCTGCCGTTATCTGAACATCCGGTTTTTATTTGAGACTTAAATGAAATCAGAAGAGGCGACAGGTTTTTAAAATAAGGCACACCTGAGGCGTTGCCTGGCGCTCACCTGTGTGCCGCTCGTCTGTGCCAAACCAGGAGCGATAGAGCAGCAGCAGCTCCAACCAGAAGACGTGATAAACCACGAAGAGGAGCAGCATGAGGACCAGAGTCACACCGAGACCACAGCCCAGCTCCACCGACGGCAGCCACACTGACGCAAAGCAAACACACCTGAACTTTAATACCTGTCTGTCCACCTGTCCGGGCAGATTTAAAGGAACAGTCTGACATTTTCAGTAAAGGATATCAGCTTCATCTCTGTGTCCTCACCCTCCTCCTCCAGGTGAACTCTGCGGGTCTCAAAGCCCTTCACGTTCCTCACGGAGCAGTTATACTCCCTTTTCAGGTCTTCAGACCGAAAGTCCTTGATCACCAGTACACTCTCCAACGTGCGGTCCCCGTGGTCGTTCTTCAGTTCGCTGCAAACAAACACACACATCATATCTGTCAAACACTCTGACTTATTACCCATAAATCCTGTATGTTTAACCCTCTGCAGAGACCTGCTGAGCTCGGCGCTCTATGTCAAGCTCAGTATTTGACAATCACAGAGTTTATGAGCAGGGTGAGGGATGCAGCTGCTCTTTAACAACCACAGCAGCTGCAAGCTTTATATGTAACACATTAATAAAACCTCAGACTGAACATGTTTTCCTTCCACCTGTCAGAGTTGTTGAATCGAGGGTCACCGAGTTTATCCAACTTCTTCCCATCAACGGTCCACCAAATGTCCCGTGGAGAGTTCAGGTAGGGGAACACACCTACGCACACCAGACGCACTTTGGTGCCTGAGAGGGAGGAGAAGATTCACAGTCAGAACTCAGCATCATTGACACACATTTACAACCCCGACTCTAAAAACGCTGGGACGCTGTGTAAAACATCAGTTAAAAACAGAATGCGATACGGCTGCAACGGTATGAAATGTTCACTGTGCGATAACCGTCTCAGAACATTTGCGGTTTCATGATATCACTGAATTAAACTTACATCACTTTCAGTCAGGATGAGTGAGAGGCAGGGTTCACCCTGGACAGGTCGCCAGACTATCACAGGGCTGACACATAGAGACAGACAACCATTCACACTCACATTCACACCTACGGACAATTTAGAGTCACCAAGGAGCTGATCGTCGACTACAGCACGTCTGGTTTCTGGGTGTCCAGATCGAGGAGGACCTGGAGCGCCAACACCACAGCGTTATCAGAGGGCACAGCAGAGACTCTACTTCCTGACGTGCACAGAAGAGCTTGACAGTCAAACCGCCGCAGTCACAGTCAGAATAAAGCATCAAACAGTGTCTGTGCACAAGAGACACGTTTCCTTTAAACATCCTGCAGTTCACCGCCCGTTCAGCAGTGATGTACAATCCATGTTCATGTGACACGTGTTTGGCGCCGTGTCTCCGTGCTCCTTGTTAACGGCTCGTTCTCTTTTATTGGACGAGCTCCTGCAGCCTGCACTAGTTCTGTTCACACAATTAACTTTGTGAATGTTGAATCTCCTCCGAGCCGCTCTCAGGAAAAACCAATTTAAAAGAAGTTGTTGGCAGAGGAGGCGGCGCCTCTCCATCACTGCCGGAGCAGCTTTATGTCCTGAGAGTCCTGCTGCAGGTGGAGGAGCTGACGGAGGTCCCATAAAAACACAGGAAATATGAACAGTAACGAGGCTGGAGCAGATGAAGCTCCCATCTGGATACCCCGCAGTCACTGAGCTGCTGAGAGGGTTAGAAAGTATCAGAGGGAGAAGCCTGTGCTGCAGGACAGGATGTGAGTGTCTACTTCCTGTTTGCTTTTCACGTACAAACAAATGAACAAATATTTCAACATAACCTGCTCCAGTTCCAGAATAACTATTTTACTGGGAGTGGTCGAGTTAAAGTGAAGACGCTGCATGTCTCAGAGACGATAATCAGACTCCAGGGGAAGTGAAACTCTGCGATGCTTCACAAGGAAAGTTAAAGGTCCAGAGTTAAAGGAACAGTCGGACATTTTGGGAAAGCTACTTGTTCTCCGTCTAGATGAGAAAAGCTTTAAAAAATCCAATATTCTCTCCACTTCCTGTCGCCATCATGAGTGTGTGTGTGTGTGTGTGTGTGTGTGTGTGTGTGTGTGTGTGTGTGTGTGTGTGTGTGACAGATTGTTCTAATCCAACAATCGTTCCTGATCAATAACAAATTACCGCAGCGATTAGTTTGGCTGTACCATTCCATCACCACGACGACCACATCCTTCAACAACAACTGCTGACTGTCATGTGCACTGATCAATGAGTCCTCACGTACATGTCCTCATAATGTATGACACATTCACGTGTCCCCATATTGTATGCAAAGTCAGCTACCCTCATAATATATGACACAGGGAGGTGTCCCCGAAATGTATGATACATGATGGAGTCCCCATGAAATACTCAGAGTCAGGTGTCCCAATAGTGTATGACACAGGAAGGTGTCTCTATAATGTATGACATGGGATGGTGTCCTCTTAATATATGCAAAATTAGGTGTCCTCATAATGTATGATACATGATGGAGTTCCCATGATGCCTGCAAAGTCAGGTGGCCCCGTGATGTATGACACAGACAAGTGTCCCCAAATAATATATGCAAAGTCAGCGTCTTGGAAAAGTCAGTCAAGCCACAGGAGGGTGTCCCCATAGTGTATTAGACAAGAAAGTGTCCCCATGTTGTGAGACACAGGCAGGTGTCCCCATATGTGCAAAGTCAGACATCCCCATAATGTATGACAGCAAAATGTGTATCTACATGAGGGCAGTAAACAGGACTGGGTGTCTGTTTGGGACGGGGCTTTTAACTGAAGTTTTACAGTATCTTAAAACAACATAAAGGGCTGTGTTGGAAATAATCCGGTGGCGAACAGGTCTGTGAATTTGAAGGTTTACTGGAGGTTTATTTTATCGAGTTTTCACAAGTCTATCAGCGACAAATCATCTCATCACAACCACTGTGGAAAAACTGCCTTCACACTATAAAGGAATCCACCAGCAGTGTGAGCTTACATGTGTTTTACTGACAGCGCTACAGCTGATGTAAATGCAGCCAGGAGGAATTTGCATCACCTGATGGGGACGTAACCTCGTTTGTAGACCTTCACTAATCCCGTTTAATCGTGATCAAATTGTGCCGATCTGTTTCTGGGTCTCCGGAGTAATCTTGAAAAATCAACGTTAGCTAAAAGGCTAATTTAATCACATTTTAATTCAAACGGTTTCATGATCTGACAGCTGACAGTGTCCCTGCTGTTAACTCACCCTGTTCGACAATGATGACCTGGTTTTCCCCCGGGCGGAGGATGATGGGTAGTTTGGGCAAAGCAGTCGGATCTGTGGGAATAAAACCGAGTGTTAAACCTCACAGTGGTGTAAATGAATGTCTGTACAGTGGTGGTGTTGTCAGCAGTGGTGTGGCTGACTCACAGACTGCGCTGACGTTGATGCTCCTGGTGAAGTTGAGGGCTTTGCCTCTCCTCCTGTAGTCGACTGTGCAGAAATAAACACCCTGATAGAACTCGTACATGACGTGAATGTGCAGGCTGGGTCCTCTCTGCTCCCGGTTGCTGGCCAGGAACGGGTACTGGTCACACCGCTGAGACACAGAGAGACAGGACGGAGAGAGACGGTGAGATTTTTATGAGGTGGATCGTTTTCTCTTTTGATGGCACTACGCTAGCAGTTTCCCTCTGCTTTCAAGCTTTGTGCTAAGCTAGGCTAACAACACCCGGCGTCTGTGACACTCTGGTGTCCACATACACTACAGCTACGACCACAGGCTGACCCACATGTTGGATAGATGTTAGACAGATGGACGGATGGATTACCGAGCCGCCTAGTTTCACATGGTACCAGGTGACGGTTGGCTCTCCTTCGGCCATTTTGCGTGCTTCCTCTAGGTCTGGACAGTCCAGCACCATCCCCTCCTGAAAAGGGATGATCACCTCGCTGGCTGCCATGGCAACCGGAGGCTCGCATTCAAGCCTGCGGACCACGTCGTCGGGCCGCAGCACCTTCAGCTGCATGGCGATCTGACTGCAGGACGACTTGTTACTGCAAAGACACAGACAAACAAAAACTGAACCTCCATCATCACAGCAAGAAGCTCTCTGATTGGACGTCTCTCATGAAGACTCCTGGGGATGCACAGACCACAGACCAAAGATACCATCTTCAGCTGTAATTTCCAACCTGTTGTTTTTGGGGTCACAAGTATGAAACTGCCTGTGAGATCAAACAGCGAACATGATCAGACAGGAAGCAGGATGTGACTTGTGACCACACAGGAAAATAAAACTAGATCACACTGGGCCGAATGAATGGTTTAATGTCACAGCAGCAGTGACAGCAGACCTGACCCTGTAACTCTGTGTGTTGGACGATGTATCGTCCCAGAAAGAATTACAATATACAATGTTCTTGTCATTTTGACACCATTTTAGACCAGTCACAGTGCAGTTACAGTTTACATCCATGTCTATTCAGACTCGTCTGCAGCCGTGACGGCAGACAATCTTTCAGATGCTGCTACAGAGAAGCTGAAATTTGTAAAACATGGATGCTTCACACACAGAAGATCTATACAGTCAGCACAGTTTCAAGATTAGAGTCACCAATTCAGTATCT
The DNA here is from genome assembly GCF_011397635.1 of Epinephelus fuscoguttatus. NCBI lineage: Eukaryota > Metazoa > Chordata > Actinopteri > Perciformes > Serranidae > Epinephelus > Epinephelus fuscoguttatus. Next base: position 1,886,597 of record NC_064756.1, read on the forward strand.
GACCAAATGTCTCCCCTTCTGTTCCTGAGATATGACGTTAAAACATGATGATGTCACAGTCAAGCTGACCTTTGACCTGTGTTATTTTATCCTGTTAGACATTTGTGTGAAGCTTTGTCATACAACGAGGTTATGTCCATATATCGTAGGATAAGGATTAGTCGGCAGGATTTCATTGGTTGCTTAGTCACAGAAGAAGAAAACAAACATGAAATTCTATCAGGAGCTGCACCTTGTCAAAATAAATCCAAGCCTATATGACTGGACCATGTGTGACTTTACTTTGAAAGGACAGACACAGGAAGTGTCCACGCTCAGCAGTCAGACAGGAGTCAGGTTAATCTCCAGGGCTGGTACCTGCGGTTATTCCACAGGCTAGTTAATAACATGTCGGGCAGGAAATCCAAAGTGTGGGATCATTTTGAGAAGGTGAAGGACGAACCCAAGGTGATATGTAAACTCATCTTCATTGGTCGACTACAAACATGACGTATCATCTGAAACATGGAAGTAGCTACATGCCCATTAGCCCACAGCGTCATTAACAGGCGGCTCGCTCAGTGTGTGACGTGCACTTGGAGATAAAATATAGGCCTATATTAATGAAGGTTCATTAGTACGGTTTGTATTTCTCTGTAATGTAGCACAGTGTTAACAATAGCTATGTTTCCATCCAAAAGTGATTTGAATCATTGGGAAATGTGTATTAAAAGTGTGTTTCCATTAAATGTACAGACTTTGGTGAAAACTACGAACTCGCACAAGTTTTCCGCAGAACCGGAAACAAAACAAGTCTCGCATTCTTCTTCTTCTACGTTTTCTGGCGGTTGGCAACCAGCTTGTAAATGCATTACCACCTTCCCGACCCGGAGTGTGGATATCACCATGGAGAGAGGTGCGCTACGTCAGACTTAATTCGAACATAACTGTTTCCATCCCCCATTTTGCGAATCAACATTTTTTCGCATCAACCAAAACCCGGCTAAAGCGAGTGTATTTTAGTTTGTGCGAATCAGGGGATTTTAATTCGAACTTTGGTGTTTCCACCAAAATTTTCCGATGCGATACTTCTAGATGTGCATCTAAACAGGCTGATGGAAACATGGCTGCTGTTACTGATACTATTCTTTCTCACACCTTCAACTCAAACCACCAAAATATATCATTTAATCATTACATTCATATCAGAAACATGCAGGAGACTAGTCCACTGATGGACCCTGGTGAGGACTGTTGGTCCACTACGAACAGTCTTAGTCAGGGGGGCAGCCCTAGTGACAGGCCTTAATAAATAGTCACAGTAGTAAAGTTTGGGAAGTCAGATTATGACCGTGTGTCGTCCACTGTATCAGGAGGAAGTGCTTGTTTAGAGGAGTGACAGTCGTCTTGACCTGCAGCAGGAGAGTATATAAATGAGAGTAAAGCTTCAGTCGTTTCTTCTTCATTATTAGTAAATGAAAAACAAACATCCTGCTGAGATCGTCATCAGCCTGAATGTCTGATAACATCTCTGGTGACTTTCAGTGGAAACAGTAATGCACTTCCTGGCAGAGAGCGAACACTTATCTCCATCTACCACTGAAACACTGACTGACTCACAGTGTGTGTGTGTGTGTGTGTGTGATGTCATTCCACAGTTGTGGACAAATTCTGTTCATCAGATCACATTTGCGTGAGCCTCATTTCCTCCAGTGAGAGTAGAAACGTCCAGAAACAACAGTGTGCACATCAGTTCTCGTGTCAGCTCCGTCACTGCAGAGAGTGACGCTAACAGTCAGAGCTGCAGTGCAACCAACATATCGCCGTCTTTAAAACTCTCATCATGCTCATTTGCTGCATTTTGATTGGCTGACTAAAGATGCAGCATGAAGCATCCCGTCCCTAAAGCACCCTGCACAGACCAGAACCCTGCAGTGATTAAAGGCGTCCCTCCTCATCCTCTCAGCTCAGTGACCTGCAGACCTCATTTCTCAGGAAATGAACTGTCACATGCAGGCCTGGACCGCCGCCAGCTGACGGGTCGAATCTGAAACCCTGAGTCTCCATTTCTATAAGATCCTGCGAGCCGAGCAGCTGCAGATCTTTAAGACGCTCTCAGAGACACTTTAGCTGATTAAGTGTCGAGCGGCTGAGACGGGAGGATCAAAACCAAGAGCAGCGTCTGATTTTATCTGAAGGATCTGCAGGTCTGATCTCTGAGCTGCTGTTAGAGCACTGAGCAGCCACAGTGCTGTTTGTTAAATGTCTCCCAGGGACTCACACAATTCAGAGGAGTTGCAATAGAGCTGATAAAACACTAACATGCAAAATGAAACTCCACGTGAAACAAAGCACACCCTGACAGTTGAACGTCTTACCGCAGCATGCAGATGTACTGTCCGGTGTCGGCGGCGGTGGCGGGCTCCAGCAGCAGTCTGTCTCTGTCTCTGCTGAGCCTCGAGCTGCAGACGAGAATCACATTAGACTGTGAATGAACGTAAATCAGATCCAATTACAGCGACATTAGAACAAACCTCCTCTAAGTCTGGTGACGCTAATCGTGCTGCTCGCCTCCAAAACACCATACATCCTGTCTGGAAGGGAAATCGTTACGCCGCTCTTCATCAGTCAGTTACTCTCAGAGTGTCTCAATTAGTCTGAATGATCCCAGATTGGTTTTTAAAATAGAGACTGAGAAGTGCACGCATCAATCCATCGTGTTTCCTGAGGGCCCACGATCGAGCCACTAAGGAACATTGAGTTTAACCACCTTTTACGTTACTACGGCAGCTCTGTAGTGACTCTGCTGTAACTTTATGAATGAAGAGAGTAAACTATAATTACTGCCTCACAGTTTTACGCCTCTGCAAACCAGTCAAGTTCCTCTTACTGTCATCAATGGACGGCCACACTACTGCTGGCACAGAGGCATAAAACAGGTAAATAATCAGTGGATCAGAACTTCCTGTTGTACCTGTTGACCTTCCTGTTGTAGGGGATTGGCTGCTCCACATCGTGACCCTCAGGGACACGGTACCAGACGAGGTTGTGCCCGGCGCTCTGGGAGGAGGTGTAGTTGTAGACGGAGGGGTGAGAGAAGAGAGGGCAGGAGAGCCAGCCGGCCTCCCCCTCCATGACCGACACCGCCCCTTCGCTGGACACCCCCCAGTCGTAGCACGTGGGCTCTGAGGGAGACAGAGAAAATGTTGGCATTGTGTATTTCTGCAAAACACGGGTCATTACACTTGTTATCATGTGGCGGACAAGTTTAAACTTGACGTTTCAAGCACAACAAACACTCCGCATTAGTTAGGAAGAGATCATGTTTTAGTTTTGGGGACACAATCCCCGCTAGAAACACAGCGTAGCACATTTTTGTAGTTGTAGTGTGGACAACAAGCTTTGGGAAAAGAGTCTTTGCAAACTTAAACAATGTGTACAACTGTGTGAAAGTGACTCAAATGAAACCAAGAGAAAAACATTTAACCACACCATCTTTAAGAAAACATCACACACACAAAAAATCAGGAACACTGAACAAAGTCCAAATATTTAGATTAAACAGTCAGCAGTTTCTAAAAATAAAAAAGTTGGATATTTTGAGGAACACATCGAAATATTTCATTAAAAAAATAGTCTGAACATTTGATGAAACGGTCTTAATATTGTTGGAATACTTCAAGAAAGTAGTTACAACGTTTTGCAAAATGAGTTGCAATATTTCTGGAATATTTCTCTGACTCTTACTGAAGTGTCCTCGAGCAACACATTTGACCCCAAATGTCTGCCAGTGAACGGGTCAGCGCCCTGCATGACCGCTCCATCAACATTAGTGTAAGCGTGCGTCGTAAGTCTATTTAGCATATGCATGGTCAGAAATGTTTTTCATTATCTTTCAGTGCAATGAAACGCTTCAGTGCTGATCACTGTCCTGGACGGAGCAAAAGGTCGAACGAGCGAAAAACTTGAGGCTGTTGTGACGAAGTTCTTTTATAACTTGATCATTATATAATGATGGAGTGAAGAGAAAGAGGAGTGGAGGGACGTCTCTCCCTCTCTGGATGTGGTCCAGTTGTTCTGGCTCTGATTTAGAGTTTTTATGAGGGAATCAAACAGAGCTTAGTGGATGTCGTCGTTAACTGGCCTTATTAAACGAACGACGTTATTACACTTCCATCTCATTAAAGGCTTAAAGCACAGAGGGCAGCTGCCCCATTAAAACACTGGAACTCATCTGAGCTGCACACTAAACACTTTGTGCTGAAACTCAGTCAGAGAGAAGGAGACCAGGCTTCATCTGAGACTGATCTGCTGCTGCTTTTATTTCTGAAATTTGGTTTGAAATGCTGCGAAACATTTGACACAGACACAACCAAACAGAGCACAGTGAATGAGATGTAAACAGGCTGCTGATGTTTGTGGACAGTTTCCTGACCCTGACCTTAAAGCTGAAAATATCCCACACTGCCCTGATTTATTTCCGTGAGGCTGGGAAAGCCTCTGAATCAGAGGAACATCAACATTTAACATTTGTGCAAGTTACTTTTTCTGTACATAAATCCCATGAATTAACTCTTTATTGTTTTAGGATAAAGACAAACAAGTGCAGCCAGTTTGTTGATTAGTAGAGTGTGGATGTAAAAGCTGCAGTTTTCTGGTCATGTAGGAAGCTGATCAAAAATGTGCAGTGAGAGTTCAAACAACATACAAGATTAATGAGATTAGTGTCTTTGCGTCTTTAGGGACGAAGCTAGTTCAGGCACAAGTAAAGACTTTTGTTTTATCAACATTAAGCTGTTGAACATTATCGACCAGCTGCTTGTATAGTGCTAAGACAACTTTGCGATGTATTCAGATGTAGAACTGGATATCATCTGCAAAGAACAGAACATGAGGAATCACAAGAACCCCTTAAACCTCCACTTAAAAGATCTCTAAAGCCCTTTAGGCATTTAAATCACGAAAAGACCTCTAGAACCAATCAAAAGACGATTAAATCTCCTTTAGGAAATACTTCAAGGTCTTTGGTTAGCTCTTTAAGAAGCCCTAGGCCCCCCTCAAGGAACTCTGAATCTTGACGCTTACAACTTTCACTGGAAACTCTTCCGAGATACCATGAACTTCACTGTCCTTCAAGTACCTGTAACAGCTCAAAAATGTGTAGATAACATCCACGATTATGTGTTCAGTGTCTTTGCGTCTTCAGGGACGAAGGTAGTTCGAGCACAAGTAAAGACTTTTGTTTTATCAGCATTAAGCTTTTATAGTGCTTAGAAAACTGCAATGTAAATGTAAATTAAATTACATGCTCATAGAAATGGCTCAGAAACATCTGTAGGAAGTCAACTATGAATCCTAGAGGGAGCTGCTGCAATAAACATCCAATCAGAGAACTTCAGGTCCCATTTCCGTGCAGCTAATGGCAGGGTGAAGCGTGGGGCTAAGTATCGATACTTGACCAAAAAACCCAGAACCGAGTAGTATCGAAACATCCTCAACCAAGGGGCTGATCCCAGACTGTCCCAACTCCCCGCTGTATTGGAAAACTTTCTGTTGCTGCCGTCACCAAAGCCACCATACTCCCATGGAGCGGTCAGTTTGATGGGGATGACAGGGCTAACAGTCAAGTCAGAACGTTTGGACAGATTTTTTTTAATAACCCTGTTCCTGCGTGCAGCACTGTAGCCTTCTGAATATGATACAACTCTGAATTCATAGCTCTTCTGCTCCATGGCGACATCTGCTGAGGCTCATGGGTACAGTAGTATTCATAACCATTCTACATGCCAAAACATTTAGCCGGGAGGGAAGACGGAACACTTCTGACGACCAAATTAAAAAGAGAAACTGCAAATCTTCACTTTGTGATTTTCACTGAAAGAAAGACTCAAAGAACAATTAATCATCCGGCTAATTTTCTGCCAATTGATTTAATTGAGTAACGGTTTCAGCTCAAGTATTCAGTCTTCAGTCGATCAATCAATCAAATCAGACACACACACACACACACACACACACACACACACACACACACACACTCCTTCCAAGGCCTCATTCATAATGGATGAGTAATGGATGGAGGATGAAGACGATGAGTGTTCAGTACGTGATGGTAATAATAATGACTAATGTGTTCTCCACAGACGGGCCTCTTCCAGTGTCTCAAAACAACTTACTCCCTAAAATCCTCCTTAAATTAGATCACAGATCTTTATCTTAAATTCAATAATGAAAGTTCAAGAGAACATCAGGCAGGTGAATCACTAGTAAAAATAATCTTTAGTGGCAGCCATACTGACTGGAAGTTAACCACAGCTACAAAAACTTTTCAGCATCAAACTTACAACATCTAAATGATCAATAAATCAAGCTGTAAGAAAGATTCAGAGTTTATTGGATAACTGAGGAGCAGCGGCCTGTTTTGGGCCTCGAGCCTCAGAGTGTAGGACGCTTTCAGCTCGGCTGGTTCTCTGGATCCTGAACACCGAACGCTGGATTAATGGAGGCCCTCTATTGTCTGTAAAGTGTGTGTGTGTGTGTGTGTGTGTTGGTAATTGACCTGTCAGGTTTTCCTGCCCAGAGTATTAGTCTTTCTATTAAAACCTGCTCCAACATCCATCCACCTCCTTCTCCTCCTCCCTCACTATACATCCATCCATCTACAGTAATACCTCCAGCCTCATCCCTACACACACACACACACACACACACACAATCCATCCATCTGTAACAAGCAGCTCTTTTATTTTCATGCAGGTTTCAGCTTCAGTCGGAGCTGCTCCGTATAAAGACGAGATGTGTTGTGTAATAAATGTGTCGGATATTGAGCTGCGTATATGAGACGCAGTAAAAATGTAATTGAATATTTTTACTGCGTCTTCAGACCTGAACATCTTAATTATTCTCCACATGCACAAGAAGAATGAGTCTAAAACTGAGCAAGGTCAAACTAAACAAACACTTTCATATCGTCAGCATACACTCTGAATATGACGATGAATAAAGGAATGACTGACTGAAAACACCACGTTACAAAGACAACAGTAAAAATGTCACCTTAATAAGAATGCCACATGCTTATTATCAGTAACAGGCATTGTGGTGATGCAAGGAAGGAATGCGGCCCATCGCAGGTCCTTCGTTGGGTCCCGTTTTGTTCTTTGGCTCAGTGCAAATGTTATAAATAAATAATTTGGTCCTACGACGTTTTTCTCTGATCTGAAGAGATGAAGCTTTAACCAGGCTTCATCTCAGCGCAACGACTTTGGAATCAAAAATAATTTGAACTTTTAACTTCGCTGAAGTTAACTAACAAAAACATTTGGTGTCATTCGTCGTCAGTCGACCCAAACACCAGAAAAAATGTTGGCACTGTACGTTCCTGCAAACCGTGGATACTTTACATTTGCAGATACTTTATAACTTTGCATTTCTTTTTTTTCTAAACCCTGTGGTTAACATGTGGTTTGGTTCAGCCCAGGGGTCGGCAACCTGCAGCTCTTTAGACCCTCTCAACTGGTCCCTGTGGCTTTGACATAAAATTATACAGAAATGAATAACAGTTATTTTTTAACTTTCAGATTTTCGTTTATATTGTTGCAGGCCTGGAGAGATTATTGCATTCTACATCTGTAAAAATGTGCAGCCTACACATCAAATTAAATGTTTTGACGTTTTATCAACTAAAATGTACATCACACATCTATGACCTGCTAACCTGGAAATCCAGATGCCCCGCCCCCAGCACATTCGAATTTACACTGCACGGGGATCTGGCCCCGACGAGCAGAGCCCACTGAATCGCCCATCGGACCAATCAGATCAGTCTATCTGACAGAGGCGGGCTCTGGGCGGGCGTAACATGATGAGGACAGCGCTGCACCGTAGTCTAAAAGTAAACAGCCAAGATGGCAGCTGCCGAAGCACCGCGTCCATTCAGTTTAGCTGTGGAAGAAACACTAAGCCAACTACACTTATCTTTCTCCTTGAGAGAGGAACAGGAGACTGCCCTAGAAGCCTTCGCTTCCAGGAAGGACGTTTTTGCTGTTTTGCCGACGCCATACGGCAAAAGCATAATATATCAGTTAGCCCCACTGGTCGGCAAACACATGGGGCTCAGTGCAATGAATACGTCACCTTGTTTTTTGCTCTGATTGGCTATCATGCTATCCAATTGCGCGTGGCGGCATTTAATATGCCTCAGTTAGTGCCGCCCCTTGGGTAGGAAGGGTGTATCGGTGAGGGCACAGAGGGTACAGAGGAGGGCTAATAGCACGAGCTAATGTTAACGAGCAGGGTCGCTGCTCGTTCTGATTTGTGCCGTAATGGCGTAGTGCATAAAGTTACACATTAAATCATGTAATCACCACGTCATTAACAGCCCTGAGAAAATGACCTGAGTGTTTTTTCATGTTGCAGACGTGTAGTCCTCCACACAGAACATTCAGACACAGCCAAAGTCAGCTCATACACGACGTCACTTTGGAAACGTTGATGTATGTAACGTTCAACGACAACCTTTTCTCTTGGTGACTGGACTGCATCAGTCACTGTGTGCTGGTTCATCTTCTACGGCCTCTTAAAGTTCTTGCAGGCCAAACACAGAAGCAGCACCGCCGTTATTCCCACCACACCTCATTATGTGGTACAAAAAGTTTCCCAAGTTGTCCCAGGCCCCCTGAAACCATTGAACCCAGCAGGTCTGGTTTAATTATCTGTAAAGGTGTTGACATGTGGAGCCGTGAATCAGCCTAATTTGCAAAATCAATGTATTAATCACGTATTAATCCCTGAAGGTTTAATATTTGTACAACTTTCACAGAGACTTTTAAATATATGTCTGTGACATCATCAGGCTGCGGGACATTAAACACGTTATCTATATGCTCAGTGAGTGTTCGAGCAGTTTGTTGGTGTAATAGCGCAGTTTCCCCAAAGGATTCATTCAAGTTTCATCTCATTTCATTCACCAGCATCAGCTCCATCCATCTCCCCCCACTGTCTGATCCCCTCCTCACTTTACATCCATCCATCTTCACCTCCTTCTATCCATCCCCCCCTCCTCCCCTCTACAGCCTCCCTCCTTCCCTCCACTCTCAGACAGTGTTACAAATGACCTTCCTCTCTCTGAGACCATCCATTCCTCGTCCTGCAGGGTGAGAGCTTCGACTTTTAATTAACCCCGCTTCTGCAGAGTTGCACCACATGAACGAGGGAGGATTTTATTTTATTTTCTACCTTCTACACGGCGCACAATGTGGAAGGTTAAAAAATATCATGAGGATCATATTTCAAGTTTTTAATTCCCTTCACCTGAGAGAAGAATGCTCACACAGACGGAGCCGTGCAGCTCTGTCAGCGCTCTGCAAGATTATTTACTTTAAAACAACGTAAAGATTCTGTAAAACACGTCGACACATGAAACCTGAGTCAGTCTTGAGTGCAGGTGAAACGTGAGGTGTGGCTCCCTCAGTGGTTTCAGTCTGCTGTTAAACTGATGTCATCGAATGTGTCCTCTAACAAGCTCCAGTCACAGCGCGGCTGTCACCTACCTGATGGGTTGCTGGACTGACTGACGGCTGGTGCAACGCCGCCCGCCACCAGGATGAGGAAGAGGAGGGTGGAGATGAAGGGCGCCCTGCAGAGACACAGAGAGACTGTTAATGTCCTATCAGCTCGTTTTGATCACTTTAATGTTTTATTTCAGGAGAAAATGTCGACCAGTCGCTGCTGTTCTACTGACACAGCAGAGTTTTGCCCACAAACGCCAAAATCTAACTGTTCGCCCAACTTTCAGCTTTATTACGTCTTTAAGATGGTTTGAACGCCGCTTTCAGGAGGAATTGAAGCTCTGTCTGTCGTCTCTTTGCTACCAGGATTCTGTCTCGGCCCTCGTTCATAAATCTGCTGCAGCAGCAGAGTTAATCAGACTCGTTATGGGAGATGAGACGAGGTGATACTGACCTTCACCTCTCTTTACCTCTGTTCATCTCTTCATCTAAAGACCTCATGTAAAAGTCTTTCTGTGAGTGATTTCTGCTTTCTTCTTTTTGCTGCTCTCACATCTGATCTTATTCTACAAAAACACCTCATTCACGTGTGAGTGTTTCCTCTTCCTCAGATCAGGGGTAGAACACATGAAGCAGCGGCGTTTACGCACACAAGACATCACAAAGTTTTTTAAATATTCTGACTAAGCTGTTCACGTCTAATGAAAAACAACATTCCACAAGTATTCCTGTTTCCATGCAGCTGTGCAGACTGTGATTAATGCGCCCTGACATGTTGATTATCACGTCAAAAGCTGCTGCTTGTCACTTTGCATCAACATTTCTTTACAGTTTTCCAACAGTGGTGGACGTATTGGACCGTGTGAACACAGCCTCCTTCTTTCATTCCTTCAAACACCTTCTTCTTTGGAAAAAAAAGGTCAGCACTGTGATATCTGTTCATTTCCAAGTCTTTCACAATGTTTCAAAGTGGGTGTGTTTCTCCATCTGCACAGAACTGTGGGTTTTTCTTTTGGACATGCATCTCTTTCCCAGCCTGAAAACTGACCCACTGTTGGTTTGCGTCCACTGGGCGGACCTGACCACAAACAGGACGGAGGCCAAGAGGACATTTGTGCTAAATTTGAAGAAATCCCCATCAGGTGTTCTTTAGATATCACGTTCACAAGGACTGGACGTATGACACGAAAATATATACAAATATAAACACTGATGGATTAAAGAAACCATCTGTGACACAAGATGGACGAGGATACGAAGAGTTTAGTTTCCTGCTCTGAAGAACTGAGTTTACCCCCAAACTCTGAAGGAAGAACCAGAAAACACCTCCAGATCCAGACCCCAAACTATCAGAGAACAGTCCAGACACGTCAGACAGGACGAGGTGTCTGCGTATGTTTTACATTTCAAAATAAAAGACATGTGAAGTTGGGAGAAGCAGACGAAGAGGAGGAGGAGGAGGAGGAGACTGTGGAGGAGAGGAAAGATGAAGTGAGGCTGGAACAGACAGACGGAGAGAGGATGTGTCATGGTGGACGATCAGGCAGAGCTAGTGGATCCCAGGAGGGACATACAGAACCAGAGCTGCTCCACAACACCATCCATCACACACACACACACACACACACACACACACACACCTCAATAAACCTGCTGTGTGTGTTCATATAAGCGTGTAATACGCCTCAGGTATGGAGATGACAATAACCACCGCAGCCCGGCCCCAGAGGATTCTGGGTAGTTAATTAGTCATATCCACACAAACAAACACTCAGCAGTTTCCTCTGTGCTGCAGAAAATCATATTTCACACTCTGATCATCATTTAGCATCGCCGCCGCCGGCCGCAGTCTTTCATTTACACTTTGTAATTTACAATCACAACGTTCGTCTCAGTGGAGGTTTGTTGTCACGGTCCAGCTGCTGCTCCTCTGCTCCTCTGCTCCTTCACTTTATGACGGGGACACGCAGACTTTGGACTCTCAAACAAAAGGATGGAACGTTCAATTAGTGCAAACACACACAGCTGAGGCCTCAGGAGCTGCGTCAACGGTAGAAAACTCTTGTGGATTTGGTTGTGTTTTGGAGGTGCAGAGCGTCAGTGTGTTCAGATACTGAAGACGACCGCTGTAACACAGAGCTACACTGGTCTCAGAATAAGAGCCAGGAAATTACACTTCTGTTTCAAGATAAAGTTTTTATGTGGATGTGTCTCATAGTCTCAGGTCTGCTGGAGCTGTGCAGGAACCAGATGTGGCTGTTTCTCTGCGACCCGTCACAGTTTGTCCAGCAGGGATAGCGCCACAATAACAGCTGTCTGTTACAGAAACACTGCTGTGTTTCCAGCGGGGACTTTGCCCCCAGTGCTGGGTAACAGCATGTAAGAGGGGGGTTTAGTGGTGTCTATCAGTGAGGACTGCAGATTACAACCAGCTGACACTTCTCCTGGTCAGAATTCCTTCAGTGTTGATTGCTGAGGAGCTGAATGATCCTCAGAGGTCTCACACCAGCTGATTTACACCAGGAAACACTCTGAATAAAACACTTTTAAATCTGTGTTTTTCTGACGCTCTCGCAGTGGAGGGGCTGCTAGCTATGGTCCCTGTCTGGTGTTTGGTTCGTCTGTTCCTGCCTGTTCTCAGTCCAAACACGTCAAACGCCGCTGCTGTGTCACTGATCTGGACACCAACAAACAGAGGCACTTTTTGCAGCGTTATAAAACGCACCAGCCAGCAGCAGTTTGTAACACCGCTGGTAACAATCTAACACAAGGAGATGAAAAGTCTCTATCTGGTGTGCAGAGGGGAGGTGGACAGGTCAAACAAGCCCTGGACTTTCAACCAGGAGGCCACTGTTCACTTCCTGTGTGAATGTACAGCCAAACAAGGAAGTAAACGTAACTAGGAGGTGCTTCACTGACATTCAAAGTATATGATTAACTAACGAACAGACACCGTCACATTTCAAGAGACACGATGCATGCAGCGTCCCACAGTGTCAACACCTGAGGATACCCTGCATGCTTTATGTGGACGTTAGAGTCCACAGACAAAGCAGCAATATTTGACGAGTTGGGATCAGACCGTGTTGAGGCAACATGGTGATCTCATCATGGCGATGAGGACCTGCTCCCTTTATAAATATAAACAGCTCCTTCTAAGGTAACAGAAACATAATGATTCATATCCTCAGCTGATTAAATAAACACAATATTCCATTTAAAATCATTTATAATCTGTGTCTCAGCTGTCTCCTGACTAGTGAGGACTGAAATCATCCCTGAATAACCAGCAGCATGAACCCTGACCTCCTGCACTCCCTCAGCTCACACAGGAAGTTCATTCAGCTGCTGGAGCAACAACCTGCAGACTGTAAACCACAATCAATCAGCTGCAGGAGAGGCCCGATCGACTGATCAATAACAGCTAAGACTGGATTCATACCTGCAGTCAGGCGCAGTTTGTCACAGCTGTTGCTTCAGAGTTATTGTTAGTATTTATTGCTGTTTCTTGTATCTTTTGTACTTTTTTCTGCATGCCTAGTTTTTTAAGTTTTTAAATATTGAAATCTTTAATCTGACTCTTTCCCCTTGACTGCTCTAACACTGGAATTTCTCAATTGTGGGATTAATAAAGGTGTGTCTTATCTTATCTTATCAAACACATGATGATGGCTTACAGAGACACTTCCTGTTAACGGTTTAATTTGAGGAGGATGTTTTAGGATGGTCCAGGTTACAGTGTTCGTCTGTGCTGGAGTTTATTTATTCACCAAATACTCGAGTACAACGCTGAGGCACTGGTGCTTCATGTGAATCCAAACACATCACATGTAACAGTAAAACACAGCTAAGCAGGTGATGAAGGTCTTTGTTTGACACGTCAGGATTTATGTGAGGCTTTTTGGTAATGATGATGGTGATGATGATGAAGAGGCAGGTGGACTGCAGTGCTCAGCTGTGTTTGTGCTGATCGCTGCAGATCCCCCCCGAACTGATGTGAGTGACGATAATCTGATTATCAGAGCGGATCGATGGAGAACAACGACTCCGCTCACAAACAAATTTGTGTGGCGGATCTTCATTTAAAAAACGTTCATTTTAAAACACATTCACGGTCTCAACAAACTGAACCGAATTTTTTTTACAAACTTTAAGACGTTTTTACAAATGCTTTGAGTGTCGTGAATAATTCGGCTCACAAATTAGCAACAATTTGCTTTGAGAAAACTTTCCTGACCGTCTGTAACTGTGTCCGTCGCGGTGCGTTTGCAGTTACTGGCTTGAGATGAACAAAAGTTGTATTTCTGTTGATTTAAATGCAGGCTGGTGTTGTGTTTCAAAGCCGAAACGTAGAGTACATTAATATTATTAATGCTAACGTGTAGTTTAGCTGTCACTTTGTATGTGCTGGTAAGAATCTCTGACAAAACTATAAATTGAAAGGTTTTTGAATGAGATTCCGCACACACAGGACCCCAAACACGAGCGAACCGCAATCCCCGGTCTATCCCTGGTAAACATGTTGTTTATTTTCAGTCACGGGTTCATGCTCTCATTCAAAGCTTCAGTCAGTGAGTCAAACCACACAATTACATTTAATTAACATTTAATTACCATTACTACAACAGCGACACGCGGCAGTGCCAGACTCCATAGAGAAAATGACACATTTAAGACATAAAGCACAGCAGGAGGTGGACTTACATTGACAGCAGGTCCGGGAGGTCTGCTCGGTGTCTGCCCGGTCGGGATGAGCCAGTCGGGGGCGGGTCCGGCGGGGCTGTGAGGGGGGTACCCCGAGTCTGTGTGTGTGTGTGTGTGTGTGTGTGAGAGAGAGAGAAAGAGAGAGAGAGAGAGGTGTGACAGTCCTGCAGCTGACGCACACACACTCACACACACCCTCCGGTTAGCACCGCAGCAGATGATGAACGGCCCCGTGGCAGGGCTCGGTCACGGCTGTAAATCTCCGGGAGTAACGGCGGCGGTCCCCCCGGTGGTCCGGGAAATCTTCCAGCTGAGCGGCGGTGGCGCGAGAAGCCTGTCGGTAATTAACGAGCCCCGGGATGAAGTCACGTGCTCATTAACTAATTAATTAAAGGCAGCGAAGTGTTGCCGCTATCAGAGACAGGAACCAAAACAGAGAAGTGACGGACACACACACACAGACACACACATTGTGACACACACACACACTGACAGACGCAGAGAAACTTTCTGTGTTTAAATCTGCGACAAAACAAGTTACAGCGGCACAGAGCGGTGTGTGTCTGTGTGTGTGTGTCGGTGTGTGTCGGTGTGTATTTAGGAAGTAAAAGTTGAGTGTATTCCGGTTGATGCTCCTCCTCCTCCTCTTCCTCCTCCTCCTCTTCCTCCTCCTCGGTTGCGACATCGATCAGTGTGATTTCCCAACAGCACGAGGCGTCCAATCAGAGCCTGATGAACCAGGTCAGATCTGACATGTGAAGGTTTCTGCTGCAGGGAGGTCACTGACCTGGTCAATCCATGTGAAATTTGGCACAGTGGTAGAGGGTCATGGGAGGATGCCAATGAAGCAATATTACATCAATTGGCCAAAGGGGGGCGCTATAGCAACCCATTGAAATGTCAAACTTTGAATGGGCATATCTCATGCCCCGTATGTGGTAGAGACATGAAACTTTGCACAGAGATGCCTCTCCTCATGAGGAACACATTTGCCTCAAGAACCCATAACTTCCGCTATATAGATTTTCCGCCATTTTGAATTTTTTGAAAAACACTTCAAATGGATCTCTTCCTAGGAAGTTTGAGCGATCTGCATGAAACTGGGTGAACATAATCTAGGGAGCAATATCTAAAGTTCCCTCTTGGCAAAAGTTGGAAAACTTCCTAAAACTGAGCTTCTATAAGGCAATGAATATTGTGGAGGGCGTGGCTCATCACATAAAGGTGTAGAACATCTCAAGGGTTTCACCCATCACCACGCAACTTTGTAGGCATATGACCACACATAATCTGAGGGGACCCCTCCATTATTGAGCCCATCAAACAAAATGGGGGCGCTAGAGAGCTCATTTCTTATCTAGGCCTAACCGCCATATGGATTTTTACTAAACTTGGTAGATATGTAGAACAGGACGCCTCAAGGTGACTGGAGAAATTTAACTCTAATTGGCAACTGGGTGGCGCTATAACAACAGAAAAATGCTTCAAAATGGCTAAAATGCGACCGATCGCTGTGGCTCCCCCTGTGGACCAGTGTTGGTGTTGTTTCTAATGTTTGGTATGACTAAGTCATGGTATGGTATGCTGTACTCATGGGTATGGACTAGTAAACTTTATTGATATAAAAGTTTTGCTTTACAGACACAGAACAAAATACAAAGTGCAAAGACTGGAGTTTGATCAGTGTAGCAGAAAACAGAAACAAATAAGAGACAATTAATAAAAATATGAAGATCGGGGCGTTGGTGGCTTAGTGGTAGAGCGGGCGCCCCATGTACAAGGCTGTTGCCGCAGCGGCCCGGGTTCGACTCCAGCCTGTGGCCCTTTGCTGCGTGTCACTCCCTCTCTCCCTTTCACACTTGTCTGTCCTGTCCATTAAAGGCTAAAAATGCCCCAAAAATATCTTAAATATATACATATATATATATGAGGATCAGCAAATTAATAAAAGTATCAAACAAAGAAAACAACAACATGTGTCCAGTAACTGTGGGTCAGAGGTCACTGTTCAAGACTGTTTATTTCACACCTGAACTTGATGCAAATAATTCAACACATCACAAAGTTATTTGTTTGTTTTGTAACTGTGTGAATTTTATTTGAATTTTTATTTGTGTGTCTCATGATTATTTGATAATATGTGTTTACTATGTGCTGCTATTAAATGTTGCTATTGTTTTATTCTCAGAGAACATATTTGTATTTATTGTATTATCTATAGATTTAACAGCTGACAGAGAGCCGGGGCCACAAAGTGTTTCATTACACTGAATGTATGTAAAGCTTGAACTTTTATAAAGTGCAGCAGCGTGAACATGTAACGTGCTCATGTGAGGCTGCAGGGTCGCAGCAGGTTAAGTTAAAGTACAGAAATATTAATATCAAAATAAATAAAAGTCCTCATGAAGCAAAATGACCTGTTTCACAATAATTTCATATTGTTGGATTATAATTATTGATCACTTTAATGTCGCAGCAGGTGGAGCTCAGTTTAATTACTTTATATCCCACTGAATAAATGAGCTTTTAAATTTCACTAAGGATTAAAAAAAAGAGTTTGATCTTCATCCATAAAACACATATTAATGTGTCATTGATCAGAGTTTATTATATTCATCTATATCTCTAAACTGAAGTTATCAAACTGATGCAGGTCAGTAACAATTAAAATGTTCACTCTGAGATGTGGAGTAAAAGTCAATGTGCTCAGCTGCTGAGTATAAATACTGAGATGACGTATTTATGTCTGTAAATATTGACATGTTTGTCAGACACAGCTGTTGACACATCTGTTCCTGGTGTGATGTCTCCCTCTGGTGGCCTCAGCCTGCCACTGCAACTATGCACACATCAACAGAGCCAGGCTGATGAGTTCACGCTCTGAACCCTGAGCAACTCTTTATTTAAAACACATGGGTAAAAAAGACATTGAGCAAGTTGGTACAAGATGTTCCACAAACAAAACAAAATAATAGATTTAGAAAATGATATTTTAAAAGCTATGGGAAAACATTATTTATGATTATTATCATATATTTAAAATTATGTTGCAGTTTGTTTGTTTGGCTTTCTTTTTTCCTTTGTCTTTAAATATTTTTTTTGTTTTTTAAATTTTCTTTTTTTAAAACTAATTTCTTGCTGATTTATTGGGTCATTTCTTCTTTTGTTGCTCGCTGTTTTCTGCATGTTTTTGAAATAAACCAAGGTAAACAAAGGGTTAAAGGCCGACAGAAGCAGATTTTATTTTGTGTGGAAATATTTTAATATTATTTATTTAATATTATTAAAATAGTTTCTCATTTATTTTATAACAAAACTCAAAATTCAGTGTTTCCAGAGCTTTAGAGAGGTGAAGACTGGATAGAGTTCCTTGTTCAGTTACATTATTATGATCTGAATATGTTAATAATCGGAGACGAGGAGTAATAATGGCTCCTACCACAGAGTTTAGAACGCACTGTATGAACATCAAAACATCTTTAAAGCTAAAACAAAACTAAACAAAAATATCTGTTTACACTACTTACTGTGAAATAAATCACATTATCAGAATTTGAAGGTCAACACATCAATGTTGTGAACCAGCTCCAATAAAATAAATAAATAAAACACATTAAAAATAATAATACAGTTTCAAAAGTTTAAAAATTGTAAAAATAAAGCCCAGACCTTTGGACATTTAAATGATCACAGTAAAAGTCCTAGTAGTCTTAGTAAGTCGAAGGTCTTTTCAAAGTAAAAGTCCTGTTACTGTGTCTTAGTAAGTCGAAGGTCTTTTCAAAGTAAAAGTCCTCGGCGTCTTAGTAAGTCGAAGGTCTTTTCAAAGTAAAAGTCCTAGGCGTCTTAGTACGTCGAAGGTCTTTTCAAAGTAAAAGTCCTAGTAGTCTTAGTAAGTCGAAGGTCTTTTCAAAGTAAAAGTCCTAGTAGTCTTAGTAAGTCGAAGGTCTTTTCAAAGTAAAAGTCCTGTTACTGTGTCTTAGTAAGTCGAAGGTCTTTTCAAAGTAAAAGTCCTCGGCGTCTTAGTAAGTCGAAGGTCTTTTCAAAGTAAAAGTCCTAGGCGTCTTAGTACGTCGAAGGTCTTTTCAAAGTAAAAGTCCTAGTAGTCTTAGTAAGTCGAAGGTCTTTTCAAAGTAAAAGTCCTAGTAGTCTTAGTAAGTCGAAGGTCTTTTCAAAGTAAAAGTCCTTGGCGTCTTAGTACGTCGAAGGTCTTTTCAAAGTAAAAGTCCTAGTAGTCTTAGTAAGTCGAAGGTCTTTTCAAAGTAAAAGTCCTAGTAGTCTAAGTCGAAGGTCTTTTCAAAGTAAAAGTCCTAGGCGTCTTAGTAAGTCGAAGGTCTTTTCAAAGTAAAAGTCCTAGTAGTCTTAGTAAGTCGAAGGTCTTTTCAAAGTAAAAGTCCTAGTAGTCTGAGTCGAAGGTCTTTTCAAAGTAAAAGTCCTAGTAGTCTAAGTCGAAGGTCTTTTCAAAGTAAAAGTCCTAGGCGTCTTAGTAAGTCGAAGGTCTTTTCAAAGTAAAAGTCCTAGTAGTCTTAGTAAGTCGAAGGTCTTTTCAAAGTAAAAGTCCTTGGCGTCTTAGTACGTCGAAGGTCTTTTCAAAGTAAAAGTCCTAGTAGTCGAAGGTCTTTTCTAAGTAAAAGTCCTACGCGTCTTAGTAAGTCGAAGGTCTTTTCAAAGTAAAAGTCCTAGTAGTCTAAGTCGAAGGTCTTTTCAAAGTAAAAGTCCTAGTAGTCTAAGTCGAAGGTCTTTTCAAAGTAAAAGTCCTAGGCGTCTTAGTAAGTTGAAGGTCTTTTCAAAGTAAAAGTCCTAGTAGTCTAAGTAAGTCGAAGGTTTTTTCAAAGTAAAAGTCCTGAAACACATGACCACACCACCAGCCTCAGGTCAGTAATGGTTGCAGTGAGCTGCTGCCTGGTGTGTTTCACTGTGAAGCAGCTGCAGAGATGAATTCTGGGAAACAGATGTTTTAATAACAGCTGGTGTAAATCTACATGTGCATGTTGTCTCTGTCAGGTGATGTAATGATCCGTCCATCAGTCTGTCCATGAAGACAACAAGAGTAAAGACAGATCGTCCTCTCGTGTCTCTCTCAGCTCGTGTTGTTGTTGTTGCGATGTCAGCTGAGGGTTTCAGCCTCGTGCCGCAGCAGCAGAGTCGTGTTTTTGTGTCGCTCCTCGTTAAAGTTGGATGAAGCTCTTAAGACATCAGAGCATCAGACGGCCTCGTCTGCAAAGTGGAAACCAGCTGCAGAGTGTATTTATACTGCGGCACGGTGGATGGATGCTCCGTGAGCTTTTAGCCCGTCTGTCCGACTCTGTGTTTTTCACTTCGCTTCAGGAATAACAGAGAGCTTTTAAGAAGGCAGCAGCTGAAACCACGGAAACACTTCAGACTGTGACCAGAACCACAAACTGTCCTCACAGTGTCTCTGCTCGTCAGCGTCCTGTGAAGGTGCTGAACACAAACCGGTCTGATTCTGTCTGGGTTAATATCAAACACACCAAAGCCCAAAGCATCATCCATCCACCCCCGTGTTTAACAGTTTGTTCTCCAAACATACCTTTGCTCATTGTGTCCACAAAGTTCTGTTTTACCTTCATCAGTCCACAGGACTTGTTTCCAAAAAGCATCAGGCTTGTTCACATGTTCCTTTGCAAACTTGTGAGGCTGAATGTTGTGGTGAGGACACAGGAAAGGTTTTCTTCTGATGACTCTTCCATGAAGCTCATATTTGTCCAGGTGTGTCTGCACAGTAGAACAGTGCACCACCACTCCAGAGTCTGAGAAATCTTCCTGCAGGTCTTTTGCAGTCAAACAGAGGTTTGATCCGCACGGCACGGCTCAGCAACTCAAGTGCTGTATGCTTTAAAATTCACTTAGAGATTTAGAGGGAATAAAAAGCCGACAGCACCTCTGAGGATACGCCACTGTAAACACAACAATAATTCACCTACACTCTCGTTGTTGTTACGAAGCTTCAGTTTAACATCAGCTGCAGAGGTGGAAGATGTACTCGGATACTTTAAGTAAAAGTCCTGCATGCACAGCCTAACTTTAGTGAAGACTTTTCAGCACTAACGGTGAACGCTAACTCCAGAGTGCTTTAATGTTACTGTAACTTTAAATAAAGTGACGTGTCTCTGCTCCGTCAGCATGAAGAGTGACTGTGCTGCTCGTTTAAAGACAGTCTGGTTGTAAAGTTGAATGTCACAACATCAGTGGTGCAGATGTTTTAAGCGCCCGTCCCTCCAGACCTGATGACATAACTCCATAATCCCCCTTAATTTACTGTTACCTCTATCCTGCACTTTTTCAAATGTGCCCCATCTTTTATTTAACAGTGACCATTTAATTTTCAGGGCTCGACTTTTAACATTTAACAAGCTGAACTTTCTTTCAACAGGAACGTCGATGTGGAGCTCAGACAGTTATTTTTTTAACGTGTTTCCTGCTGGAGGAGAGTCCTGTGAGACGTCACTGAGGGGGTGAAAACTTCATATAAGACTGAACCTTACAAACTCTGAAGATGTGACGTCACGTTGGACTTCAGCCCGCTGACAAACTGCACACAGCATCAAGGAAACAGAGATTTCTTGTACGGTTGAAACAAACTTCAGGACCTGGCTCGACTTGCAGGACTTGAGACTTGAGACTTGAGCAGGACAGTTTGCACAACAGAGACTTTGCAGCCCAGTCACCAGAAGAAAATCTTAGCACTGTACGTCAGTGCAGACCACACATGTTGCATTTCTTAGTTTCATAAAAAGCATCTCAGTGTTTCTACAGTGACGTAGTTTATGAGCTGACCTCATCAGTGTGAGGACGAGGAGACGGTGGAGGCTGTGACAGCTGGGCAAACACTGAGCATGCTGCAGACAGTGTCGTGCAGTAATGTTGAGGAACATGGTGGTTCTGTATTGATGTGTGTGTGTTTGTACATGTGTTACTGTATGTTTGTGTGTTTATATCAACCTCGTGTCAGGGTTATGATGCATCATGTGCAATATGTGGCCTGGATTTGTATTTTCATTTATTATTATTTCACCATGTAAGCAGCTACACGTGCCAGCTCTGATCCAAGTTCCCCTCGGAGAATCTAGAAAGATTTAGGGTCTGGCTATGAGTAATGCAAATGGCCCAACTCGAGGGGCGGCACCAAGCATGCATTTGTAAATATCACTGCACGCAATTGGATAACACTACGACCAATCAAAGCAACACACGGGGTGACGTATCCAGAGCTTAGCTACCAGCGGAGCTAACTGGTAGATTAGACTCTTGCTGTATCCGGTCGGCAAAACAGCAAAAACGTTCTTCTTGCAAAGGAAAGACTCGAGCGCCGTCTTCTGTTCCTCTTTTAGAGAAAAAGCCAAGTCTAACTCGTTCATTGTAGCGGCCAAAGCCGTTTCAAACAACTGGTGTTCATCCGTAGCCATCTTGCAATGTTTACTGACTGATTCCGGACTTCGTCGTCGCAGCGCTGTCGCCATCTGTTTAGCTCGCCTCTGGCCCGCCTATATCAGATACACCGATGTGACTGGTGCAGCTCGGCTCCAACAGCATGGGTAATGAGCATCATTCCTGATTGCCAGAGTGACTCGCTGAGCAAATTCAAATTGTGCTCTCGCAGGAACTCTGGATTTCTAGGGTACCTCTAGCGGGGATAGTGCCACAAAAAGCAGTTGTTTTATTTTACTGTGACAGAGCTGCTTTTCCAGCAGTGACAGTGCCAAGAAAGTTTTTTTCTGTTTTTTTTTTTTACCAACACATTGCTGTATTTCCTGCCCAAAAATGCAATAAAAAGCAGGGTGTTTTTTTAATGGGACATTGCTGCTTTTCCAGCAGGGATAGTGGCAAGAAAAGCAGTTGTTTTTGACCAAGACATCACTGCATTTCCTGCTGGAAAAGTGCCACAAAAAGCAGTTTTTCTTTCTCCACTGAGACACCACAGCTTTTCCAGCAGTGATAGTAGCAAGAAAAGTGGTTGTTTTTACTGAGAATTCTATGTTTTACTAGCGGGGATAGTGCCACAAAAAGCGATTTTTTTTTTTTTTTTTTACTGTGACCTAGCTGCTTTCCAGCAGTGTTTTTCTTTACCAAGACAATGCTGCTTTCCAGCAGCAATAGTGGCAAAAGAAGTGATTGTTTTGTACCACAACATTACAGCTTTTTGAGCAGGAATAGTGACAAGAAAAGCAGCTGCCATGATTGAGCCCCCAAAACCAAGTTGTTGACACCCAACAATGTTCTTTCCCTCACCATAGCCAAGTGGTTTTTGTGCCTCCACCTAACAACACGTTAACTACTCTGTGGTGTTGTTAAAATGTTAAGTTTTAACGTGTCCACCACATAATAACGTACATATGTAACACATTTGTGGTTTGCACAACAATGTCAACATATGTCTGAACTTGGCCCCACCTCGACACGTCTGTAATAAGTAGCGGACATAAAACCTTCATGGAGGAATAAAAACCAACGCAGACACTGAAGCTTTTATATCGTTCTTTTTTATTTTTTCAATAATCTTTTTCATCCTGCTGCGTATTTGCGATGACTTTTTTCTAATATATGATGCGTTATATGAAGGTGTCTCAGAAAAGGTGCAAACATCAGCAAACACAAACAACAGCAACAGGCTGAGTGTCTTATTGTTTTTGGATGAAGTTACAGTGAGAGTTCAGCAGGTCGACTCACAGGCTTCGTTTCTACCAATACACACTGATTATAAAGTTAGTTATCTGATTTTAAAACCTGCGAGCGGAGCTGCTGCCCTCTCTGAAAACAGACTTTAACTGCAGAGCGTCCTTTGTACTCTCTCTACTTCAGTTCACACACTGACGCTGCCTTCAGGTGACACAAACAATACACATCTGATTCTGCTGCGTTCACGTCATGTGGAAATTTCTCAAATTCCCATTTTCTGATTAATAAATCACCACCTGGTCGTAACGGTCGGATTCTTTGTGGTCATCATGTCTGATCACATTCTTGATCAGTTTATGGGCGATACCAGTTTGTGCTTGTTTTACAAACTTGTGACAAACTCTGCAGGTTTGTGCAGAAACAACTTGAGAATGTCCGAGTAACGTTTGTGCTTAAAGGATGTTCATCAGCTGTGAGATTACACAAAGACTGTGGACGGATACAAAGCCCGAAACTTTACGCACACATATTTAAATACAAGTACAAACTTTGAGACATTCTCAAATGTTTTCTGCAGCCATTACCAAATAATAATAATGATAAAAAAAAAGGTGACGGGTAAGTTAAAGGGCGTTTTTTTAAAATTTATAAAACATTGTGACTGATGATCTCAGTTTCACAATGCATTTGTAAATTCATAATAACGTTATTTAATAACTTTAATAAGAACTTAAGGTTCTTTTTTTCATACATTCAAAATTAAATGTTTTAAAGACTTTTTGTTGGCATGTATGAAGCCCCTAAAAACCTGAAAGGTGATAACTTTTATATCTTGTGTGCAGAAATCATAGTAATTCTTGGACACAAGAAAAAAAAAAAGTAAATTCATCTCAAATTATTTTTCATTTTCTTAAAATACTACGATGGATTCATTTCCAAAAATGACTCTATATTTCCCACAAAGTTTCATTTCTTTTCCATATTTTTTTTTTTTTTTTTTAAAACTTGACCTCAAAGTTAAACTTTCTGATTTCTTTCTTTCAGCTTATTTTTTATATGAATTCACAAATGCATTTGTCGGGAAAAGAAAAATAAACAGACAAAAAATGATAAATGATCCAAAAAAAAAAAAAAAAAAAAAAATTCAATCAGTAGGTGTCTTTATATCAAATCTCAATGATTTTAAGGACAAGAATAAACTTCATTATGTCTTTAAATTCCACATTTGTAATTTCATTCCCATGATCCTCCTCTCATGACGTGAAGGCAGTGGTGCTGTTGTGTTGATTTTATCAGCAGATATTTAAAACGCGTCGGACTGAAGGAGGCGTACAGAAGTAGACGTGATAGAAAGGACTCTCATGTTACAACATTCCTGTCGAGTGTTTTGGTGTGTCGAAGCTTCACAGACGTGAAGAGCATTCACAAACATTTAACGTCCCTGTGGACCAAAAGACGAGACGGTGAGACACGGCCAGTGTTTCTGTCCGTCGTTACAATCCTCGTGGTCCGACCCCAAAAACCCCAAACTGGAAGACTTTCTCAGAGGCAGTACGGTGGATTGTGATTGGTTCATTTCTTTCAGTCCATCAGTCCTTTAGTCCATCCATCCATCGGTCCATCCATCTGTACAAACCTTCCATCTGTCCGTCCATCTGTCCATTTGTCTGTCCATCCATCCGTTTGTAATCAACAAAATACAAAAACATAAATCTCAAAAGAAAAGAATAAATAGAAGAGTTGACCTCGTTAACCCCGCCCCTCCTTTCAACACGTCTAAGTTTAAAATGGCGGCAGACACAGCAGCGTGGTTATTAGCGGCGCATGCATCACAGTTCAGCTGTCGAGTAAAATAATGTCTCTGATTGTTTTTTGTCCACATGCAATTTTTTAATTTTTTTTTAATCTTAGTGATGTCAAAAAACCTACAAACGATAAATCTCTGATATTTTTACGTCTTTTATTCTGACGGTTTCCAGTGTTGGCTGAAGTCAGGTGATGTCGGCTGATGGGAGGCGGCCGAGTTTCCCAAAGATCATCTCTGCATGAATTCAAAACTACCGACTCATCCGCGTGCAGCTGACGTTCATCACTTTGCTCATAAACACACAGAAAATATTTTGTTCATTTTCTTTTATCCTGAATTGTTTCTGTATTTTGTTTTTAGCATCTGACACAGAGTAAATTTCACTTGTCAACATCTGAGTTTTGATAGTTTTATCATTCCTTCCCCTGGTGCCACTGAGTTCTGCACCACATGTAGCATAACGTAATGATGTCATCACAAGCATACAATGTACTGACGGGGAAAACAGGAGCCGTCTGCTGCAAAAAGAATAAATGTTGTAGTTTTTATGGTTTTTATTTTAGATCAGTTTAAACCTGATCATGCAAACAATGTCCATCTGTTTTTAAAGGTTAAATAAACTAATTTAAGTTATGAATTTTAGTTTATGAATCTGGCTTTCACGTTTGCTCTCAGTTCTATTTCTGATTAAGACGTGTCCACGTCTTTTCACGTCTAAAATACAGCGAAGAAGCCAAAGTGTGAACTCAGGTACGATTTATGAATTTATTTATTTCAGTAAATTTAAAATCTTGATAAGTTTTACCTGAATATGATCTGAGGACTGAAACTACTTTATAGTGCGCAGTAACCTTAGCCATCAAAGAGTCTAAAATAAAAATAATAAAAATTGTAAATGGCTGATTTTTTAAATTTTTTTAATTTTATTTTTACTGAGAGAAAACATCTGGATTTATTTCAGTGTGTTTTGAGCAAAAAGCACAAATCAAATCAGACTATTATCAATACGGAACTTTCATACATTTGTAAAATTTGAAAAATAAAAAATAAAAACGGAATTTAAAATCTGTGCAAAACATATGCAATGTAAAAAAAAATATGGCACTAATCACACTCCGTACCTTTAAACACATTTTCATTATTAGGCAGTGATAGAAGTTGTCGAGGTGGACGGACGGGTTGAGATATAACTCTGTGTGAGGCATGAAACAGGAAGTGGAGGTCGACAGGTTGAAATGTTCAAGATGCTTTTTGGGAGACTCGGTCAGAAGAGTAAAGGGTCTGAGTTAGAGAAGAAGAAACATACTGCAGGTCGGACCGTTGGGCAGTGCGGCGACTCGTCTCACCGTCTGAATGTTACTCTCTGGAAAAACATATTATTTTTTAACACAACTGTTTACAGGAAGGAGCTGAAAGGAACTCAAAGAAAATCAATCTGAAAACTGATTTGGCAGCGAGGCTGAAAAAAGTTCATCTTGACATAAAAAGTAGCACTTTGTCCTGACTTTCACAGCTGTGTTAAAAAAACTGACAAAAACTTTTGTCTTTTGATTTTTCCAGGTGTGACGGTCATGAAGTTGAGATGAGGTTGGAGTGAAACAGTTTTCTGGGCAGTGCTTTTTGCCTAAATTAAGCAGGGCAGTGTTAAATATGTCAACAAATCCTCTCATCAGCCGACACCTGAACACAACACGAGGAGCTGTGGACCAGGAGAGGACGCTGATGCCAGACACATAGTTTTATCCACACTGTAATAGTCTGTCTTTAAAACTCACTTTAAAGTTTCGAAATCAGTCACTTTATTCAGTTGAATCTACTTTGAGTATTTTTTCTGTCGCACGTTGGTGGACCTGCAAGGAACATTTTACATTTTAGGACTTCATTACCCAGAAATCAACGTTTTTAAAGACTGAGCGCTGAGCTAATGTCATCAGAGAGTTTGGTCTTTAGAAACATCAATTTACCTTTAACGTTCAGTCTCTAAAAATTCACTCCTCAAGCTTACCGGTCTTTACTTGTTGACTTAATATGTCTGAATTTGTTTTCTAGTTAATAAACAACGATTATTTTCCACCAGTTGAAACATGATGATTGTGGCACCAGCGCCGCTCTGCCTGTGCCTCCAGAGGAAAGCTAAGAGGCAGAGAACATCCCATTTCCCAGGTTTCCTCAACGCATCACGAGCAGAAAGTCTGCGGACGTGTCGCAGCGCTTCTGCATGATAAATATATTTCTGTCTGTCTGATGTGACTTCACTCTGACTTTACATCCCGGTCATCAGGAGAAGATGTTATTGTACGTTTCTGCAAATCACAAATATGTTACAACTGCATGTTTCACACGCGTCATCTCAACGTTTCTAAAGTGACAAAGTGTATGAGCTGAGTTTGACATCTAAAGGTGGAGGGGACGGTGGACGGCGTAACACTGAGGCAAG
Organism: Epinephelus fuscoguttatus; assembly: GCF_011397635.1. Classification (NCBI taxonomy): domain Eukaryota; kingdom Metazoa; phylum Chordata; class Actinopteri; order Perciformes; family Serranidae; genus Epinephelus; species Epinephelus fuscoguttatus. The sequence continues at coordinate 1,913,667 of NC_064756.1, forward strand.
ATGGCCGCCAAGCTGCTGAAGACCACTGTTTTTTGGTTTGTTTTTTTTTGTCCAGCGAGTCATTGCTGTGTTTCCAGCAGCTATTTTGGCATCAAATGTGGGTGTTTGTAGCGGCCCGTCACTATTTTTCACGCGGGAATAGTACCCCAAAAATTGGTTGTTTTTTTCCCGGTACATTGCTACTCTTCCAGCAGGGTAGAGCCACAAACAGCAGTTGTTTTTTACTGAGACATTGCTGCTTTCCAGCAGGGATAGTGGCACAAAAAGCTGCTGTTTTTGTTTTAATTTTATCAAGACACTGCTGCACTCCTGCCTGAAAAATGCCATAAAAAGCAGTTGTTTCTTATCAAGACTTGTGGCAGCCACACAAGGTATCTGCTACATGACAACATACTAATGTAACGTATCCATAGTTTGCAGAAACGTACAGTACCAACAGCTCTTCTGCAGACTGGGCTGGACTTCAACAGGAACAGGAAATAGTTGTTTTGTCATAAAGATGTGATGAGTTTGACTGCAGGTTTAAACCGTTGAAAACTGACTTATCTGGGTCCTAAAGATTAAAGATGTGTTTTTGGCAGGAAGGCAAACGATCAGTGATGAAACACAACCTTACCAAGAAAAACAAAACATAATATTTGGATTAAAGAGATACAAAAAGTTAGTTTTTATAATTAATGATAAACTAACATCAGCTGCGACACTGATGACGATGCTGCTGTGATGATCCTTCACTGCAGGTTCACTTAGAAAATAAAAATTGAATCATTCCCCAACGACGCCAATCATAATCAGCCGTTAAAACAAGGAACCAATCACAAAGCTTCTGTAACACTGATTGTGGGGGGTGGGGGTGGGGGTGGGGTCAGCACACCCCTTTTTTTAAAAGTGCACCAATCAGAGTGCGACGTGCCCGACTGCTTCAGGACAACAGGTCGAGTCTGCTGAGCTGAAGAAAACAAAAACATACAATCGTGTTCAGGAGAGTGTGCACGTGTCAGGGTCTCGATACATGCGGTGTCATCTATCAACACAATGTCCTCATCACACTGTCACATCATGTCATATCATGTCATATCGAACACTGGATCATATCATACAGAGGTGAGAGCTGGACGGGGCAGGTAACAGAGCGGCTTCAGTCCTGTTCAGACCGGATCACAGTTACACAACACTGCTGGCTGTTAGTGTCTCCATAAATCATTCAACCCTCCCAAACGTCTGCGTGGGTGTCTCTGCACTTTTTGGAGAATACATCATGCAATATTTCTGCCTGCCGACTTCACTCAGCGCTGTGAAACTTTTCATCTGCTCAGACCCTGAACGCAGCGTGAAGACAGAGACGGGAGGACGCTTCTGTTCAGACATCAGAGTTTTATCAGCGCTTCACATTCCTGATGATCATTTTACAAACCAGCAGATTTGAGACGGAGCTGCTTCCTTCCAGAGAGATGATCCATCAGCTGCGTGTGATTCTGATCAAATGTCCCAAACACTGTTACTGACACTGTCCTCTGTGGTGCGTTCAAATACCCTCGAGGTTTTAGTCACTAACTGTAAGATTTTACAAAGGCTGGGCATCTTTCAGGGTCACTGTCTGCAGACTACAACTAGATCCTGTTCAGATTATTTCCCATCCTGCTCCTGGTGTCAAACATCACCCCAAACCTCCTTTAAGAAATACGACATATTAATAATTCTGCATCCAGAAAGATAAACTACAATTACCGCCTCACGGCTGTTTGCCTCTGCGAACCAAGCTGCAGATTGCATCCACGTCTGTCAAGACTCATATGTTGCCATGACAATGGGCAGTGCTTCAAATGTGGACTTCGCTGCAAAGTTGCGACGTCAAATAACGGCAAGAAAACTTTACGATGTCACAGTGATGTTGACCTTTGACCTTTTTGACAAAAAAATCCATCATCACTTTATCAACATTTGTGTGAGATTTTGTTATAATTAGTGTATGAATTCTTAATTTACATGTATTTTGAGGTCACAGTGACCTTGATCTTTGACCATCAAATTCTATCAAGTTTATCATCGAGTCCAAGTGGACGTTTGTGCCAAATTTGAGGAAATTCCCTGAAGGTGTTCTTGAGATATCATGTTCACAAAAATGAGACGGATGCAAAGACACAGTGACCTTTGATCATCAAAATCGAAATCAAAAACCTGAGATAATGTGTTCACGAGAATGAGAGTGACAAGGTCACAGCGATCTTGACCTCTGACCACCAAATTCTGTCCAGTTTATTGTGAGCTCAAGAAGACATTTGTGCCAAACTTGAGGAAATTTCCTCAAGGCAAGTCGCACTTACGAGAATGAAACAGATGCAAGGTCACAGTGACCTCTGACCATCAAAATCTTACCAGTTCATTCTTGAGTCCAAGTAAACGTTTGTGCCAAATTGTAGAAAACTCCCTTAAGGGTTCCGGTTATATTGTGTTCACAAGAATGGGCCGGACGTGAGGTCACAGTCAAACTTTGACCACCAAAATCTAATCAGTTCGTTGTTAAAATCCAAGCAGATGTTTGTGCCAAATTAGAAAAAGTCCCTCAAGGCGTTCTTGAGATATCATGTTCATGAGAATGCAACACACAAGGCCACAGTGACCTTAACCTTTGACGAGTTCGTCCTTAACTCAAAGTAGATGTTTGTGCCAAATATGTGTTTTCATTTTCACGTCCATCTTATTGTTTGCTTACGGTTTGTCTTAGGCCTCGTTTCCACTTACGTATATGACTGGTGTCCGTAGATCCGTAAATATACAGATGATGCCTCTAGTGTCCAACGCAAGGAAGTGCATTTCCTTACGTATGGATAGAAACCTGATAGAAACTACCTGTGGCCTGCACCTGTAACATTACTCAGATTCACGATGTGTTCAAACTAGATAAACAAGTTATTTTTAATCATCAGCCTGTTAGCTAAGCTAGCACACTGTCACACGGTCTCTCTGAAATCCACTGCCAAAGTTCACTTCTTTTTTTAACTTATTCGAGGCAAACTGCGGACCGAAATATTACAGAGGAGTTTCACAAGCATATTCCAATGGAATGAATGGACTGAGGCGTTCACTTGTACTCCCACATGAAGCAAACAAAAAGAGTTGAATGCAATAGATTTAAAGGTGTAGTTTACTGTTTCTTCTGGATCACCTCTAATGATCCATCCATCCATTTTCATCCCCTTATCCAGGGCCGGGTCTCGGGGGCAGCAGGCTGAGCAAAGCCTGTTCTGGGTCTGCCCCGGGGCCTCCTACCTGTGGGATGTGCCCAGAGCACTGCAAAACTAGTTTACCCTTGGGTATCAATAAAGTAACCTGAACCTGAACCTAACAAGAGGCGCCCAGGAGGATCCTGATCAGATGTTGAACCACCTCAACTGATCTCTTTCAACATGAAGGAGCAGCGGCTCTACTCCGAGCTCCCTCTAAGGATCACTCTGCAGAATTTAACTAAAAGCAGCGGCGGTGTGCGGGCTATCGTGCCCTGGATTTTGCCTCTCAATTTGTTGTGTTATTGCAGCCTGCAGGCAGAACTCAGGGCTGAGAAGAGACTTTACATCTAAATTTACAAATTCTAAGTTCACCGTAACGTGTTGTTTTCTAGATTTATAGAACTGCAGCATTTTGTCTTTTTTTTTTTTTTGTTCAGTGTTTTTGAGGATCGTCTGATTTCATTCTACTTTTTAAAAGTCGACTCTTCGGACGGATCATCTCTCTGCAGTAAATCTCACATCTCTGACATTGATTTCCACAGGAAGTGATTTCTGTCTGGAAGGAAATCAACATAAAAACTGACAGATGTTCTTAAACGTGTAGGAATGTGAAGCTCACGCTGAATAAATCTGCAGAGACACCAGGACGCTGCGTCAGACACCAGACAAACTGTCAGTAATCTGCAGCAGGAAGTCTCCAGACACCAGCAGGTCGCTCTGATCGAAGCGTCGATACCACAAGCACGGCGCAGATCACCTGACAGACGCCATCGGTCCGGTCCCAACACAACAGGAAGTCCTTCCTTCTCCTCTGAAGCTTTTTATCGGCAGTGTCTGCAACAAATCCCACGACTCCCCGACCCCGAGAAACAAACAGGATGTGGCACAAAACAGAAAAAAAACCTCCTCTCTGATTGGACGGAACATCACGGAGAGGAAGAAGAAGAAGAAGAAGCGCGGCGTGTTGAAAGTGCGAAAGTTTTTGCATTCATCAAGAAATGAAAGGAAGTGAAGTTTCTACATGGCTTAAAGCTTCAGAGTTCTCAGCGCTCGCTCAACTCGGGAAACATCTCGTCATCGTCGTGACAGTAATGATGATGATGATTACAACGTGGCGATGAAGAGTAGGTGTGCTCGCCTCCAGGCGCCGTATCAGCAGGGCTTTTTGCATAAAATGTAACTCATCATCATCAAAGTCCTGATTTTTTTTTTTTTTTTTTCCCATTTTCAAACAAGCCCCTCCCCCTCGCCCTCCCCCGGCAGATTTCAAATATTTCAACATGAGCAAGAAGATTTTTCCCCGTTTTTTTTTTTTTTTAAGCTTCTTTTTTTTCTTTGTTTTCGTTGTTGTCGCCGTCGTCGTCGTCGTCATCGTGGCGGTTGTTGTTGTCGTTGGTGTGGTTGTAGTTGCTTTTGTTGCTGAACAAAGGGAGTGTTAAAATGGGAGTTCGCCTCCTCCTCCTCCTCCTCCTCCTCCTCCTCCTCCTGCTCCTCCTGTGGGGGGCGCTGCAGGCTATGATCCGTCCTGCTCTGTGCAGTCCTCCTGCTGCTCCTCCTCCTGGTTCCCCAGAGCCCTCCGCTCCACGCTGTTAATCGTCGGGCTCCGCGAGGACTTCAGCAGCTTCTCCTCGAGCTCGTGCAGCGACGGCTCCTTATACATACAGACTGCAGGGCGGGGGAGGAGGAGGAGAAGAGGACTTTATTAACCAGGATATTTAACATATATTTACACGTATGTAACATAAAAATATATCCATATACACGCAATATAAAATGTGTACACGTATGTAAAATATAAAGTATATATACATGTATGAAATAAAACCATATGTATATCTGTGTTATATAAAAAATATATACACATGCAATATAAAATGTGTCGACATGTACGTGAAATAAAAAGGAAGGGAGGAGGGGGGAGGTTGAGAGAGGTGAACATTAAAGGGGGGGTTGGAGGTGGAGAGGTCAAAGGAGAAGGACGTGGAGGAAGAGGAGAAGATGGAGCGATGTAAAGGAGGAAGGGGAAGGTGATAGTTGAGAGATATTTTTAAATGAAGATGGGGGAGGAGGGAGGAGGAGGAGGAGGAGGAGGAGAGGGAGACACAGAGCAGCTGAAAGCAGAGACGCAGCTTCATGTTTCCTGTTAAACCTCCATCTGTGATATTAGAGCTTCAGCCTGTCCTCAAACTCAGAGCAAGTTCCTGCAGGACGACCTCTCTGAGTGATGATCTCCACAGAGCTCACACCTGACGACACACGCTGAGTTCAGGTGCAGCGCGGAGTCGACAAACCCTCTGTGAGTTCTAACGTTGATGTGATTTTTATGAACACAGACTCCTCATACAGTTCTCACAACTCGTGTTATTTCTTCAGCTGCTCAGTGACAAGTTCAGATGCTAACAGTTTCCCTCTGCCTCCAGTATCTGTGCTAAGCTAGGCTAACCCCACCCAGATCTGTTGGTGTGGCTCTGGACTGAGGAGACTGACGTGTGTCCACAGGTGTGTCGTGGGTCTCACCTTCAATGGGTCTGGGGACGAAGTGTGAGCAGGGTTTGGTCTTCTTCACGCGGTTCCCCTTCATGATGATGCCGTCCTTGTTGAGGCCCAGGAACCAGGCCCGGCCCGACTCGTGCTGTCGGTACAGCGTGGACGAGTAGATGACGTAGTAGTTCTCAAACACCGACTCCTTGAACTTACACTCTGCTGTGAACACATCCTGACACACACACACACACACACACACACACACACACACACACACACAGTGAGAACATCATGTTTAAAGTCAGTTTAAATCAGCACTTCACAACAGTCTTGTATTTTCATTGATAGAAAATATGATAGATGAATATGTGATGACAGAAACAACAGAATCAACTGAGGCTTTTTTCTTCTTTCGTCCTCTGAGCTCCACAGAATAGTCCGTTCTTTTTCTTATGCAGCAAATGTCAATAAATGAACCTTGAAAATGTCACGACTGCGGGTTACTGAAGCCCTCTACTGTACATGAAGTTTAAGTCAACCAAAATAAAACAAGAATATTTTAAAGTTTGAAAAAGTTGTTCACACGTGCAGTAATCAAACTGAATTTAATTTGAATTTTATTAACACACAAAATGTGATAAAAACAAGCATGTAAAAATAAATATGGCAGAGTTTGTGCAGGAGAGAATAGACCCAAAATGGGCTCGTGGTGAGATCTTCCCCTCTAAAAATTATATTCCTCTCAGAAATAATCAGAAATGGAATACACACATAAACTCAGAGTGTTGATGGAGAAACTATGAGTGAGTGAGGGGGCGGAGCTGTGAGGAGAGTGTGAGAGAGGAGAGGTGCACAGTGGATTGTGTTATGTGACCCTATATTGTTATAAAAGGTGTTGTCTAAATCTATATCTTGCTTGAAAATATACTGACATATTGTAAACAATTGATATACCGCCCAGCCCTGGTCAGCAGTATAGACATTAGAAATAGAAGAGGCTCCAGTAGAGAGCCTTGAGGCACTCCACAGTATAGTTTGATTTTATCTGCGATACAAACATTTCATAGTCATGGGCATCCTGGGTGATCCAATTACAAGTGATAAGACCATGACCGACCAGTTGGGAACCACTGTACTAGACTGCATCAGTCTGAATTTAATGGACCTCATGAACTGAGTGTATCGGCCCTCATGTTCAGATCCTCAGCTCTGCAGGAACTATGAGTTCATGTCAGCTCTGTTTGTACAAAGAGTCCAACTCAGATTCACTCCACACTCTGATGAAAGTAAATTTAGCACATTGCTGTTCCCTCTGTAGCTCAGGTGTGTGTGTGTGTGTGTGTGTGTGTGTGCCCTCTGGATATAACAGGTGGTCAGGAGGAGCAGACAGCCAATCAGAGCAGAACAAACCCACATGATGCAGAAGCCTGTTCCAACATTTAACACTCAGTGGAGGTTTTCTAAAGTACAGAAAGAAGACATCATCAAAGACACACTGATTTGTGTCATAGTTTCAAAGTTATGTTATAATTAGGGCCTTGAAAAGGTGTGATTAGTTTTTTGGTCCAGAAAATGTCAGAAACAGGAAGTCATCACACAGCTGACTGCTAACACTTTGATTTGTTTGATAAACCACTGGCAAATACTAAAGTTACCTTAGTTTTGATTCTTTGAGAAGTCTGATTGTTGGTGCACTGACCTCTGACCACTAAATTCTAATTAGTTTATTCTTTGGTCCGAGTGGATGTTTGTGTCAAATTTACACAAATTCCCTTAAGGCGTTCTTGAGATATGGTGTTCACAAGAATGAGAAGGATTCAAGAGCACTTTGACCTTCGATCACCTAAATCCAATTGGTTCATCATCGAGTCCAAGTGAACATTTGTGCAAAAAAAAAAAAAAAAAATTTTTTTTTTGGAGGACTGCGTTCAATAAATAGGACAGTTTAAGCGGGAAAAGGGGAGAGAAAGAGGGGATGACATGCAGCAAAAGGGCTGCAGGCTGGAGGAGAGCCGGTAGGACAGTGCCTTTGTATATGGGATGCCTGCTGTACCCACTAAGCCACCGGGCGCCCCGTTTGTGCCAAGTTCTAAGACATTTCCTCAAGGTATTCTTGAGATATCTTGTTCACAAGAATGAGAAGATAAGGTCACATAAACCTTGACCATTGACCTTTGACCATCAAAATCCAATTGGCCACCAAAATCATCACTGAGTCCAAGTGAACGTTGGTGCCAAAATTGGATTAACTCCACAGACACAAGCGTTCTTGAGATATCACGTTCAAGAGAATGAGACAGACGCATGGTCACAGGGACCTTTGACCACCAAAATCAAATCAGTTTATTCTGGAGTTCAAGTGAATGTTTGTGCCAAAATCTTGAGATATCACCTTAACAAGAATGAGACAGATGAGGTCACATAAACCTTGACCTTTGACTTCCAAAATACAACTGACTACTACTACTACCACAATCATCTTTGAGTCCAAGTGAAAGTCTGCAAACTTGAATAAATTCCCTAAAAGCATTCATGAGATAGCATGTTCACAAAAATGAAACAGATGCAAGGTCCCAGGGACCTTTGACTCAAAATCGAATCAGTTCATCCTTGAGTCCAACTGAGTGTTTGTGCCAAAATTTAAAGAAGTATCCTCAAGGTGTTCTTGAGATATCATGCTCATGAGAATGAGACAGATACAAGGTCATATTGACCTTTGACCACCGAAATCCAATCAGTTAATTGTTGAGCCCAAGTGAACGTTTGTGCCAAATTCATAGAAATTCCCTCAAGCTGTTCTTGAGATATTGCACTCACAAGAATGAGATGGATGCAAGGTCACAGCAACCACACTCTTTGACCTATGACCACCAAAATCCAATCAGTTCATCCTTGAGTCCCAGTGAACGTTTGTGCCAATTTGAATAAATTCCTCAACCACTTCTTGAGATATCGTGTTCAAAAGGATGGGATGGACAAACGGACAACCCAAAAACATCATGCCTTTGGCTGCTGCTATCAACGGCGCTGAGGTATAAAACACAAGCACAATAATTTTGATGTTGTATTTAGTATTTAAGGCTCCTGCAGGTTCAACACACTCTCGTACAACATGAACACATCTGGAGATTAGTTCATTACATCCACACACATCATGTATGAGCTGCAAACAGCAGAATGACTGATGACGACACATGAAGCAGAGAAAGAAGAGAAGGCAGAAATGAAGGAGCGTCAGAGGGAGGAAGAGGATGACGAAGAGGAGAGGAGGTTTAAAGAAACGGAGGGAATGGATACCAGCAGGCGGCCTGCATCACATATCAGGACACACCATCATTCAAATGAACAGTGTTTAGACAGCGGGAGCCTCCCAGCACACAATACAACTTTCAGCCGAGTGAAGGAGCTCCACTCTAATGTTTTTACATAACTGCACTGAGGAAGAGGAGGAGGAGGAGCTGGTGTTCCCTTCATCACTTTACCCAAAAATGGGATTAATTCCGTCACTGCAATCCAGTCACCAGATTAAATGTTGGCATTTCTACAAACCACAGACATGTTACATTTGTACGTTATTACACAGCGGACATGTTGAAACTTTACGTTTCTTTACATTTCAACAACGCTGTGTTTAATGTGTGGGTCGATACAGAACACCCACATCTGGGGGTTAAAAGCCGCTGAAAACAGCTGGTTTTTTTGGCCTTGTTGCCTTCATTAGGTTGGACAGTGTGAAAGGGTGAGAAAGAGAGGGGGTGACATGCAGCAAAGGCTGGAATCAAGCCCATGGCTGCTGTGGCAAGGATACTGCCCACTGAAACGCCCACCCACCACTAACATTTTCATGACGTCTTGTCAAAGAAAATGAAACACAGATTTCGTTTCTATTATCAAGATGTATTTTTAGCTCGTCATTGTCTCGTTTTTGTCATGGAAAAATCTGTAATAATCCAGCATTATTTATTAATATATTGTATTCTGATTTCATAATCTGAAACTGAAAATGAACTGCTGTGAACAGGTAAACATAGAGCAGTAAATAGTGCAATATTTCCCGCTAAGAAAAACAGAATCTACAATGTGGTTATCTAGTCCAGTACGTGCAGATGTGAAAGCAAAGACCAGAAGTGAACACACACTGCCAGAGACGCAGGAGTGCAACAGGAAGTTTAGAACATAAATCAACATATCATCTGCGTACAGTAAGACTTTCTTTCATCAGTTCTTGATTTTAGAAATAAAGAGCCCTAAAAATGGCACTGGTCTTCACGTGGCTGTCACCAGCACGAGGGAAACCTTATGTTAAATTCCACAGATGATAAATATGAACGGCTGAGATGAAAGAAAAATGTTCACATCAGTGCAAACTAAATTAAATTCCAAGTTAGAGATTTAGGGCGTCACAGTGATGCAGTGGTTAGCGGGTTCCTGGTTCGAACCCAGGGTGGGGGAGCCCTTCTGCACAGAGTTTGCATCTCAGTGTAGGTGCTCTGACATGTTCTCCCCGTGTCAGCGTGGGTTTCCTCCAGGTGCTCTGACATGTTCTCCCTGTGTCAGCGTGGGTTTCCTCCAGGTGCTCCTACATGTTCTCCCTGTGTCAGCGTGGGTTTCCTCCAGGTGCTCTGACATGTTCTCCCTGTGTCAGCGTGGGTTTCCTCCAGGTGCTCTGACATGTTCTCCCTGTGTCAGCGTGGGTTTCCTCCAGGTGCTCTGACATGTTCTCCCTGTGTCAGCGTGGGTTTCCTCCAGGTGCTCCAGCTTCCTCCCACAGTCCAAAGACATGCAGGTTAATCGATGACTCTAAATTGTCCGTAGGTGTGAATGTGAGTGTGAATGGTTGTCTGTCTCTATGTGTCAGCCCTGTGATAGTCTGGCGACCTGTCCAGGGTGAACCCTGCCTCTCACCCAGTGTCAGCTGGGATAGGCTCCACCCCCCCCCGCGACCCCTAACGTGATGAGCAGTTACGTAAAATGAATGATGAATTCCCAAAAGCAGACAAAAGTGTCAATAAACCAAATTACACCTCAACAAAACATCAACTCTGACTCGTTCAGTCCATTAAAAACAATCTATATACTGTTTTATATCTTGTTTTAAGTATTAACAACAATACTACAACAATAAAATCAGATACTTCAGACTTTGTTTCTGATCATCTTGTCTGACTAAAGGCTAGCGGGGTAGGGGATGTTACCATATTGGAATAATATCGGACTAATGGAACGGATCTTCTCATTCAGTAAAAAGCCACATCAAGTCCAAGTGTCGTCTCACAGTTACACTTCCTGTGAGGATGTAACAGGATTGCAGCAGCTATGTTAACAGTGAATTTATAATAATAACTGCCATTTTATCTCTGTGGTCATGTTTGAAACGAAGCTTCCTGCCTCTCAGAGAAAAGCTGCCCGAGGTCACCTCTTCCTGTTTGCACAGTATCATCTCCATCATCCCTCTCTTCCTCCATCACTCTGGCTCCTCTCTGATGCTGCGCACACAGCGACTCAAGAATTGCATTTTAAAGTTTTATGGAAGGAACGGACATGAATTATGGATGGAGGATGGACTCAGTGAGGCGGAGCAGCGATGCAACAACTGTAGCTGCACTCTGTCTTCACTGCACGCTGATGATCACGGTTGTCTCTTAATTATCGTCACTATTAACTTTTGGTATCAAACACAGGGTGTTTTCAAATGGAACTTTTAGATCCAGAGAAATATCATATATATCTACAGAGTTTGTTTTTTAATTATAACTATATTTGCTCTTGCAGCAGCACAATACTGCAGTTTAAACATCAAGAGTCTATAATTATAATTATTATATATAGTATAATTATTGTCGAACTTGAACCATATGATACAGAAATCTGTCGTATGAACATTTACAGATTTAAATGAAAACTTTTTGTCAGAGCACCTGGAGGAAACCCACGCTGACGCAGGGAGAACATGTGGGAGCACCTGGAGGAACCCCATGCTGACACAGGGAGAACATGTCAGAGCACCTGGAGGAAACCCACGCTGACACAGGGAGAACATGTCGGAGCACCTGGAGGAAACCCACACTGACACAGGGAGAACATGTCAGAGCACCTGGAGGAAACCCACACTGACACAGGGAGAACATGTCGGAGCACCTGGAAGAAACCCACACTGACACGGAGAGAACATGTCAGAGCACCTGGAGGAAACCCACGCTGACACGGGGAGAACATGTCAGAGCACCTGGAGGAAACCCACGCTGACACGAGGAGAACATGTCAGAGCACCTGGAGGAAACCCATGCTGACACGGGGAGAACATGTCAGAGCACCTGGAGGAAACCCACACTGACACGGGGAGAACATGTCAGAGCACCTGGAGGAAACCCACGCTGACACTGGGAGAACATGTCAGAGCACCTGGAGGAAACCCACGCTGACACGGGGAGAACATGTCGGAGCACCTGGAGGAAACCCACACTGACACGGGGAGAACATGTCAGAGCACCTGGAGGAAACCCACGCTGACACGGGGAGAACATGTGGGAGCACCTGGAGGAAACCCACGCTGACACGGGGAGAACATGTGGGAGCACCTGGAGGAAACCCACGCTGACACAGGGAGAACATGTCGTAGCACCTGGAGGAAACCCACGCTGACACAGGGAGAACATGTCAGAGCACCTGGAGGAAACCCACGCTGACACGGGGAGAACATGTCAGAGCACCTGGAGGAAACCCACACTGACACGGAGAGAACATGTCGGAGCACCTGGAAGAAACCCACACTGACACAGGGAGAACATGTCAGAGCACCTGGAGGAAACCCACGCTGACACAGGGAGAACATGTCAGAGCACCTTGAGGAAACCCACGCTGACACAGGGTGAACATGTCAGAGCACCTGGAGGAAACCCACGCTGACACGGGGAGAACATGTCAGAGCACCTGGAGGAAACCCACGCTGACACGGGGAGAACATGTCGGAGCACCTGGAGGAAACCCACGCTGACACGGGGAGAACATGTCAGAGCACCTGGAGGAAACCCACGCTGACACAGGGAGAACATGTGGGAGCACCTGGAGGAAACCCACGCTGACACGGGGAGAACATGTCGGAGCACCTGGAGGAAACCCACACTGACACGGAGAGAACATGTCGGAGCACCTGGAAGAAACCCACACTGACACAGGGAGAACATGTCAGAGCACCTGGAGGAAACCCACACTGACACGGGGAGAACATGTCAGAGCACCTGGAGGAAACCCACGCTGACACAGGGAGAACATGTCAGAGCACCTGGAGGAAACCCACGCTGACACGGGGACAACATGCAAACTCCACACAGAAGGGCTCCCCCACAATGGGGTTCATACCAGGATCCCTCTTGCTGTGAGGCGACCACACTAACCACTGCACCACTGTGCCTCCAGAATTAAAAGTGTTTTTCATAAAAAGTTTGCAGCTCTGCTAGAAGCCTGAGATCTTTTCAAGCTACTGTGTGACGAGAAGAAACTGAGAAACTGGAAACAAAAACTGGCTCACAAAGTGAATAAGAGACAGACAGGCAGGCAGACAGACAGGCAGATAGACAGGTAGACTTTCTTACTGATGTATAGAGGAATCCCTCTGCGTTCATGGCCACGTAGAGTCCAGCCTTCACTCCCTGGATGGCCACAACCCTCAAACCTACTGGGATCAGGTTAAACAGAGCTGCAGGGCGACAGACAGACAGACAGACAGTGTTGGTTACTGCAGAGGTAGAGAGAGGTCACATGTACCTTAATACATCACTTAATTCATGGTAGAATGAGTCTGAAACCAAAAAATCTCTTTCTTTCAAAATGATGAAACAAAAGTGATACTTTCTACAAACAACAGAGAGAATCCATTTTGTATTTAAAACAAGGTACATCTGTGTAAGCAGACATGTTTCAGCACTTTAAACTGTGCGAGTGTTTAACGCAGGTTAAAATGCGTCCTCAGCCTGCTGGATGTGACGCTTCCAGCTGATAAACACAGAAAACGCCGCTGAACAAAAGAGAGGAGAGGAGAGAGGAGAGGAGAGAGGGATGAAGTGATGAGAGGTGATTTAATCCTCGGGGACAGAGAGCTGCAGTGTGGGTGAGGATGAAGAGGAGGAGGTGGAGGAGGAAGAGGCCTGTGGCGATGGCTGCTGTTAATCCTCCTTTATTTAACTCAGAGACAGAGATGATCTGAGAGAGGGGGGGAATCCAAAACATCTCTTCCTCCTCCTCCTCCTCCTCCTCCTCCTCTTCTTCCACTTGTCCTCTTTTTGCTTCTCGTTTCCAAACCAGAGGATTTAAGAGGAGAAGCAGCAGGATCTGTAATCCTGAGCTCATCCGGCCGCTCGCAGAGATTCAACAGAAACAAACTGAGATACATGTGTGACGATCATGTCTTTGATTACTGACTGAAATGTGTCCGAGCAGCCGCAGCATCAGACGCCTGCTCAGATTCACCGCCTCGTTCACTTCTTCTAAGATCACTTCCTGATTCATATTTAAATCTCACCAATCATGTTGCTCTGCTGTCAAACACAGAGCTTCACCTTTATCAGATTATGTTCCTGTGAACGTTTCCTAAAGCAGACTGAAGCGTGTCAGGGCCACACATGAGGGTGAATGGATTTAAAAGAAGAGAGTGGTTATGTTCAGAATAAAGGCGAAATTTCAGTAATAATGCCAGGCATTAAAAAAATTATAATAATAGTCAGAGGAGAATGATTCTTTTATTTTGCATCACGTGAATAAAGTCTAAATGCTGAGTATAAATTCAGATGTCAAGCGTTAAGTTGAAATAACATTTTGAGAATTTATTTATTTTATTGCCAAACATAAGAAAAACGTTATAATAATTTCAATTTTGCTTTAAGAGAATAAAGTCAAAATATCGCAAATAAAGTTTCAATGTTGGGAAAAAGTTGAATTTTTAGTATTAGTGCTCGGCATGAGGACAAAAATAAATCAGATGTTTTCCGTTTCTTTATTTTGCATTACGAGAATAGAACCAGTTGTCGAGAATAAAGTCAAACTTTTATTAGTAGTGTCGTGAAAAAGACAAAAAAAAAATCAGGAGAGGAAGTTTTTAAATTTTGTATAAAGAGAACTGTCGTATTGTCGAGAACAAAGGTTGAAATGTTGAGAACAGAGTCAAACTTTCAGTATTTGTGCCATGGATAAAAAAAATCAGAGGAGGAAGATTTTTTTAAATTTTGCATCATGAGAATAAAGTTTGACGAGAAAACATCATTTAGAAGATGATTTTTTTTAATACATTAATATTTTTCATTACAAGAATGAAGACGAACTGTTGAGAATAAAGTCACATTTTTAGTATAAGCACCAGGCACGAGAAAATAAATCAGAGGATGTTTTTATAATTTTTTATTTTGCATTACAAGAATAGTCGATTGACGAGAATAAAGTCAAAATGTTCAGAATAAAGTTGAAATACCATTTGAAGAATAAAGTCTTCATGTAAGTAGAGTTGTACCGATACCGATACCAGTATCGGAAATGCCTCCGATACTGCCTAAAATGCGGTATCGGGTATCAGCGAGTACAGCCTATGACCAATCTGATATCACGTAATGCCTCACGTCAGAGTTTAAAAAGCGTTCTACTGTAGCCTTTAAAATGTCTTTTTACCAAATTGTGTGGCTGCACTTTAACCTGTGTCTTGATCTGTATCATCACTGGATAATAATAATAAAAGTTTTATGGCATTCATTCTACTGTTATGTATTTATTTCTTAATATTTTACACAGAGTTTTAGGAGTTGAGACATACAACAATTCATATCCCATCCATTTTTTAGTGTACGCGCTGGTATCAGATTAATGCTCGGTGTCAGCAGATACCTAAGGTTCAGGGATCGGAATCAGTATCGGGAGGGAAACAGTGGTATCAGTACATCTCTACGTGTAAGTAAAATCAAAATAAAGTCTAAATGTCAAGAATAAATTCAAACTTTAAATTGTACTGCCGAGCACAGAATAAAGCAAATCAGAGGAGATTTTTTTTTTAAAAAAATTTGCATCACAAATGTAACGATGAAATGTCAAAAAAGTAAAGTTAAAATCTGAAGAACAAACTTCACGTTTCAAGATTAAAGTCGAGCTTTTGAGATGAAATCAAACTTAGCGTTAGCGTATACAGCTGCCTCAACAAAATGCCTCCTGTAGATGAATCAGTAAACCCGTACTTCAGAATCAGTTTTAATATCAATGACATTATTTGTCTCCCAGTGCAGTCACACAGTGTGGTCATAAGAATCAGGACTTTGAAAATATTTTTGCCAAAAATTGTGTCTGTTCAGAAGAAGAGAGCGAACAAACTCTGAAGGGGTCGCTGCACATGCTAAAGTATCAACGGTCACACATGTGTGCAACACACAGAGGATGTGTTTCATCACAGGCTGCACATTTTGACTTTATTCTTCAAATAAAAAGAAATATATAAAAACCATCGTCCTCTGATTTATGATTCGTATACCTGGCACTGAAAATTTGACTCCAAAATTTCTACTTTATTCTCATAACGCAAAATAAAAAAAAGCCCTCCTCTCATGCCGAGATTTTTTTGTGAGTTTTATTGATGAGTTTAACATTTTAAAGTCATATGTCTATATTCTTTAATGAGTCATGTGACCTGGTTGAGGTCAGTTCAGAACGAACGATCGTGCTCCACGTTCACGATAAACTCAAATTAAACCTCAAATCAGCCGCGACGCTTCTCACAAGCTTGATGAATATTTACGCCCTTCATCATAGATGCGATTCTGTCCTCATCTCTGTTCTCTGCGTCCGTACGAGCAGGAACAGGAAGGAACGAGAAGAAGAGAATAAAAACAGAACAGATGGAAACAGAACGTGAGGAGAAGCAGAAAATGGGATTAATGTGAGAGGGTTATTGCTGAGGAGATTCCTCCAGCACACACAGATACATTCACACTGACGGCGCCAACAGAAGGTTTCTGAGGATGAGGAGGAAGACGAAGGCAACAGAAACTGTGAATCAGTCAAAAGACACAGATCTGTTGTTTAATGTCAGCTGTTCTTCCTTTTATTTCTGTATTTCTCTGTGACGTTGTCAAAGAGTTTAAGACCTGATGTGATAAATGAAACTAACAGGAGCGTCTGTGTTCGTCAGGAGTGAGCTCAAGTTATCGACTCATCTACGAGTCTTACATTTAGATGCTTCTTGGAAACACCTCTGAAACTGAGCTGATCATGAAGTCCCTTCTGTGATGATCTGAGCTTTAAGAAGCTTTGTTAAGCTGCAGCAGAGCTGAGGTGTGTGTGCAGAGTCGAGGTGTGTGTGCAGAGCCGAGGTGTGTGTGCAGAGTCGAGGGGGACAGTGACAGAAAACTTTGGAATTGAAAATAAAACTTTGGAGTGAAGAGAGCGAAGTCTTGGCGGCGACCCACCATCACCTTGGTGTCGGTGGCCCTGTCGGTGTTCGTGGAGGAGCTGATCCTCGCCCTCGAGGAAACTCACAGAGGAGGACAGACGCTACGTGACACCGAAGCATAGCAGCATCGTTTTTGTGCACTGTGAAAAACGCCTCTAGCCGTGGGGAAACTGCATCGACATTTCTACTGTTCAGTGTTTTAAAATTGATAAAATTTTTATTATCCAATTCGTCAATGTTTTTGGCATCACAGAAATCATCCGGCCGTCCCTGGTGTTTCCCTCTGCTGTTGTTTTTGACACATAACTGTCTGGTTAAAGCTAACTTTAACTGGAATAACGTTAGCTGATACGTGTCAGCTAGCTAACGTTGTCGTCCACGTACACTGAACCCTGGAGTCACCGCTCGTGGCCATGTTCAAGTTTTATTCCATTTCTGACATCAGATCTGAAACACTGGACCTTTAATGTGTGTGTTTTATTTCTCAGTTCAGTTCCTGCTCTCAGTGTCGCTGCTCCGGCTCCGTGTGTCGGCGTGAGGACGAGGAGAACAGCTGTCGGCGTGTTAAAGACTCACTGTAGTCGCTGTTCTCGTCCTTGTTTCCACTGATGGCTCCATCAGGCTGCATCTGCAGGAAGAAGCCCTGCTCACTGAAGAGACGCGTCACGATGCCCTTCAGCTGCGGCTCTGAAACACACACACACACACACACACAGAGTTTGTAGTTTGGGATCAGCACTACAGAGGCTGCAGAACCATCACAGCTCTAAACACACTTTGACCACATTCATTATTCAGCTGGATCTGATGTAAGAGCAGAGACATGTGCTGCTGCTGCTGTCGGAGGACCTCCTCACCTCACTCACTCTTCTTCTGCAGCTTCTCTAAACCTCGTGCTCGTATACTGAAGCAAATACACTTATTGTATTGTCTCAAAATCTTTACTCCATGTTATCTCTCGTCCTTTTATTTGATCTCATTTTATTTAATCTTCTTTCACCTCTTGTCACGTTATAACATCTTATCTCCTCTGTCCTCAGTTCATCCCCCTCTCTTCTTCTTCATTTTATCTCTTGTCTTCATGATCTTATCTCACACTTGATCTCCTCTAATTTTATCATATTTAAGATTATTAATCTCTCATCATCTCAACTGATCTCATCTTTTTAACTCTGCAACAGAAACAGTCCACCAGTCCTACACTGGTATCTATGCTTGTTGTCATGTCATTTGTTGGAGTTTCCTTAAATGCTTTATATCGTTAAAATATGTACAACACAAGGAACAAAGTTATGGATGTCAATAAACCATGATAATTGATAAAAGTAAAAAATGTGTCCTGTGCAGATTATTCAGTTTAAGAGATACGATCATTTCCATGAGCGGACTGCAAAGACGTTCTGATTCATCATTCATTCCTCTGGCGCCACCATCTGTTCATCTGTAACGTAGCGTAAGGACATCGTTGTGAGTTTACGACATGTCGACGTGAGCGACAGACGGCTCAGCTCTCTGCTGCAGAAAGAATAAATGTTTTAGCTATCATGGTTTTTATTTTAGATTGATACATAAACAGGATGCAAACCATCTCCTGCAGCCGAGAGACACAAACACTGACCAACGGGACCAGACTGGCCGACCCGTATGCTCTCACTCAGTGGATGGATGATGTCACAGGAAGCCAATCTTACAAAGGAGGACCACACTTGTTTGTTTTGCTATGGAAGCTAACGTTAGCTAATGTGCTAAAAAGTTAGCGTTGCAGAGAAATCCAATCTTCCTCTTAATCCCTCCCCAGTTTCTGATGAGGTGGACATGATAACCCTTAATACACATAACCTTATTCATCCCTACAACAGGAAATACTTTTTCCCTAACCTGATATGAAGTGTGCGCTGCACATGTGAGCATTTTTGATGATGGCCTCCGTCCAGTCCTTTGGTCTTATCACATTTAACCATAGTTGTCTTTGTTTTTGTTGACGGGCAGTGGCGGCTGGTTTTGAGCCATGACTCCTTCTATTCTGGCTCCCCATAACACAACAAGACAAACACATTTTAACACTCCTATGGAGCCTACAGCCCTGTGGGGGAGAGGCAGCTGCACCTCCAGCTGATAACATGATGTCATCGTGACGTCGGCCCCAAGAGGGTCAACCTTCTGCAGTTGTCCGGTTTCAATTGATTCGCCTTCCCTTATTTTACTTCTAATTTCACCTCTCATATTCTCTCCATCATCTTCTTTCATCCCTTCTCACGTTATCTCATTAATCCTCACCTTATGTCATCTCATGTCCTCTGACCTCACCTTATTTTAATCTATGTCCTTTTATCTCACCTCCTGTCTCCTGTCGTCTCCTCTCATCTCTCGTCTCCCAGTTCATATAATCTCATCTAATCTCCTCTCATCATATCTTGTATCATCACAGCTCACCTCCCCTTCTCTTCTGTCATGTCACCTTTCATCTCCTTCCTCCTCTTGTCACCTCGTCTCCTCTCACCTGCTCTAATCTCACTGAGTCACACCTCAGGTAACATCATCTCGCTTCAACCTGTCGTATCTCCGCTCATGTTATCAATCTTTGATTATTGCAGTACTCTGTGACACTGCAGAAAATAAATACGTGTCACTGTACGAGAGGCTCACACTGATTGGTCAGATTTTCCCGTCATACGTTCACTGAGACACACACACAGCATCACACCTGTCCGTGTCCAGCCCACATCCTGCATCCTGCCTGAAGGTGTGAGGACGTAAACATGATGGAGGCCGAAGACATGAAGTGATGCTCCACATGACAATGTGGGACAGAAGGACTCATCTCCGGCAGAAATAGACCAACATGCAGAGAGAGGCTAATGTGGAGCAGGCTGCTGTGCTACTTAACATTCACACTGACAGACAGACTGGAGCCCAACTGGTGGGTCGCGGTCCCAAAGTGGGTCACGGGTCCACTCTGAGTGGACCGCAAGTGACTCAGGGACAAGTCAAGTAGGTAAAAACAGACTTTATTTTAGAGTACAGTGAATTTCTGGCACAGAGCTTTTATTTTGAAGTGCTGTTTCCTGCTGTAGAGTGAGTGACTAACAGACAGCTACTCAACAGAGACAGCAAACTAGCTCCAGGACACGGCCAACACAAGTCCAAGACTTCAGGACAAATCTGGACCCTGTGACTGGACCAGTTGGGAACCACTGGACTAAAGAGTCCTGAGCGGGCACGGCGCCAAACCCGGGTTAGAGGGAGCTACAGTCACGCCACACACAATGGTGTAACGATATCGATTCAGTGAGCCAACATCAGTAATGCAAAGTGGAAACTCTGATCCATATCATCGTAGAGATGTGCCTTTATTTTGAGATTCCCACTGCACATCTGCGTCATCGTCAAACAGCGGCAGGCAGGTAACAGCCAGAAGAGAAACACGATGAGGTCATTTACTCAGGAATAAATCAGCAGTGTGGATCTCAGAGACAAGATGAGTCAACAGATGAACACTCGGGAAACACGATAAACCTGCCTCGTCGGTCGTCTTACTCTTCTAAAGGTGCGGACACACCAAACCGACATCAAAGAACTAGTGGTGACGAAAGCCAACTGTTGCGTCGTCTACGTCGCCTCACGTCGCCCTGTGTCAGTTGCATTTGAACACACTACACGGACTACATCCGACGGCCAAGTAGCACGTACGTTCTGCGCCTGCGTGAGAGAGAGCGGAGTGAGAGAGTGGTACATCCTGTCAGCCGAGGGGTTTCCTATCTGTGCAGCCGAGCACCGCAGCACCTCCACGGACTATTACATCCAGACGGTCCCAGTGTTTCCTCCGCAGGCTCCACTTCACTCAGCTGCCCGATAAACCCGCTGCTTCTTCCCACTTTAACCTGAATAACAAACCAGGGCTCGGTGCTCCGGTTGGATCCAAACGGAGAGCCGGGGCTAGCTCAGAGACTAGCGGAGGCTAACTGGCTGTGCTTCCCTCCGGTCATGCTGCGGCTAACGCTCCGCTAGCCGCTCCCAGCTAGCTCCGGTTTGTTATTCAGGTTAAAGTGTGAAGAAGCAGCGGGTCTGTGGGGCAGCTGAGTGAAGTGGAGCCTGAGGAGGAAGCACCGGTTAGCCCCGGTTTCACTACAGGCAGATTCACTCGCTACAGGGGCGAGGAAATAAAACCTGAACAGCCAATCAGAGTGAGCTCTCTCACTGACAAGCTCCGCCGCCGATTCAACATGCTCAATCTGCTGAAAAGCCGCCGACGCCGAAGTGCCGACGGTGCGGGACACACCGCAAAAACTAGGGCGACAGACGCTCACGGCCTGACTTTGGTCGACAGCCGACCGTCGGCTTGGTGTGTCAGGGCCTTAACTTGTTGCAAGTGCTACGGCGACATACGCTGCTCTGGAAAATCGTGCACACAAGCTGAAATTCAAGCGTGCTGTTCTTTAGGGAGATACTGTCACTTTAACAGATGGTGAGTAAGAAAAAGTTTAAAGGATCTGTTATTTCGTTCAACTATGAGAAAGGCTGCAACGTATGAGATTTCCATGTTTCTGATCATAAAGTCAGTTTAACTGCCTACATTCATTTTTGATTTTTATATGTTGTCATTTAGAAAAAAACGAGTGGCAGGATCCTTAACTGGACTGAAGTGAAATTGGATCGTTGTCCAAAGAATCAATATAACATCATAGATATGTGAATAACATTGGTCATGCTGGTCCTAACATTGATGGGGACGCCACTTGACGCACTCCACCCAACCGAACAACGTTACAGACCATGAACCCCCCCATCATTACACAACACTCCCCAACAGCAGAGGCCCCCAGCAGGACCGTGCAGCATGCCACACCACAAGAACTGTTCAGGAACGACCCAAGAAATATGACAAAGAGTTCAAGGCGTCAACCTGGCCCTAAAGCCACCAGATCTCAGTCTGATTGAACACCTGGTGCGTGCCGGTAACTCACGTCAAAACCTACAAGACCATAAGAATCCAACGCCTTGATGCCAGACACGACAGGACACCCCCCCCCGCAGAAGTCCTGTATCCATGCCTTGACATGTCAGAGATGAGTCCGATCCAAGGAGGCCCCACCCTTGATTGGGCGTACCTCTGGGGTGCTTCATTCAGATTGGGATCTGGGGAATTGGGCTCTGCTGTTGCCATGAGAGGGGGTACTTGGTCTACAACAGTGTTTGGGTGGGTGGAGGGCGTCAAGTAGCATCCACATGAATGCCAGCACCAAAGGTCTCCCAGCAGAACGTTGTGACGAAATGACTAATGTTAATCACTTCATCTGTCAGTGGCTGATCGGTGTGTGTACTGTGTATATATTTAAAATCCAGAGGTATTTTTGTGAGAGAAGCTATATTTATAAGTGTGTGTGTGACACTGTGTGAGGAGGTGTGAATTGTTAACACATCTCTGAACCTGCAGGGTGAAAAATAAAACACCTCATCACATGCTGCTTCCTGAACTGAGACGTGATGAAGATGACACATCCTTTAAAACTGAGCCGACGAAGCGCCGTCACATTTTAACCAACTGTTTCAACTATGCTGCTTAAAAATAGAATAATATTTAAGAATAAAAATCTGTTCCTGTGACACATCGCCTGTCTCACAGAAAGTGATGAGTTCTATACTTCCTGTTTGTTTTGGACGACACAGCTGCCAGAATAAATGTTGGCTGTGTCCTTCTCTGCAAACCACGCACGTTTCATTTGTGTGTTTCATATGTGGCAGATATAAAGAAAGTTTATGTTTCTTTATGTTTACTTTATATGCTGTCAAAGATTGTGGTCAAAGTGTGGATGTGGTTATAAAAACAACATGTTTTAGCTTGAAATATACCCAGTTTGTCACCAAAAACACGGCTGGAAATGTCCCAAAGTCTCGGTAAACCATACCTGCTTTGGTCGCCACAAACGTGACTGGGAACGCCCAGTTGACTCGTTCCAACATACCCACTTTAGTGGCTACAAACATGAATAGAAATGTCCCAGTGTCTCATTTAAACAAACCTGTTTTGGTTGCCAAAAACACTGCTTGAAATGTCCTGATGTCTTGTTAAAACATACACCAGTTTGGTCCCCACAACCACGACTAGAAATGTCCTGATACCCAGTTTGGGAATGTCTCTTTATAACATACCTAGTTTTGTCACCACAAATAAGACTGGACATGTCCTGATGTCGTACCGGTTTGGAGGCCAAAAACACGGCTGGAAAAGTTCGGATGACTTCTTTAAACTGTCCCATTTGGTGGCCGCAAACATGACTGTTAATGTCTCAATGTCTCGTTTAAACATACCCGGTTTTGTCCCCACAAACAAGACTGGCAATGTCCTGACGTCTCATTAAACCATACCCGAAAAGCAGCTGGAAATGTCCCGATATCTTGTTAAAACATACACCAGTTTGGTCCCTACAACCCTAACTAGAAATGTCCTGATACCCAGTTTGGTTCCAACAAAAACAGTTGGAAATGTCTCAGTGTCTCATTAAAACGTACCTAGATTTGTCCCCACAAACAAGACTGGAAATGTCCTGATGTCTCATAAAAACATAACGGTTTGGAGGCCAAAAACACGGCTGGAAAAGTTCTGATGACTTATTAAAACAGTCCCGATTTGGTGGCCACAAACATGACTGTTAATGTCGCAATGTCCTGTTAAAACATACTTGGTTTGGTGGCCACAAACGCAGCTGGAAATGTCATGGTGACTCATTAAAACATTCCCACTTAAGTCGCTACAAACGAGACAGGAAATGTCCCAATGTCAAATTAGAAATGTTGATATGATACGTAATAACTTATGTGTAAGATATCCGGTGTTTGTAGAAACGTCCAATGCCAACATTTTCTTTCTGAGGACTGTCTGAGGATGAACAAAAGGCAAGAACTGATGGAAAAAGTATCTACAACAATTTTGTTTCATTTGGTTCTGACCTCTTATAAACTCTGATTTCATTTTTCATTTTTACATGACTGCTGAGACAAATGTTCAGTAAATTATAAATATATTTTGGTCGATCAAGTTTTGGAAGTGAGAGTAAATATGATCATCAGCATGAGCAGTGACAGAAAACAGCTGAACTCACAGAACATGACAGACACCGTCCTCCAGAGGACGTCTGTCCCTCTGAGAGTATTTAAATGTGAAGATGGTTATTATGAATGAAGCATGTTAATGGGTGATGTAAACAGCTGCTGACAGCAAGTATTGATCGTGTGGTTGATCAATAACCGACAGCCTTTGTGTCAGAGTCACTGTGAGTCAGCAGGAAACAATCAGCCGCTAAAAGCTACGACTACTTGATGTTTTATATCTTTGAATCACATTTTTGTTGCATATTTTTCTTAAATTTTACAGGATCAGTTTTGGACGGAGCACAATTTCATTCAGAGTATGACCGAACATACAGGACGAATTACCAACTGGCCTTTATGTATTTGTGCAGCTCGCACCTCCGAGACTGTTCTCCAGAAAAGATCGTCAGCATCCATTGATTCAATAAAATACCCCAAAATGTCACATTCACTTCCTGTTTCCTCCCACCAGTCATTGTTCTCTCAATCATTACAACCATCATAAGGACACAAATGTCATCACTCGGGGGCTCAGTGATGCTAAATGCTGACGTTGAAGTTGAGGTGACTCAGCGATACAGCGGCTGCAGAGACGACTCGCTCTGCAGCCTCCTCTGTTCCTCCTCACTGCAGACGTTGGACAAGTTAAACAAGTCTCTGAACTGAAGCAGCTGATCAAGCACAAGCTCCGTATAACGCTTCCTTTAAGAAGCTGTTTGTTGCATTGCCAAGAAAACATGAAGCGGTTTGCAGCAGCGGGGAGTCGGCTAATGAGACATGCAGCTCATGAATGTGTTAATGCTAAACGTGCGTCCAGCGGTCCAACACGCTGCACATCTCCTCCTGCTCCGAGACGCCAGCGAGGAGTTTCCTCAGTAGGGAACTTTTAACTTGTTACTCTGAAGGAGGACACAGACGGTTTCTGTTATTTTCTCAAGTGAGAGGTCTCCAGACACAAACTGACATTAAATATTTAGAATCGTTGATGAAAATTATGCAAAGTTTGTTGCAACTGTGTTCATCAAACAGGAGATGATACTGCAGTGAACAATTACCGCTCCAGTTTGAGCCGAGACTGAACAGAGACTCGTGAAGTCGTGTGTCGACCTGATGATCGTGTGAGATAAAAGTCAGAGGATCACCAACGTTACTGCCCCTCATCCTGAGAGGAACATTAATGATGAACCACATGTGAGCGCTCAACGTATTCTTATACAACAGTTTGTATGATATCTAACGAACAAACACCCCGTGAATTAACACTAATGTAACCGGTGAGGTCAGGAAAAGATTCATGGTTAGGTGTCACCAAGTTAAATACTTAACACAGAGTTAGGTAGGTTTGTTTTAGGAAATGTATCATGGTTTTATGTTAGGTTACGTACTTTACATAAAGGTATATACACAAAGTTACATAGGTTGGGTTTAGCAAAGTAAAGATAGGTAGATAGCGGGTAGCATGGGGAAAGAATTATGGTCAGGCATCTTCAAGTTACGAACTTAAAGTAAAGGTATGTACACAAAGCTACGTAGGTTAGGTTTAGGAAAGTAAAGTTACGTAGATAGTTTAGGAAAAGAAACATGGTTGGGCATCGTCAAGTTACGTACTTATGTACACAAAATTACATCGTTTGGGTTTAGGAAAGTAAAGATACGCATGTTAGGTTTCTTAAAAAATTATTTTGGGCATTGTCAAGTTATGTCCATAAAGTTGTGTAGGTTGGGTTCAGGAAAGTACGTAGGTAGTTTAGGAAAAGAATCATGGTCAGGCGTCATCAAGTTACGTACTTCACATAAAGATATGTACATAAATTTACGCAGGCTGAGTTCAGGAAAGTAAAGTTAGGTGGGTTCGGTTTCGGAACAGAATCATGTTTGGCATCGTCAAGTTATGCACTTAACGTAAAGTTATGTACTTAACACGAGGTGATGACGTACGATAAAATAACTCAAAGTTCACTTGATGTCACACGGGACACAAACATCGGTCTCCCGGGGAAAAGTCTTTCTTTCTTTGACCCAACCTGCCTCCTCACGTGGGCTTTCGCTCGTCATACTACTTCCTTCTTTACCCCGATCAGTGCACGTGATCGCAGCCTAAATGATTACGTGGGTTTTATAAAAATTCTGGTGCATAATTTTTCGTAGGTATATATACGAATAGTTCATGAGAACAGCCTGCAGTGTGTCTTGTTCCAATTAGTTAATTAAGATGTTAAAGCTGAGCGGTGGGAAAAGGTGCTAACGTGTCAGTTTTGTCTCAGAGTACGAATAATACGGTCCTGAGTCTGTGGACTCACCTGGTTTCCGTCGCACGGGTCTTTTCTTCCCGCTGCAGAAGCGAACTTTGCTGAAGACGCTGAAGATGTGTCTCTCACACAGAGACCTCGGGTCTTTACTGGGACTTGTGCGTCTCTTGTTGGTGGCAACCTTGTCGCTGTTGGACTCACGGGCCTGACGCTTCTGACGGATCAGGGAGCTGGCGATGGCCGCTGCCATCTCCCTGAGAGGTGGACGGAGCCACCGGGGAACAAATATCCGCTCCTGCTCTGAGTGTCTGAGTCTGAGGACGAATGCTTTTTAGTCCGAAACGGGGGACATGTCTGAAGGGTAGAATCCACCAAGTGTCTGATCAGTCCGCTCTTACTTTTGGTCGCTCCATGATTAGAAACTGATTCAAAACATTTCAGATCCACTTTGAGAAGCAGAGATTTACATGTCCATAGTTTTACAAGATACGTCAAAGATCATTGAATGCTTCAAAACTGAATAAAGCTGAAACATCCTGTGTGTTTGATGCACTTTAGTCTCATTGCAGACGTCATTTCCTTCCAGCAGATGAAAACGCGGACGTTAGGCGGAACCGTCTTCACATAAGTGAGCTCGAACAATAAGACATGCAGACGTGTTCTGTTTACAGCAGAGAAGGCAACAAAGCTTTGGTCTTGACAGCTAATCACGAGTAACTTTAAAATCTCTTTCAGACATTTTCTTCAGCTGAAGAATTTTAAATACGACACGTGAAATTCTGTCATTTAAATTATTTTAATAATGTAACTTTTTTCTGTTTTCATGATGATAAAACGGACGAGATGTTCTCAGAATGCAGAAAGTTTGAGTCTCTACGGTTATGGAGAAAACCATAAAATAACACTTCAGTTATCGCTCTGAGGATTTATCTGTAAATGCTGATTAAATGAGTTTGGAAGTTGAAACCTTCATATGAGTCTTACGATTCCTTGTTTTTAAACAGCAGCAGCACGTATGAGTGAAAAATCCACAATGCACGCTGGGTAATTTGTCAGTTTCCATCTCAGGCTTTTAGACTCTCGATGAAAGCACATGGCTGCAGGAGCTGCTGGGATTCTTGAGGTTTACGCCCCAGTGGTGTGTCCAGAAATGAAGCCTCAGCGATGAATCAAAGGGCGACTCCTGCGGCGTCCTCGCGTCTCATAGGATGTTTTGTTTGTCGCCCGTTCACACGTCCATCGTCAACATCAGTTCGTCGACAACTTTCAGAGAATCAGTAGCAGCAGAAACAGTACGCAGTGAAGAAAGAGAAAACGGTGACAGCATTCAACAAACCCGACGAAGTTCAAAATAATCCCAGAGAGAGAATCCAGCAGAGAGAAGAGACGATACAGCAGCAGATTACACACGTCGACTCCATCCTGCTCTATTTTACTCCACTGTTTTCTCCTGCCTGATCCTCCTCCTCCTCCTCTTCCTCCTCCTCTCGGGCTGAGAGCTGCTGAATGTGATGAGAGGCTGAGAGAGAAGAGAGACGAGGGGAGGGAGAGGACCAGTCAAAGAGAGGAGGGAGAGAGATGGAGAGACGGGCGGTGGAAGAAGCTCCTAAAAATATTCTGCCTGATGTTTCGTGTTGCTCCCACATCAGTCCACTCTACCTTCACTTCATCCTCCTGATACACTCGACACACCGCGGGAGCACAGTTTGCTTCTGTTAGCTGCTGCTTTCATTCCTGCTGCAGTTCAGGCTGATAAAACACCAACATTTATTCAGCTCTGTTTACACTTTTTATTTTAAGTGTTTAGAATCCAAATGAAATCCACACGAGGTTTAAGACTCTCTCAGACTCGCATGTCCATGTCTCTGTTGGTCAGAATATAAATCTGATTGCAATCCCTCTTTATTTTTTGGGCTTCAGTCGGTCCTCCTCCAACTTTAGACCTTTGCTGTTTACTGCAAGACAAAACTTTGATCACCTTTGTCACAATAGCTTTATTGGTAGTTTAATGAATGTCTCGTAGATGTGGGTGTGGTTAAGGCAGGTGGTAGGAGGCAGGGTCAGCACTGACTTCACACTTGGGGCTGAAGGTATTGACTCATTAGTTGCTTTTAGCTGCACCTAGAGTGTCTATGAGCTGAACGGGCACGCCATGAAGGAGATGCCGGAGGCAAGACATTCTGAAGAGAAAAAGAGACTGAAAAAATGTTTGACACGCCACCACAAAATATCCATGTAAATATACCTTTACTCTGAACAACTGCGAAGAAGAGCGAGCTGGCCGACTGGTCCGATGGAAGGGCGCCCTAAGAGTGTCCAGCGGCGTCGCCCGGTTCCAGTGAGCTGGTCGCAAGGGGCAAGAGTGGTGGCCTGGCGGTGAATCAACAACACGCAACCCTCAGAAAGGAAAGGTCACACTCACCCAGGGGAAGTCCAAGTACACCTCTCACATCTAATGCAACACGCAGGGAGAGGCACTAAGGTAGGAGCTTGTTAGCCTTAGTTGATGAGGTTTCAGGAGCCAGGGTTAGCATAGCAGCCTAACAGTCTTTATGGCCAAACGTGGTGTAGCAGGTTGTGGAGGTCGACGCATCTGGACTCAAAGTTCAGGTCAGTTTATCATCCATCCATCTATCCATTTTCATTGGCTTATTTGGGCAGCAGGCTGAGCAAAGCACCCCAGACGTCCCTCTCCCCAGCAACAATTTCCAGCTCCTCCTGGAGGACCCCAAGGTGTTCCCAGGCCAGATGAGATATATAATCCCTCCAGTGTGTTCTGGGTCTGCCCCGGGGCCTCCTACCAGTGGGACGTGCCCAGAATGCCTCCAGAAGGAGGCGCCCAGGAGGATCCTGATCAAATGTTGAACCACCTCAACTGACCCCTTTTGACGTGAAGGAGCAGCGGCTCTCTAACCCTATGTGTAAGGCTGAGCCCAGACACCTTTCAGAGGAAACCCATTTTGGCTGTTTGTATCCGCGATCTTATCCTTTCAGTCACTACCCAGAGCTCATGACCATAGGTGAGGGTTGGGACATAAATGGACCAGTAAATTGAAAGATTCTCCTTCTGGCTCAGCTCCCTCTTCACCACAACGGTCCGAACTGGCAAACCTTTGGACTCTTTGGATCATACTTTTGGTCAGTCAAATCAGTTCATCCATGAAGTGTAAAATACTTCCCAACATAAAAAACAGCTGTTCTCTCCGTTGGACATCATGTCTTTGCTCCGTTGGATGTCAGATTTGCAAATTGTCCTGTGAAAGTCCTGTGAGAACTGATCTGATACCATCCAACCATCCACCTGGTGGCAGCAGGCTAAGCAAGGTAGTCCTGACATCCCTCTCTTCAGACCAGAGTCCTGCACTGGGTCGGGTACCCGCAAAAACAGCTGATTTGCGGGTGGTTTTTAAAAAACATATTTTTTTTCCCAGGTTCGGATCTGGGTGGAAAAAACAACATGCGGGTCGGATCTCGGGTTTTAGGTAAACACATCAGTCATTAGTTCGGTAAACTACAGATAACTATCTTGGTCATTATTTACTCTCTGAGGATCGCCTCCACTATTTTGCAACGGTCATTGGTTCAGCTGTTTACACGCGTTTCACCATCTAATAACACAATTTGTGATCGGACAGAATGAACATGGCTGCCACCGTCTAACAAGTGCCGCTTCTAAAACAGTAAATAAGTATTTAGGTATTTGAGAAATAAGTGGATAAAACGTACAACTATCACTTTATAATGTTTCTGAAGTGTTTCCCTGATGGATTACTTCTCTCCTCGATGGATTCTAAAAACACGTGACGGCTCGTAACTGCTGAACGTCGCTCTGGACAGAAAGTAAGTCTATTATTACACATGTAAAGTTCCTTTACATAGATTAAAAGTTTAAAAGCATTAAACGTAACAAACGAGTGCTTTTACACTCGTATGGGAGAAGAACACAGAGGGTTGATGATGGAGCTGAAGTCAGGTTTTTATTGTGAGAGCTGCTTCATTCAGGTCGTTGTTTACTTACTGGCACCTTAACTGTGGCGACATGCTGTTCAATATTCAGCCAATATGACCCAACATGATTACTTTAAATCCGGGTTATATGTCGGGCTGCGGGTCGTGTTTCAACGGGTCGGACCAGGTTGCGGTACTAATTGGCCTGATGCGCGGGTTTGCGGTTCGGGTGCGGGTTTGTACGCCCCCGGGTCAGGTCAGGGCGGATCTTGAAAACTGGACCTGTGCAGGACTCTGCTTCAGACACATTTTCCAGCCCCTCCTGGGAGATTCAATTCAATTGAGGCGCTCGCAGGCCCGATGAGGTATATTATCCCTCTAGCGTGTTCTGGGTCGACCCTGGGGGTTTCCCACGAGTGGATAAGCCTGGAAAACCTCCGTTCTCCAGGAGCACCTGACACAAGGTCTTGATCTATGTTTTATTATACAGAACAACCAAAAATCAGTTTGTCATATTGGCAGAAATCAGCATGTTGGCCAATTACAATTTTAAAGCCAGTGTCAGCCAATACCATATTATCGTGCATCCCTAACCAATACAGTACTTAATTTGATAACTACACTGGCGTCTATTGTCTAGCCATACTTTCAGTGTTTTGGTGGCATCTCGGCACGCTGAACTTTCAACTTTGTCAAATATACAGCGCACAGCTTACTGTTACTACCACATGGCGAACATTGCAGGTTTAACGAAAGAGCAGAGGCGTTTTGGTGTTGGTGTGAGTTAGCTGGTGCTATGTAACGACTCGGATGTTAGCTCGAGCTAACCAGGCTAACTACCTGACCGTTAGCCGGGAGGAGACAGAGAGACATTTTGATACGACTTGGTACTGGGTTACTTCTGTCATTACTTTAAAGGTATCGAGTACCAAAGTCTAGCCCTACGGCATATCATTTACATCACCACCAATACTCAGCCCACTAAATAAGGACAGGATCACCCAAAGTACCAAAGTCAATGACGAACATCAGCAGCAGCAGATCATTTATATGAAGTCCACGAGTAAGTAAAGAGCCAATATGAATCATTCCACTCAGCCAGAGATGGTTTGTTTGAGAAAGAAGGATCACTCAAGAATATAATTATTCATTCATTCATTCATTCATTTACAGTATGGGCGAAGCTCCTGAACGCCACGTTAAATGAAGTGCAGGTGAAGCCGTGTCTTTATCAAACCACGTTAAATCCATGTTCAAACAGCAGCTCTCATTTTGCAGATGGGAAACACTCTGCTCAGGCGCCTCCTGTTGGAGTGTGTGACTGCAGGCTTACATAAAACCATCTTTATGCCCGCTGCATCTGTACAGCCTCACGAACATGTAGTCAGGGCTGAATAACCATGAGATCTGCTCTCAGATCAGCTCCCTGAGCCTGCAGGTATCAACGCTACCCGACACTCTCCAACTGCTGCTGCTGCTGCTGTGATTCACTCATCGCTTCACATCACTGCGAGGAGGAGAGCAGCCTCACAAGAGACGACAAAAACCCTGAGAACACTGATCCCAGTTCTGTGGAGGCTTCATCTGATTATATTCACTGTATCCGATTACATTTAAGATATCTGCAGATGCACTTTGACAAATTACAACTGTGATACAACCATTTTCATTATTGTCTTGATTATGGATTCATTGATTGTCATAAAACAGAAAATCTGAGACACTGGAGAAACTGGAACAAAACAATATTTGGTGTTTCTGCTTGAAAAGCGACGATCATTATCAAAATAGTTGCAGGCTAATTTTCTGTCAATCTTTCAGCTTCAGAGGAGACTGAATGAAAATTATGATAAACTTGCAGGGCAGTGAGAGAGAGACCCCCGCCAGGTATAAATGCCCAATCTCACAATGTTAATCATCCATCCATCCATGCCGAGGCGTCCCCAGGTAGGGCTGTCCGCTAACAGTCAACCAAACGTTAGTCGACTACAAAGGTCGTTAATTGGTAAAATTTCATTGGTCGCTTAATCACAGAAAACAAACAAATGTGGAACTCTATTAGGAGCTGCGCCTTGTCAAAATAAATTGAAACTTATGTGACTGGACCATGTGGGGATTTAATCCCACTGAGATCCGTTAGCTCAGTGGATGTTTGTGTCTGAATGAATCTGATTGGCCGATACAGTCTGTTGTTGAACCGTTAGCTCAGTGGATGTTGATGTGTTTGTGGACATAAAGCTTCTGTGAGCACAAAACAAACAATCTAAATAAATCCCCCTCTCCTTTCTCTCTCCCCATCCCCATGTTGGAATGATGATGATGAAGATGATGTTGACAGATGACTCCATGTTTGCTGTCAGTGACTCATCCTTTCTACAGCTGATAGCTGGATTGTGTAACGAGCTCTTCTCTGGACTCATCTACACTCTGCTTCCTCTTGTCGCCTCTCACGCCACCAGCAGCCAATCACAGCTCAGTGATGAAGCCTTTTAGCCCATTTTAGCTCCTAGTTTTGGTTTTTCAGCACATTTCCTGTCTGATAAGAGGTTTTTCCTCCTTCGTTCTCAAAAACATCCCCTTAGGAGTTGGTAGAAACCAAAGACAGGAAAAAAAAGAATTAATACATTCAAATTTAATACATTTTAAAAAATCTAAAAATAAAGTATTTAATGTAATTCTAAAATTTTAAATATACTAAAAAATAAATAAATGTATAAGTTACTTTAAAATATTGTATAAATTATACAAGCCAATTTTAAATAAATAAAATATGCAAAATAAATTAATACATTTAACAAATGTATACAAATATGAATCAATAGATGTTTAAATTACTTTAAAATATTTCTAATTTTAATTTAATGTCACATAAATAAAAAGATAAATGAATACATTTAAAAAATACTAAAAACAAATAAATGTATCAATTACTTGAACATAAAACAAACGCAAAAACAAATTACTACATTCAAAAATTCTAAAAATAAATAAGTATTTCATTTAATTTAAAAATGACTTTAAAAAATAAAATGAATAAAATGTACAAATATAAATTGCTAAATGTTTTTAAAAGTAATTAAAATAAATAAATATTGAAAAGGGAAAATAAAGTTGGAAATGAATGGGGGAATCAGTACAAAGGTAAATTATTAAAAAAGCGAATTTAAACAGAAATATTAATTTATGTCATATTTTATCAGTTGATTAATGCCTATATTTATATTACTTTTGGAACATTATTTTTGAGTCATATATTTATTTTTGATTTTGGCAGCTTCCATCTTCCATAGACTTCTAATTCCAAACCATCATTTCTGAACCTGCACAGACACTAACAGCATCTCTAAGAACCTGTTGTTTCCCTCACAGCTCCCATGACTCACAAATCCTCCTTTACATAAATTAGTTTATATGATACTGACTCTTTAAGGCTGAGGTTAGTATTTAGTTACAACAGCTGCATGTTGTTCAGGAGGTTTGGAGAAAGTAATCTTGAAAACTCTAAGTGTGTGTTCTGGTTTTGAAGAAGTGGAATCAACTGATCCTCCTGTAAAACGAACGAAGCTCCAGCAGTGACGAACTCTCCGACATCACTGATCCGACGGAGCTGATGTGAAACGTTGTGATTAAACTGAAGGTTTCAGCTCTGGAGTCATGTGACGTGTGAACACTTTGATGCTGTAAAAAACTAATCCTCCACATCTAATCACTTTGTTTCTGAGCCCGAGGCCGACGAGGCCGACACACTCCACAAAACTCAACATCATCACATCACTAACCGGGCTACGTGTGTCAGTGAACGCAGCGCGGTGCTGAATGTAGGCCTACGCTCCCTGCAGTTAAAACCAGGTCAGCGTCTTTAATTACTGTCGTGTATTTGCGTCCTCGTACCTGCACACTGGGACTGAGAGCAGAGACGGAGGAGGACGAGGAGAAACATCTTCATCATTCACTCCGATCTTCAGCTGCTTCCTGTCCGTTTGTCCAGGTCTGCTGCTTTCAGGGCCCGAGTTTTAACGGAAACTTTTTACTCATTTCAAAAGAATCAGTGCGATCAGAGGATCCGCTCAGAGAGATAAATGTGCATCAAAGTTCAGTATCGGGTTCAAAGCTCGTGACCTTTGACACGCAGATTTGTTGACAAACAGCACGATGACAGAGAGCTGGAGGGTCCAACATGGAGGACGCTGTCGGAGCTAATCGGTTTTGTTAAACTGCTGCACAACACCACACAACCACCACACACACAAACACACACACACACTGACCACTGTCGTATCTTTATGTTTTTATGTTGTTATCATTTAATGTAAAAGAAAAAGCACATTTATTTATGTTTTGTGTATTTCTCTTTGTATATTTTGTTTTGTTTGTGTATTCTTATTTTGAGTTTTATGGTATTTATCAATTTTGAGTTTTTTGTGTGCTAACTGTTTTGCATATTTGTGTATAATCTTTGTATTTTTTGTATCTTCTTTGTACATGTTGCTATTTTGGGGATTTTTGTAAAGTTTTTTACTACTGAGAGTACTTTTCTACTTGTTTTTTTCCAGTTTTATTTCCATGTATTTCCTTCATCTCCTGAAATGTTTTCAACTGTTTAAAGTATTTATAGTTTATTATTATCATTATTATTATTACTATTGTCATGAGACAGGAGGTGATACTGAGGCTGCACACAGAGGGACATAACCAAGGACAAGGAGGATCACAGGTGGAGACCTGTCCTGGTCTTAAAGTGCAGGACTGCTGAATAATGTCAGTCTGATGACTACACACACACACACACACACACACACACACACACACACACACACACGGGGAGAGTCCAGGACTGAAGGACAGGAAATCCACTGTGGCAGCACCATAATCGATCCCACGGCTCATTAACACCCAGCGTGTGTGTGTGTGTGTGGTGCGTGTGTGTGTGTGTGTGTGTGTGTGTGTGGTTCAGGTATGTTTCCTGATCAATAGACACAAACTGCCTCATCAGAGGGCGGCAGAAAGTCAGCAGGACACTTAAACGACCATGAAAGCACCACAGACTGAGAGCACAGTATTCGCAGTAAACTCGGAGTAATCAGAGTACTCAGATTACACAGAGTACTCAGAGTACTGGTGGTACTGGTGGGTTTGCAGGACCAGTTTTCGGCTCGATTAAATCAAACTTTCTTTCGCAGACGTTCAGTTCAAATCCTCAGGTACTGATCAGGACGGAGCAGCGTTCTGCTTCCAGTTACGTTCATTTACACATTTCCTCTGGATGACAGAAATCATTACACACACACACACACACACACACACACACACACACTGTCACAAGAGCAGCACATGTGGATCAGTCCTTGTGTTTGTTTGATGAAAGCTTCAGTGAGCTGCTGTTTGAGGTGTTTAAAGATTTATGTGACTGTTGGTTTGACTCTGCACGTGAGATTTACTGGCAATAAAATAAATAAATACATAAATAAATAAATACATAAAGCAAAGTATGGAGGACATAAGCTGCAAACTTAAAAAAGAAATGAATGTTAAAAAAAACTTTAAAATACATTTTAAGTTAAGTAAATTGAATATAAATGAACAAACATGCAAAATAATGTACACATTTTAAACCATTAGAAAAAGAAATAAATGTCTGAATTATTTTAAAATAGTTTTCATTTTATTCAATTTAAAATAAAGAAAACACTAAAATTATATAAGTAAATATATAAATGACTTTTAAATGTTTTGGATTTTAATTTAAAATGAATAAAAATGTTCACAAACAAATCAATACATTTAAAAAAAATTGAATATCGATACATATTGAATATTTTAACGAGATTAAATGAATGAAGGAATATATTTGAAAAATATTAAGGATAAATGAATACATTTCTAAATTACTTTAAAATGTTTTAAACTTAAATTAATGAATAAAAATAACAACTAAATTAATACATTTAAATATATAAATAAATATTTAAAGTATTTTAGATATTTCACATTTTAATTTAATCACATGTAAAACAGATAAAAAATATATGCAAAAATAAATTAATACATTCAAATACTACTAATATATATATATATATATATACACACATATATATATATATATATATATATATATATATATATATATATATATATATATATATAAATAAATATGTGTAGGTTACTTTAAAATATTTTTTTTTATAATTTTTTAAGAAATTAATACATTTAAAAAATACAAAAAGTAAACAAATAAATGTGTAAATTATATATTTGAAAATTCTAAAAATAAATAAGTATTTAATTTAAAATGACTATAAAATACAATGAAAAAATATGCAAATGTAAATTCATTACAGTTGAAAAATAAAAATGAATTAATAAATCAGTAATGACACAGGAAAGTGAAATAGAAAATAAATAGGGGAATTAATGCAAAGATGAATTAATAAAGATGCAAATTTGAACAGGTCATATTTTATCAGTTTCATAATGCCTTTATTATTTTTGTACATTTATTGGCAAATTAAATTATTTTTTGAGTCATTTATTTAGTTTTGATTCTGGCACTTCCACCCTCCGTACACTGTAATTTAAATACAGCTCATTTAAAGATGATTTCTCAACCTGCACAAACACTTTAAAGCATGTTGTTCCAAAACACATGATGTGTTCGATC
Organism: Epinephelus fuscoguttatus; assembly: GCF_011397635.1. Classification (NCBI taxonomy): domain Eukaryota; kingdom Metazoa; phylum Chordata; class Actinopteri; order Perciformes; family Serranidae; genus Epinephelus; species Epinephelus fuscoguttatus. Next base: position 1,950,741 of record NC_064756.1, read on the forward strand.
TATTCATTCATCTTATAAACACACACACACACACACACACACACACACTGCAGCTAAACCCTAAAATAAAAGAATAAAACTGGAGAGCAGAGAGAAGGCTCGGTGTGGGCGGCGGCAGAGAGGACAGCAGCTGGATGTTCAAACCAAACAAAGACGCTTGCTGCACGTTAAACTCTCCATTGTTCCTGTGTCTATTGTTACGAGACAAACACACACCCGAAATAGATTCTTACACCAGAACCCTTCAGTGTGTGCTCCTGAACAGAGTCCAGCTCCTGCCGATGACTCATCTCACTCATATCAGAGAATAATCCCCCATCACAGGATCCTGCAGGACGGCTTCCTTCTTAAAGGGACAGGGTCTGTCGTGAACACAGAGATCACTATGGAGCCAGACAGAGGGCATTGTGGGTAGGCATAATGTTTGACAGGGATATGGAGATTCATATGTGACAGCTGACTTCACTCAGTCAGTCTCCCTGCTGTCACCGTGCTCCTGAGTGTGTTCAATAAAGGTTGAATCAAAGCTGGACCAATCAGCTGCAGCCTCTCATCACACAGCTCTGAACCATCAGAGACTGAAGACTGGAGACACAGCTCCCTCTGCTGGACACCAGGAGTACTGCACCTGACTGTTACTGCAGGTACTGTTACTGCTGATACTACTGCAGGTACTGTCACTGCTGATACTACTGTAGGTACTGTTACTGCTGATACTACTGCAGGTACTGTCACTGCTGATACTACTGTAGGTACTGTTACTGCTGATACTACTGCAGGTACTGTTACTGCTGATACTACTGCAGGTACTGTTACTGCTGATACTACTGCAGGTACTGTCACTGCTGATACTACTGCAGGTACTGTTACTGCTGATACTACTGCAGGTACTGTCACTGCTGATACTACTGCAGGTACTGTTACTGCTGATACTACTGTAGGTACTGTCACTGCTGATACTACTGCAGGTACTGTTACTGCTGATACTACTGCAGGTACTGTCACTGCTGATACTACTGCAGGTACTGTTACTGCTGATACTACTGCAGGTACTGTCACTGCTGATACTACTGCAGGTACTGTTACTGCTGATACTACTATAGGTACTGTCACTGCTGATACTACTGTAGGTACTGTCACTGCTGATACTACTGCAGGTACTGTCACTGCTGATACTACTGTAGGTACTGTTACTGCTGATACTACTGCAGGTACTGTTACTGCTGATACTACTGCAGGTACTGTTACTGCTGATACTACTGTAGGTACTGTTACTGCTGATACTACTATAGGTACTGTTACTGCTGATACTACTATAGGTACTGTTACTGCTGATACTACTGCAGGTACTGTCACTGCTGATACTACTATAGGTACTGTTACTGCTGATACTACTGTAGGTACTGTTACTGCTGATACTACTATAGGTACTGTTACTGCTGATATTACTGCAGGTACTGTCACTGCTGATACTACTATAGGTACTGTCACTGCTGATATTACTGCAGGTACTGTCACTGCTGATACTACTGCAGGTACTGTTACTGCTGATACTACTATAGGTACTGTCACTGCTGATACTACTATAGGTACTGTTACTGCTGATACTACTGCAGGTACTGTCACTGCTGATACTACTATAGGTACTGTTACTGCTGATACTACTGCAGGTACTGTTACTGCTGATACTACTGCAGGTACTGTCACTGCTGATACTGCTATAGGTACTGTCACTGCTGATACTACTGCAGGTACTGTTACTGCTGATACTGCTATAGGTACTGTTACTGCTGATACTACTGCAGGTACTGTCACTGCTGATACTACTGTAGGTACTGTCACTGCTGATACTACTATAGGTACTGTTACTGCTGATACTACTGCAGGTACTGTCACTGCTGATACTACTATAGGTACTGTTACTGCTGATATTACTGCAGGTACTGTCACTGCTGATACTACTGCAGGTACTGTCACTGCTGATACTACTATAGGTACTGTCACTGCTGATACTACTATAGGTACTGTCACTGCTGATACTACTGCAGGTACTGTCACTGCTGATACTACTATAGGTACTGTTACTGCTGATACTACTGCAGGTACTGTTACTGCTGATACTACTGCAGGTACTGTCACTGCTGATACTACTGCAGGTACTGTTACTGCTGATACTACTATAGGTACTGTTACTGCTGATACTACTGTAGGTACTGTCACTGCTGATACTACAATAGGTACTGTCACTGCTGATACTACTGTAGGTACTGTTACTGCTGATACTACTGTAGGTACTGTTACTGCTGATACTACTATAGGTACTGTTACTGCTGATACTACTGCAGGTACTGTCACTGCTGATACTACTATAGGTACTGTCACTGCTGATACTACTATAGGTACTGTTACTGCTGATACTACTGCAGGTACTGTCACTGCTGATACTACTATAGGTACTGTCACTGCTGATACTACTGCAGGTACTGTCACTGCTGATACTACTATAGGTACTGTCACTGCTGATACTACTATAGGTACTGTCACTGCTGATACTACTGCAGGTACTGTCACTGCTGATACTACTGCAGGTACTGTCACTGCTGATACTACTGCAGGTACTGTCACTGCTGATACTACTGCAGGTACTGTCACTGCTGATACTACTATAGGTACTGTCACTGCTGATACTACTATAGGTACTGTCACTGCTGATACTACTGCAGGTACTGTCACTGCTGATACTACTGCAGGTACTGTCACTGCTGATACTACTGCAGGTACTGTCACTGCTGATACTACTATAGGTACTGTCACTGCTGATACTACTGCAGGTACTGTCACTGCTGATACTACTATAGGTACTGTCACTGCTGATACTACTGTAGGTACTGTCACTGCTGATACTACTGAAGGTACTGTCACTGCTGATACTACTGAAGGTACTGTCACTGCTGATACTACTGTAGGTACCTGTCACCGCTGATATGCTACTATAGGTGCTGTCACCGCTGATACTACTGCAGGTACTGTTACTGCTGATACTGCTATAGGTACTGTCACTGCTGATACTACTGCAGGTACTGTCACTGCTGATACTACTGCAGGTACTGTCACTGCTGATACTACTGCAGGTACTGTCACTGCTGATACTACTATAGGTACTGTCACTGCTGATACTACTGCAGGTACTGTCACTGCTGATACTACTATAGGTACTGTCACTGCTGATACTACTATAGGTACTGTCACTGCTGATACTACTGTAGGTACTGTCACTGCTGATACTACTGCAGGTACTGTCACTGCTGATACTACTATAGGTACTGTCACTGCTGATACTACTATAGGTACTGTCACTGCTGATACTACTGCAGGTACTGTCACTGCTGATACTACTATAGGTACTGTCACTGCTGATACTACTGCAGGTACTGTCACTGCTGATACTACTGCAGGTACTGTCACTGCTGATACTACTGCAGGTACTGTCACTGCTGATACTACTGCAGGTACTGTCACTGCTGATACTACTATAGGTACTGTCACTGCTGATACTACTATAGGTACTGTCACTGCTGATACTACTGCAGGTACTGTCACTGCTGATACTACTGCAGGTACTGTTACTGCTGATACTACTATAGGTACTGTCACTGCTGATACTACTGCAGGTACTGTCACTGCTGATACTACTGCAGGTACTGTCACTGCTGATACTACAGTAGGTACTGTTCCTGCTGATACTACTGCAGGTACTGTCACTGCTGATACTACTGCAGGTACTGTCACTGCTGATACTACGGTAGGTACTGTTACTGCTGATACTACTGCAGGTACTGTCACTGCTGATACTACTGCAGGTACTGTCACTGCTGATACTACTGTAGGTACTGTTACTGCTGATACTACTATAGGTACTGTCACTGCTGATACTACTGCAGGTACTGTCACTGCTGATACTACTATAGGTACTGTTACTGCTGATACTACTGCAGGTACTGTTACTGCTGATACTACTATAGGTACTGTTACTGCTGATACTACTGCAGGTACTGTCACTGCTGATACTACTATAGGTACTGTCACTGCTGATACTACTATAGGTACTGTCACTGCTGATACTACTGCAGGTACTGTCACTGCTGATACTACTATAGGTACTGTCACTGCTGATACTACTGCAGGTACTGTCACTGCTGATATTACTGCAGGTACTGTTACTGCTGATACTACTATAGGTACTGTCACTGCTGATACTACTATAGGTACTGTTACTGCTGATACTACTGTAGGTACTGTCACTGCTGATACTACTATAGGTACTGTTACTGCTGATACTACTGCAGGTACTGTCACTGCTGATACTACTATAGGTACTGTTACTGCTGATACTACTATAGGTACTGTCACTGCTGATACTACTATAGGTACTGTCACTGCTGATACTACTATAGGTACTGTCACTGCTGATACTACTATAGGTACTGTCACTGCTGATACTACTGCAGGTACTGTCACTGCTGATACTACTATAGGTACTGTCACTGCTGATACTACTGCAGGTACTGTCACTGCTGATACTACTATAGGTACTGTCACTGCTGATACTACTGCAGGTACTGTCACTGCTGATACTACTGTAGGTACTGTCACTGCTGATACTACTGCAGGTACTGTCACTGCTGATACTACTGTAGGTACTGTTACTGCTGATACTACTGCAGGTACTGTTACTGCTGATACTACTATAGGTACTGTTACTGCTGATACTACTGCAGGTACTGTCACTGCTGATACTACTGCAGGTACTGTTACTGCTGATACTACTGTAGGTACTGTTACTGCTGATACTACTGCAGGTACTGTCACTGCTGATACTACTGTAGGTACTGTTACTGCTGATACTACCGCAGGTACCGTCACCGCTGATACCACTATAGGTACCGTCACCGCTGATACCACCATAGGCACCGTTACCGCTGATACTACTATAGGTACCGTCACTGCACTGTCACTGCTGATACTACCGCAGGTACTGTCACCGCTGATACTACTATAGGTACCGTCACTGCTGATACTACCGCAGGTACCGTCACTGCTGATACTACTATAGGTACCGTCACTGCTGATACTACTGCAGGTACTGTTACTGCTGATACTACTGTAGGTACTGTCACTGCTGATACTACAATAGGTACTGTTACTGCTGATACTACTGCAGGTACTGTCACTGCTGATACTACTGTAGGTACTGTTACTGCTGATACTACTGCAGGTACTGTTACTGCTGATACTGCTATAGGTACTGTCACTGCTGATACTACTGCAGGTACTGTCACTGCTGATACTACTGCAGGTACTGTTACTGCTGATACTGCTATAGGTACTGTCACTGCTGATACTACTGCAGGTACTGTTACTGCTGATACTGCTATAGGTACTGTCACTGCTGATACTACTGCAGGTACTGTCACTGCTGATACTACTGTAGGTACTGTTACTGCTGATACTACTGCAGGTACTGTTACTGCTGATACTGCTATAGGTACTGTTACTGCTGATACTACTGCAGGTACTGTTACTGCTGATACTACTATAGGTACTGTCACTGCTGATACTACTGCAGGTACTGTCACTGCTGATACTACTACAGGTACTGTCACTGCTGATACTACTGCAGGTACTGTCACTGCTGATATTACTGCAGGTACTGTTACTGCTGATACTACTATAGGTACTGTCACTGCTGATACTACTATAGGTACTGTCACTGCTGATACTACTGCAGGTACTGTCACTGCTGATACTACTATAGGTACTGTCACTGCTGATACTACTGCAGGTACTGTCACTGCTGATATTACTGCAGGTACTGTTACTGCTGATACTACTGTAGGTACTGTCACTGCTGATACTGCTATAGGTACTGTTACTGCTGATACTACTGCAGGTACTGTTACTGCTGATACTACTGCAGGTACTGTTACTGCTGATACTACTGCAGGTACTGTTACTGCTGATACTACTGCAGGTACTGTCACTGCTGATACTACTATAGGTACTGTTACTGCTGATACTACTATAGGTACTGTTACTGCTGATACTACTATAGGTACTGTCACTGCTGATACTACTGCAGGTACTGTCACTGCTGATACTACTATAGGTACTGTTACTGCTGATACTACTGCAGGTACTGTTACTGCTGATACTACTGCAGGTACTGTTACTGCTGATACTACTGCAGGTACTGTCACTGCTGATACTACTATAGGTACTGTTACTGCTGATACTACTGCAGGTACTGTTACTGCTGATACTACTGCAGGTACTGTCACTGCTGATACTACTATAGGTACTGTTACTGCTGATACTACTATAGGTACTGTCACTGCTGATACTACTATAGGTACTGTCACTGCTGATACTACTATAGGTACTGTCACTGCTGATACTACTGCAGGTACTGTCACTGCTGATACTACTATAGGTACTGTCACTGCTGATACTACTGCAGGTACTGTCACTGCTGATACTACTGTAGGTACTGTCACTGCTAATACTACTGCACGTCTCTTAATTTGGTGGAGGGGTTTGCATGTCCCCATGATCCTGGGTACTGGTTAACAGCCCCAGACAACACAGAGGAGCAGACCAAGGGTGATTCAAGAAGACTTTGATGAAAAGGACTTTTCGGACCTTGAGCACCTTGTAAGGAGACACCAGCCCCTCTCTGGAGCCAGACCTGGGGGGGAGCTTACAGCGCATCTGCGCTCAGCCCAAACAAAACAACATGGAGCCGTCGCCCTGTGGGCCCACCACCTGCAGGAACAGGTCTGGTGCATTGTGCGCCGGGCGGCAGGCAGGGGCGGGGCCCCAGGCGTGCTGAGCCCTGGCGTCGCGTACTCGATCTTGGGACATCGAATGTCACCTCTGTGGTGGGGAAGGAGCCGGAGCTGATGCGGGAGATGGAGCGGAACTGACTAGATATAGTTAGGTTCATGTCCACACGCAGCACTGGTTTTGGAAGCAAACTTCTGGAGAGGTGCTGGACCCTCGCCTTTGCCGGCTGGGAACTCCAACGCTCTCGTGGGCATTGACGGAGAAACCTGGAGGGGGGTGATTGGGAGGAACGGCCTGACCTGAACCTGAGTGGTGTTTTGTTATTGGACTTCTGTGGGAGTCATGGACTGGCCATAACACACACCATGTTTGAGCACAGGGAGGTTCATAAGTGTAACCAACCTGAGTTTGACTGAACCGAACAAAGCAGAGAAGGTGTGAACGCACCCCAAGTTTGACGTACTTGCTGTTCTGTAGCTTGTCGATCTCCTTCTTCACTTCATAACAATCAGCTCTTTGATTTTCTTGTTACAAATCAATATGACTCAAAGTCTGAATGATTTGGATACACACACCCTGCACTGTAGAGAGAGAGAGTGTGTGTGTGTGTGTGTGTGTGTGTGTGTGTGTGTGTGTGTGTGTGTGTGTGTGTTAAATGTTTGATGCTGAATCTTTAATTCAGGAGATTCTGCTGCTGCAAAATTGATGATTCTGGAAAACGACAACCAGCTTCTTAAAAGACTTTAAACATCCATGATGTTCAGATTATCAAAGGTTAACCTGACTCCACTGTTCAGTAAATATTCTTTAACTACATTTCAGTGATTAAACTTGTCTGCTTTTACTGAAGGGATATTTTCAATGCAGGACTTGTACCCGTACCAGTGTGGTACTTTTACTGCAGTGAAGGATCTGAGTACTTCCTCCGCAGCTGTTAGTTACTGTGACAGAGATGATATGCAGTGAAATGACAGGAAGCACTGAGGATAAATAAAACTGCTTATATATAATAATCTGACATAAAGTGACATTTAATAAAACAATGTCTGCTACAGTTGAAACAAACTAGAAGCTTGACATCCACCAGCTGTCAGTGTCCACCAGAGGGAGACACAGAGACACAACAACAGCAGGACGACTCCGTCCACACTGAGCTGACTGCAGCAGTCCTCCTCCACAGCACTGAACTGTCTCCATCAGGGAGTCAATTAAATGATTCTGATGATTAACAGCCTTTAACCAATTAACAAAGAGAGAATGAAAAGGAAGAGGGCGTAAGGACAAGTGACAGAGAGGACTGATGAAGTTTAACTTTTATCTGATAATAATATGAATCACAGTGAGGTGGTGTCGGGGCGACACGCAGCCTGACAGCAGGACTTTACCACAAGCTGAAAGCATCAGAGTCATGGCAGCAGAGACATGAGTCCACATATGATGGTGGAGCCTGTTTACATACTTATAGTCTTGTGTAGCCAGCAGCAACGTGTCAGCGCTACAGAAAGCTCTAGAAGGACCGATTATCTCTCTGCTACGGGGGGGGGGGGGGGGGGGGATCCAAGACAACTTCGGTCATGTACATTAGGTTTAGCAGCTTAAGTTACGTAGGTTAGGTCTAGGAAGTAAATTACATAGGAAGTAAAGTTACGCAGGTTAGATAGAGGAAGGTAATGTTACCTGGTTCAGGTTAAAGAGAGTTAAGTGACATAGATTAGGTTTATGAATAACAAGTTACGTAGCTTAGGTTAAGGAAGTAAAGTTATGTAGGTTAGGTTTAGGAAAATAAAGTTACATAGGTTAGGTTTCGTACAGTAAAGTTGCGAAGGCTAGGTTTGGGAATGTAAAGCGTCACAGGATGGGTTATACAAAGTACAGATACATAGGCTAGGTTTAGGAATCAAAGTTACATAGGTCAGGTTTATGAAATATAAGTTATCTAAGGGTATTTTAGGATAGTAAAGTTACGTAGTTTTGGTTTCGGAAAATAATTACGGAGGTTGGGTTTATTAATAAAAAGTTACGTAGATTAGGTTTAGGAAGCAAAGTTACATAGGTTAGGTTTATGAATGTAATGTTACGTAGGTTAGGTTAAGGAAGTTAAGTTATGTAGGTTAGGTTAAAGAAGTAAAGTTATGTAGGTTTAGTTAAGAAAGTAAAGTTATGTAATTAGGTTTAGGAATGTAAAGTTCGAAGGCTAAGTTTAGGAAGCAAAGTTACGTAGGTTAGTTTTAGAAAGTAAAATTACATAATCAGGTTTATGAAGTTAAGTTTGAAGGCTACATTTATGAATGTGAAGTTATGTAGGTTAGGTCAAGACAGAAAAGTTACATAGGTTAGGTTAAGGAAAGAAAAGTTACGTAAGAAGCAAAGTTGCATAGGTTAGGTTAGGAAAGTAAAGTTACATAGGAAGTAAGGTCACACAGGTTAGGTTTATGAATGTAAAGGTAAGTAGGCTAGGTTTAGGAGAAGAAACATAAAGCTGTGTAATTAACGTAACCTGAGGAGCTACATTAAAATAACTCAGTTTCCTTGGTTTGACACAGACTGTATATAAAGACGGACGATATGTCTCCACTTCCCCCACTGTACAGAAGTGAAGCTAAAATATCTTGGATACGGGCGCTGACATCTTGCTCTGGTGACATCATTCAGACCCACAGTCTGCACAGCAGCCATCTCCACGGTATTGAGTATCCTGCCCATCCACCTGTGTGACCAATCGCGAGCTGTAATGTAACCGAATTTTGTAACGTTACCTTCGTTAAATGTTGCTCCTGACTTAATATGCGTAGAAGAAAAGTCTGCTAGCCACTAGGCTAATTTATACAATGTAAAATGCCATAGGCTTGTGCTAATAACGTTAGCAAGTTGTATTTGTGTATTTGTGTGTTTATTGTGTGTTTAATGTGTGTTTAACGTGTTTAATGTGTGTTTAATGTATGTTTGATGTGTGTTTAATGTGTGTTTAACGTGTGTTTATTATGTGTTTAATGTGTGTTTAACGTGTTTAACGTGTGTTTACTGTGCGTTTAATGTGTTTAACGTGTTTAATGTGTGTTTATTGTGTGTTTAACGTGTGTTTAATGTGCGTTTAATGTGTGTTTATTGTGCTTAACATGTGTTTAATGTGCGTTTAATGTGTGTTTAATGTGTGTTTAACATATGTTTAATGTGTGTTTAATGTGCGTTTAATGTGTGTTTATTGTGTGTTTAATGTGTGTTTATTGTGTGTTTAATGTGTGTTTATTTAATGTGTGTTTAACGTGTGTTTAATGTGTGTTTTGAATCAACTAAACTTTACAGCACTTCACAGAAACCCCGCCGCCGACTAGTGTTTTGGAGGTGTAACTGCAGAGTGACACAGACACACCACCACACAAGTATAAATGCTCACAACAGCGTAGGGTCTACGGCGTAGGGTCTACAGCGTAGGGTCTACGTAGAGCTGACGCACTAGTATAGATACTGGTTAATATGGAGGAGGCTGGCTTCATGATCTAAACTGCAGCCAGCCACAAGAGGGCGACCCAGATGTTTCAGCTTAACTTTTGGGGAGCTGTCATGTCGTCCATCTTGATACAGTCTATGGTTTCACATGCTACATGAGAGAACAGCCTGCTGGTTGTGGGCTCATTGATGTCAAAGTGTTTAATAACCCTTATATTTTTGTTAATGATGTTGGTCATTATTCGGATAGTGTCGGCGATGTGGATGGTTTTATACGACTGTTGTGTTCTGTGAGTACATATGCAGGTCTGTTTGTCATATGAAGACAAGCTTGGTGGTTTAAATGGTTAAATGGTTTAAAGAGTCCGTAAGACCTGATTTTTGTACCTCTGACTCTTCACTTATTCTCCTACATAACTATCTGAACACAGGATATCATTTATGCATGACACATTTTTCCCCTGACTTGAGGTAACCTGAAGTCCTGAGGAAACACACAGCTGGTCAGACAGAAATACACGATACTGTAAATATAACTGAGACATCACTGTCAAGGTCACAGAGACACACTCTCACGGGGGCGTTGGAGGTAATTTTAGTCGTGTGTTCTGTTTCTGTCACAAGTTACGGAGCTAAATATGTTGCTCTCACTGAGTTTTTCTGTTTTTGTCGACACCAGAGCTCTCTGGAAAACTCTGGACCTTTAAACTAGAACACTCTGAATCAGGAGCACAACTCTGTGTGGTCTGAAACAAACAAAAACTATACTGAGTACAGTTATTGTCGTGTTGCTTTGATGCAAGCTAGATAACATGGTGTACGTCCACTGCAGCACTGTGTAATAAAACAACAGGAGGGAAACAATGTTTTAAGTCTGTGGTCAGAGTTCTGTTGTCCAACTTTTGTGGTGGTCATTAAAGTAAACCAAGCTTCCTGTGCTTTTATTTCTACCTGCCACCTGTAATTAGCTGTAATGATTTACCAGCTAACAGCTACATTATCCAACAAGAACAACAGTGTCCTGTGTTTATATCTTATACACCACCGCCTGAGTGTGAGTCTGCATACGTGTGTTTCTGTGTGTGTGTGTGTGTGTGTGTGTGTGTGTGTATAAAAAGGTATCTGTGAAGTGAGAGGTGTTGGCTGAGAGCTGGTGAAGGTGTGAGACACTAAGATCTGATCAGAGATGTTAACGCTGATATTTATACACTAAGATTAATATCTGACATAACAGGAGAGGAGTGTCTACTACTTTATATAGACAACACTAAACAGTGTGTATATACCTTTATACACACATCATTTATTAGTCTCTGCTGAATATATACATCTGTCTGTCCTTTGTCTCTATAAACATGTATTTGACACATTATAGGGCTGGGCAGTATTTGCTGTGGCTACCTTCATACCGCAGTACTCCAGCTACAGCAACAGAACAGGGCCCCGCGGGACCGCGCACCTCCCTCGCTATGTGATGGGGGTGGCCTGGCCGACCGCACCAAACCCAGGCCCGCTGGAGAAGGGGGCCCGGGAGCCGCCAGCCCTCCCTCTTCCCTGTAACGTTTATACATACTATATAAGGTTTTATACACAATAATAGATGGATCAGCAACCGTGTTACTTCTGACGATAAATAGTTTCCATCCTAGACTTGTATGGCTTTTTAAATTGTTTAATTTAAGGTGTAAAAAAAGAGAGAAGACGATATAGTCTGTGTATAGTTTTATATACTCTACTATAAACTGCATTTTGCAGGACATTACTGTTAATGTATAACATTATATACTAGTAAATATGTGGTGCTATTATATATCTTCATATACCTTTGTGGGTAAAAATACGGAGTGTATCTTACTATATAATGATGAAAACTGTGTGTGTGTGTGTTCCAGGTTTTTCTCCTCACTGACTTGGTCAATCCATGTGAAATTTGGCACAGTGGTAGAGGGTCATGGGAGGATGCCAATGAAGCAATATTACATCAATTGGCCAAAGGGGGGCGCTATAGCAACCCATTGAAATGTCAAACTTTGAATGGGCATATCTCATGCCCCGTATGTGGTAGAGACATGAAACTTTGCACAGAGATGCCTCTCCTCATGAGGAACACATTTGCCTCAAGAACCCATAACTTCCGCTTATATAGATTTTCCACCATTTTGAATTTTTTGAAAAACACTTCAAATGGATCTCTTCCTAGGAAGTTTGAGCGATCTGCATGAAACTGGGTGAACATAATCTAGGGACCAATATCTAAAGTTCCCTCTTGGCAAAAGTTGGAAAACTTCCTAAAACTGAGCTTCTATAAGGCAATGAATATTGCGGAGGGCGTGGCTCATCACATAAAGGTGTAGAACATCTCAAGGGTTTCACCCATCACCACGCAACTTTGTAGGCATATGACCACACATAATCTGAGGGGACCCCTCCATTATTGAGCCCATCAAACAAAATGGGGGCGCTAGAGAGCTCATTTCTTATCTAGGCCTAACCGCCATATGGATTTTTACTAAACTTGGTAGATATGTAGAACAGGACGCCTCAAGGTGACTGGAGAAATTTAACTCTAATTGGCAACTGGGTGGCGCTATAACAACAGAAAAATGCTTCAAAATGGCTAAAATGCGACCGATCGCTGTGGCTCCCCCTGTGGACCAGTGTTGGTGTTGTTTCTAATGTTTGGTATGACTAAGTCATGGTATGGTATGCTGTACATAATCACGGAAACTGTCAGTGTGTCATTCTGTCAGTCAGTCATTCTGTCCGTCCCATGTTTTTCTACTCACTGACGTGGTCAATCTATGTGAAACTGCACATAGGCATTGAGGACTGGCATAGGTAGAAGGTGATAAAGCTACCAATGGGTATGGACTAGTGTATATGAAACCTTAAATCATACTGAGTGTGTAGTCTGTACAGCTCATTATAACATTATAGTCTGTATATAACTATAACTTTTGTCTATACGTTCAATCAATTTTCTACTTTAAAGAGTTTATATAAAGTCACCCATCACTATACACTGAGTTTAAACTGCAGACAAATGATTCAAGTGTATTTGTATGTTTCTGAATATTATTTGCATGTTGGTCTCACTGCAGACTCTCTCACTGCTGACACAGCAGAGACTGAACCAAACCCTGGAATCACTATTTATACACGTATATATATTTACAGTGTATCTGCTTTCATCCAACATGCCAGCAAATAATAGAATTAAATAAATCAAACAAATAATAAAACCCACCACATACACTACATGAAGCGACGACATGTTACATATCTGCATTTATGTCTGACAGGGATCTAATGTGTCCTCAGAGCTGTATACAAGCACACTGACGGCTCCTGTCAACATATCTGACCAACAGAAATAACTTTAAATCTCATGTTTATTTATGAACTCATCACTTTATATTTTACAGCTCATGAACAGACCAATTGTGTTGTTAAGACAGCGAACAGCCAAACCCGTCTAGCTCTAAAGTTCAGCCCCAGCAGGACGCCATGCACCTGCTGACTCTGTTTCCATCACTGACTTTTAACCAACAACAACAACAACACTCTCCTGCAGGCACATTCCCAGTCCTCTTCTTCTACTACAGTAATTACAGGTCAGTGTTGGGCGTCCGCTCACCCGCCTGGCTGCTCTCTTTGCGAGCGCTGGCCTCCTCCTCATCTGCCTCCTCTGCCTTACTCTCACCGGACAGCAGGCGACGGAGCAGGCTGCAGTAACGGGTCATCGTATGCAGAGAGCCGACTCAGCTCACACACACGGACTCAAAACGCTGGCTGAGGAGGTTTCAGGAGTCCAGAGGCAGTCAGTTAATCAGTCAGTCAGTCAGGACACGGATCGATGACTCAGTCACTGCAACTGACACCTTTAAACACACTCACAGGACTCATTACAGTCTGTCTGTCTGTCTGTCTGTTCCTGTTGCACATACCTCCAACTGCTCACGCCTCCATGTGACGACACACCCCTCAGCTGTTGTCACGCTGAGAGACACTGACAGTCACGGCACTGTGAACCAGAGGGACGCCTGATAGTGAGGAAGAACACCTTCTCTGTCGTCCCAAAAAATATGAACCTGGAGGTTTTGTTGGACTTTGAGTGTCAGACTGAAGTTTCTCTGATTCTAATAAAACAAAACCCTGAGCTCTTCTGCTGCGTTCACATGGACTCAGGTAGATGGTCCAACAGAACGGCAGGTCGTTAACACAAAACAGAAATGATGATAAGTTGCAACAGTGATGTTGTATTGTTTACAAAGACTGGAATATAGTACATTAAATAAAATCATTTCATGTCTGGTATTATGCCTCCGTGCTGGTGATAGCCGTGGCCGCAGGCATTATGTTTACAGGCTGTCCGTCCGTACGTCTGTCTCATTCTCATGAACATAATACCTGAAAAACCTTGAGGGAATTTCTTCGAATTGGCAAAAACATCCACTTTGACTTAAAAATAAACTGGTTGGTTTTTAGTGGTTAAAGGTCAAGGTCATTGTCACTTTGCACCCATCCTTTTCTCGTGAATGTGACATTTCAAAAAGGCCTGCTCTGAGCTGTTCCTTTGCAACCTCGTCCATCCCCGGCACAAACTACCGTAAAACCTCTATTAGTAGCCCAGGCTATTACTTGCTTAAATCAATGAACTCAACAAGTCTCTATTTGAGACAGGCCTTTAATTCCTTTCACACAAATACAGTCAAACTGTTCATTTAAACCAGTATGAATATTACTTGTATAAAAGTTAGGCTTCAGATACTTTACCAATGATGAATCATTCAATTGATCTAGCTCCAACAGACAGTGACGGCACTCGAAGACTACGGCACCTGACATACCGACACGACACCACTTTATCCTGTTAAAACAATCCTCACAACTTGGATTAAATTTTATGAAAAATCCTTTTGATTCTTTTGACCTGAGGACCCTGACGGACTAAAGGAGTATAAATAACTTACAGGGTTATCGAGGAACGTACACATAATTTCAGGTGGCCAGCAACCTGGTTTATACATCCCAAGAACTTCTATAAAAAAATGAACTGGTTGGCGATCAGACCAGGCCTCTGATAGAGACCGGCCTTTATTTGTCAAAGTGTGAAGCCACACTGGGCTGGTAAAAGAAACTGGGTGTTTAATTGACCTATGGCTAAGCCCCGCCCTCACACGTGATGAGCCAATCACAGTGCGTATAGCCATCCCCATACACTGGGACATTCTCTGCCTGGACGTCCATTGAAATGCATTACAGAAAGTCAGTTTGTTCGGTTTTATGAGCTTTTTCTGAGATTTGAAGTTTAACAATGGTCAAACGGTGTGCATGGGGTACATGCAACTCTGACACAAGGTATCCTGAGAGGCTGGGCGACCAGGTGTGTTTTTACACTTTAAACCACATCTCAAGCGAGAAAAGTGTCTCCTTTGGATAAAGTTGTGTGGTAACGTTAGACCACAACATCAACTCAACGTGAATAAGATTAACAATGATGTCTACATCTGTTCTAAGGTAAGTCAACATTGTGTTTGAGGCAACATATTGTCACTTTGCTGGAAAGAAATATAAAGTTATCTTTAACATCTCTAGCTAACGTTAGCTAAAGTTAGCCTAACGTTAGCTCCTAGCTGCGTTGTTCATCATGTCACCTTGTTTGCTGGGAGTTCATTAGCCTATTTTGTTCTAGTTTTGTACTTTGGTGATGGTACATCATTGTTAGCTGTTGTCCAAAGGGCTCTAGTTAAGCTAACGTTAACTTCTGCAGCTTAGCTTCATTAACTTATCTGTAATGGCAGAGATAACAAAGGTTGGCAAACGTTATGCTGAATGATTCAGTGTAAATACTGTAGCACCAAACTAACGCAGAGACACTCTTGGTAAAGATGGTAAAAAGGCCGTTATCCTTTTCTCATATTCTGAGCCAAAAACCTTAACTTCAGTGGCACTTTAACTTGTTGTCTTTGATGGTGACGGCAACCAGATGCGGTTCACAAGCGTACACTGTGACCTGTAAATGTTGGCTTGTAATTTAAGCTTTTCATCGACCTTCTCAACAATAAAATGATGAATATATCCCTCCAATGCGTAGTTTAGGCCCTTTTGGTTACTTCTCAAAGACATCTGATCGTTATGTCTCCAAAAATCATCAGTTGCCTCCTGTGAAATGCCGTGTACTGTGACACCTGCCATAGCACCGGCCACTGAATGTTGATAGTTTGTCCGAGTGAGTGGAGGGGGGCGTGGCTTAGCCATAGGTCAATTGGGACGAGGCTTTTAATTGAAGTTTTACAGTAAATGAATGAGTGTATACTCCTGTAGAATATGGAAAACAAAGGTAACTTGGTTCAGCTCACTGCATCAAATTCATTGCTAACATTCGGTCTTGCCTTTTTTAAACCCAGCTGGGGCAAGCAGCACAAGAATGTGAGATTTTTTTCCACTGGAATCTGAACTGATTTTTTTCCTAAAACTCCTCAAAATATTTAATTAAACTGGTTTCAGCAGCACCGATGGCAATAAATAAACAATTAACTGATTAGATTTTGGTTGTCAAGGGTCAAGGGCACTGTGACCTTGCGCCTGTCTCATTCGTATGCGATATTTTAAAAAGGGCCTTAAAGGAGTTTCCTCAAATTTGGCAGAAATGTTCACTCTGACTTAAAAATGATACCGATTAGATTTTAGTGGTCAAAAGTCACTGTGACCTTGAAAATCATGCTTTTGGCCATAACTCAAAAGTCATGCGCTAATTATGATAAAATTTTGTAGAAATGTGGAACAGGATAAAATGATGAAGTGATGATGTGAGTGCGGCTGCAGACACAGCTCCGCCTCAACTCGTCAGTAAGAAAAGTGTTTCTCCCGTGGCAGCATATTTTGTTTAATCTTTCGTGGCATTTCGCTGGTATCAGTATCAACTAGTAAATTTCTGGTATTGTGACAGGTCTGGTCTGGAGTCGTGCTCTGAGATCTGAGGGTGCATTTGACCCCTCAGTAAGAGGAGAGGAGTTATTCTGAGAGTGTCAACAGGACTATATATATATCACTACACACACTAATCCCTGCAGCTTGACTTGTAAGGTATTTGTAAGGTGCCCTTTAAGGGCAAGTAGTTACTAGAGGGCACTTATTCTAAATATTGATGACAGACAGGTTTACAGTGTGGAGGTTTTCTCTCTTCTGTCTTTATCACGTATTTTTAAAAAGTGACTGAAATATATTTTGTGACATCACAACACATTTTTCTGCAGGTCTTGACACTGCTGCCACATCTGGTGACTGACATGATGTCACAGTTTGGAAAGTTACAGATGGGTCAGTTAGTTTTGGAAATAAAGACGGTATTCAGGTCCAAGTCTTTCTCGCAGTTAGTGACACAAACATTTGTGTTCATGTGACTAAGTTAAAATCAGGTTTCTTTGGTGGTTGATAAATGCAGAGCGGTGAGTCGAGGATCATTAAACCCCAAGGGGCCGTATATATGCTGCATTTTTTGTGCCCTCAAATGAACTGTTTTCAAAGTACATGCGCAGCAGGCGTGCTCAAACACCAGAGTGACACCCGTTCCCGAGTGCCTATTTTTCAGGGTGTGATGGCCGTGCCCTGAGACAAACAGAGTTCAACTTTTGGAACGCTGCAGCGTGCACCACATGTCATGTGATGAGGAACAACATATCTTTCCCTTCTTCCATCAATATCAGTCGGTGGTAAATATGGAGGAGAAGTTTCAGTGCAGGACTCAGAGCTTTACATCTGTCCCACGGACAACATGTTTGGCCCAAGACACACTTAGGGAACAGCACCTGGAAGAAGATCAGCTCTGCACTCAGGATTTTTGGTAAGTAGGCTGTAATACGGTGCTGGTGATGGTTGCTTAACAACCTCAGACGCAACCTGCCTGCACTCCGTTGAAAGCTGGCACAGAGTTGGCACGAGAGTAGCACCCAGCACCCAACCTTACTTTTTCCAAGCGGTCGAAGACATGGCATGTGTACATGTGGCTCCTCAATCCAACATCCCTACAAACGTCACATCTTCACCAGCCTGTTATATTTCATGTCTCTCCTGTAGCTGCAGTGAAAGTTTTAAGTCTCAGTCCTGAGAGCTGTGCAACTATAATGCAATGTACATCTTTAGTATCTCATTCATCTTTTTATTTTATATCCGCTCCTGATGCTGCTAAATGTGACGGCTCGTCTGGCGTTCACTTCCTGCAGAAGCATCTCCACTCAGGACTACTGAAGCTTTTTTAATGTTTGGAGTTTGGTGCTCCGCCCTCTCCAGACCTTCAGTTCGGCATTCTTGACTCAATTCTCTAAACTTTTCTTCTTCATCCACAGTTTCCATGTGTGCACACGGCCCTGCAGTCTCATGCCCTTTTATGGGGACTGGCATGACGTTTATGCTAATTAGGATCAACTGGTACATGCTATCAACTAACGAGGACAATGGGTTCATCATGACGAGAACAATGATGGAGTTTAAGAACACATGACGCAGACTTTTCTATGTGAGACCTGTGTGAAGAACAAAGTTAAGAAAAATCATAAGAAGATATCTGTGAATGAGGCCCACTGTCTGGAGCTGTTTATTGATAAATCAGATGTTCTATTTTTAAGCAATAGCACAGCAACACACCTTCACTGTTAGCCTGTTATGTCGCTACTGTCTCTTTAAACATGATTCTCTTTCTGACTTTAGTATGTTCATGCTGCAGTTCTGTGCGCCCTCCACCTCCCCATCACAGATCCATCAGCCTCATCAGTCTCATCATGCACCACCAGTGTCTGGACTCTTTTGGGGGGGGGGGTCATCTTGCTGCTGCTCAGGGCAGACGATTACAAAATATCCCTGATGAGTCTCAGTGTCAAAGTCTGTCTGTCAAATCATCTCGTATCACCTGTTGACCTGGACTGCACTAAAGTCCAATCAGATCACACAGTCAGATAAATATCTGCTGCCTTTCACAGTTTGTTTTCATCAATATCCATGAACACGACTCTGAGGTCGGCCTCCTGTTGAGCTGAAGCGTCTCATTTTAGAAAACTGCCAAAAATAAAATGAAGCCTTAATAAAGGAAAGTTTGAAACAGTTGAGAGCAGCAGCAGCAGAATAAGACCGAGACAGAGAATACTGCAGAGTCACATCACAGAGCTTTAAAACACTGTGTTGATGCTGAACCAGAGCAGGACTGCAGTGATGGCTCTGATGGTCCTAAAGTGATGATGAATATTTCAGAGATGTGATTTTAAATCGATTCCTGACTCACTGCACTAATGTTCATCTCAGCTCCTCTTCATCCTGATGTCCTCCTCTCTGTTTAATGCTCTGTTCGATACAGTCTACACATCCCCTGAGCTGATTCATGTGCATCTGCAGATGATCCTGTGTGTGTGTGTATGTGAGCTGAGGACGGAGCAAACAGGTGAGCAGCACCTGCACACACACACACACACACACACACACACACACACACACACACACACAGACTAAGTGTTGTGGTGTTTGTGCTCAAGCTGCAGACTGAAGCTGCTGCAGTGAGTTCTCAGAGCGTCCAGCAGGGGGCAGACAGCAGCAGCTCAGGAGGCGTCAGGGTGTGACTGAGCAGCACTGAAGGACAGGAGGTGCATCCCAATTCACTCTGAACTGCAGCCATGTTTGCTTTAACTTGTGTCTTCTGCTCACGTCTCACTGGAGACCGAAGGAAACCAGGACACACACGAGATGAGACGTCTTTTCTGTCTCTGGATCAGCTGATGGGTTATCACAGTAAACACTGTCCAGTGATATAAACACACAGCACAGCAGCGTCTGTGTGTGTGTGTGTGTTTCTGCTGTCAGTCCTCTGCAGCCCTGAGTCTGACAATGACTTCAAGGAAAAAAGCCTTGAGCTGGAAATCGCTCTGGGTTTAAAGGTTTGTTTTATTTCCTCCTGCAGATGCTTCAACACGACGTTTATATAAATCCTACAAACTGTCGCTGTGCAACATCAGAACCATGATGATAATCAAGCTGCTGTTCAACAATCAAATCAATCACGTCAACTGAGACATCCACCAATAAAACACATCGATACTCAGGTAACCATGTTTGCATGTTGCCATAGCAACCCCAGCCACGTGTGTTTGTCCTGTCTGCATCATCTCTGCGGCCACAGCAGCCAGCGAGCAGGAGCGTGTGTACCTGTAACAACAATGACACCACGGTACTGTTTGGGTCCGAACTGCCCTCCCCGAACGGTAACCACAGTAACCGCATCCCTCCTGTGTCATCGCTGAGCCTCGGTGTCTTCATTTGCATGCGTCAGATGATTCGTCATGTGACTGCCGTACTGCATTTTTTATAGGATTACTGGGACCAGCATGTATGTGCTTGGAGTGAGTTATATACAACCAGAGGCACTGCAGCAAACACACACACACACACACACACACACACTGTAAAATACATGAGAACATAAACTCTGCATGAAGTCCAGAAACAGTTCTCTATCTGTGCTGCGTAGAGCTCAGTATTTCTGACTGCTGCTGGGGGGGAATGTATATTTCTACTATAACAGGACTTAAAGGTCCAGACAGTGCAGGGCTGGGCCATATCACAACTGTACCATATAGATCCATACATTTTTAAGCAAGATGTAAATTGAGACACTGTTTATATCAATAACCCTAATCAATATACCCCTCACTCACTCACAAGTTCTCCATCATCACTTTTTAGAGCCGTAGCCTGACGTGCACCTCCCCAGAGGTGTAACTCCACGTCACAGTGACACAGACCTCCTGTCAAACAACAAAGCTTTGATTTACTTTAATTTCACAGATAAGAAACAATAAACAACAACAACAATAAATTGTGAAGACAATAAAGCCTCCACACACTGTGTGTGATTTATCCTGGCTGAAATATGAGCAGAGCAAATCTCTGCTAGCTGCTAGGCTAATTTATACAATGTAAAATGCCATAGGCTTGTGCTAATAACGTTAGCATGTTGTATTTGTGGGGAAAATGTGTTTAGTATCAGACAGTTGTTTTGTCAGTGAACCTTGTAAGCTGTAATGGAGTTTGTAACGTTACCTTTGTTAAATGTTGCTGTTGGCCCTGGCTTCATATGAGCAGAGGAAAAGTCCATTAGCAGCTAGGCTAATTTATACAATGTAAAATGCCATAGGATTGCGCTAATAATGTCAGCATGTTGTATTTGTGGGGAAAATGTGTCCAGATAAAGACAAGTGTTTGTCTGTGAATGCTGCGAGTTATAGTGAAGCTGAGTTGTGTGTTTAATGTGTGTTTTGAATCAACTAAACTTTACAGCACTTCACAGAAACAGCCCACTAGTGTTTCTGAGGTGTAACTGTTGTGCCTATTTTCAAATGTTAATAAAATCCCTGTCTTTGCATTTTATTCTGATCACAGTCGGTTCTTAAGTCGGTTGTGTCAGATTTAAGGGGAGTTTAGTGGCGTCTAGCTGTGGACTGCAGATTACAACCAGCTGAAACGTCTCCTGGTTAGAATTCCTTCAGTGTTGATTGTTGAGGAGCTGAATGATCCACAGAGGTCTCCACACCAGCTGATTTACACCAGGAAACACTCTGAATTTAAAGAATAAAAATCACTGTTTATACCAACGCTGCTCGTCACAGAGAGGACTCTAAATGCAGTGTCTGACATGAGAACACAAATGTCCCTATCTGGAGCCAGAGTTTGGTTTGTCCATTCTGGGCTACTGTAGAAACATGGCGGTGCAACATGGTGATCTCCTCTGCTACTTTATTAACTTCAACACTTCTCACATAATAACACTATTTTTATATTAATTAATAGACATGAGATGCAGCCCTGGCCTCATAACATCTACATGTCAACATTATGTGACAGCCATGGTGCCTCTTAGTGGTAACAGGAAATGACATGTACAGTACTCTGACATGCTCCTCCCATCAGGGGTGTAAAACTGAATGGACTCTAAAGCCGTTAGTCCCTTTGGAACCAGCAGTAAGCCTTCAGACATGGTACCTAGACCCTGGGTGTGTTCAGACAGTCCTCTTAAATGTGGGCGGGGTTGTTGTCACTCACTGCTCTGTCCAGCACTCGCTGTATTTCCTCATCAGCGGTGACACAGATGGAAGTCTGCACCTGGTTTATCGTCCACAGAACGAGGCTGCACGCCCACATTTTCACAACAAAATAGAACAGGCTGCAGTGAGAGTCTCTCTCCATGGGATATTTCAAAATAGCAGCTTTGTGCATTTAGTCCTTCTCAGGCAAGCTCAGGGGTTTAGTGTTGCTGTAGCCCACAGGAAGTGAGGATTAGAATATATGACCTTCACATAATCCGCTCCAAATGAATCTATATTTTTAAAGTCATTACTAAAAGTGTGTGTCATATAAAAACTAAAGTGATGGTCAAAGTTGTCACAGTGAAATTTAAGGTGTGCTGATGGATTCACGTCATCAACTCATGCATTGAGTAACATTACAAGTTAACGTTCCACCTTAAAAGTTGCCGGCAGTCGGCCCAGTGAATGAAGTTATTTTTTTCTCTTTCATTTTATAGTTGTAGTTTACTGATGTATGAACAGAGGTTACATAAAACCAGAGTGAGTGTCCTCTACTGACCAATCAGACTGCAGGGTTTCTAGCTCCACCTTTTAGTACCAGATCTGTGTGCTAGGTACCCCAACAGAGGGGGGACCAAACATGGGGACACTAAGGAACGCTGCTGTTGGTACCTTATAACCAGTCCAGAGCATTATTCAGCCAGTCCTACGGCACTGTTCCACCTGCTTCTTAAACACGTCATCAGTTACTGACAGAGCCAAACATCACCAACACTGCTGCCAGGATAAGTGGTCTCCCCACACCAAGCTGACAGACTTAAACATCAGGGCCACTGCGCTCATTATTTCCTCAACAGGACAGGACGTCACACACCCACTCTGTCACCACCTCCCTGCCCTCCTGGTGCAGGTACAGAGCACTGAGGTGCAGCAAAGAGTCTGATCCCACAGACACAGCTGCCTTAACCCTTTGAAACCTGGAGCGACATAACCTTTACTGTGCTGCTGTCAGACGCCTTTTGTAAGTATTTAACCCTTTAAACCCTTAAGTGTGATTGCTTTCAAAAACAGACGAGAAACACCTGTTCGTGTGTGTGTGTGTGTGTGTGTGTGTGTGCGTGTGCGTGTGCAGAGCGTCTACAGGCCTGAATTTGAAATGTACATGCAGTCAGAGGTTGAGAACAGCTGCGGCGACATCAATTAAAGTCATTAAGTTAATGTGTTAATAGAGCTGCTCTCCCTCCCACACACACACACACACACACACACACACACACACACACACACACCCTCCTACACGTCTGTGATTTGACTCATCAGTCGAGAAGCTCAAGAGTCAAGTCGCTGCTCTCTGCTTTCAGCTGCGTCCTCGTCCACAGAGCGACCAAAGATAACAACAAATAAACTTTAAATGTCTGTCGATCAGAAAAAACAGAATCCACAAACACACCATGGGACTGATGAGTTCAAGTCCACCTGGGAAATGACAGCGCTCATCATACATTCAGCTGCTCTTCATACGAGGAGGGACATGTCCTCTCATTGATGTTTTGTCTGTCCAACAACAACTGACTTATTGAAACATTTTAAAGGCCTATAAAGTTGTAATTTGCGATGTCAAAAATTGGGTTTTAACTTTTCAATCACTTTTTTTAACTGCATCAAGGCAGGAAATCTGTCAAGAGGAAACTGTGATGCATCTCTGAATGGATTATTTTCCTCACTCCTACAACAAAGTCACGTCTGTTTCCTCCAGTTTGTTAGATTAAAACTAGGGATGCACGATGTACACTGATCAGCCAACACATTAAAACCACTGACAGGTGACGAGAATAACATTGATCATCTCGTTACGGTGCAGTGTTCTGTTGGGAAACCTTGGGTCCTGGCATTCATGTGGATGGTACTCGACACACTCCACCCACCAGAACAAAGTAACCCCCCTCATGGCAACAGCACTGGCTGATGGTAGTGACCCCCCAGCAGGACAGTGCACCATGCCACACCACGACAACTGCTCAGGAATGACCTGAGGAACAGGACGAAGAGCTCAAGGTGTCGACTTTGCCTCCAAATACCCCAGATCCCAACCTCAATGAACATTTGTGGGACGAGCTGGTACCCCGAGGCAACCCCGATCCATGGTGGGTGCTCCTTGGACCGGACTTGGCTCTGACCTGTCAAGGCATGAACACATGACCTCTGGAGGGTGTCCTTTGGTGTCGGGCACCAACATGTTGAGTCCTGTGGGTTGTGAGGTGGGGTACCAGCACGTCCCACACATGTTTGATCAGACTGGGGACTTTTGGAGGCCAGGTTGACGTCTTGAGGTCTTTGTCTCGATCCTCGGTCCATTCCTGAGCAGTTGTCGTGGTGTGGCATGGTGCACTGTCCTGCTGGGAGGCCACTGCTACTGGGGAGTGCTGCTGACATAATGGGGGGTGCACTGGTGTTCAGGTGGGTGGAGCGTGTCAGGTGGCGTCCACATAAATGTCAGAGCACCTGTGAGTGTTTTGAATGTGTTGGCTGATCGGTGTGTATCAGGCCACTAATGTGACATTTTTATAATCATGCATTATTCTGCTACATGTACCTTAAACTTGGTTTGTGGGCCGCCAATAAACACAGAGAAGAAGCTGTCAGGAGGGTGAGACATGTCGCAGTGTGGACGTCTTTCACAGTTCATGAGGAAGACAACAGGACGGCGCCAAGGGTCTGATCTCCAACCGCCCGCCACAGGTCAGACACAGCGCTGAAGGACCGTCTCCAGAGTGTTAGCACGAGCTCATTAGCAACAGCGGCTAACATCCAACACTGAGCTTTAAAAAGGCTCCACTCTGTTGGTAAAGTTGTTAATAACTGTTAGTCATGTGATGCTACAGTTAGCGATTATTTGTATCGTTACCCCTCTGACTGCGTGTGTGTGTGTGTGTGTGTGTGTGTGTGTGTGTGTGTGTGTGTGAGACACAAGTGTAAATGTGTGAGGTGAATCAGCAGCACACTGCTATTCTGCTTGGTAGTTGGAGGCTCGTCTGTCGTAGGATGGTGAAACATTTCATACACCAGATGTAACACAGACAGTTATCTGTCAGTGTCTGCGAGCGCTGAGAGCTGAAGGCATTTGACAAGACCTGAGAAAATCTCACACCGGAGCGACACGACGCCGCTGTCGTTTGGTTCTGTGTAAAAATGCAACAGTGGCATAAAGGCGGGACTTCGTATCGACTCTGTGGCGCCGTCTCTGTGTAAAAAGTGCTCCTGTAAGAGGCTTCAGGTGAGGACTCTTACTTTGGCGGGGTAAAGTGCAGGAAGTGTGTAGAGGGAGGTGACGCCGGGGCTGATGGGAGTTTTAATGCAGCGCTGCAGCACTCAGACATCCATCCTGTTCATCTGCTGCAGCCACACAGCCGCATTACATTAGACTGTTCATCAAGCCACATCTACAGCTGAGAGAGAGAGAGTGTGTGTGTGTGTGTGTGTGTGTGTGTGTTGCAGAGACCATTTGCAGAAGAGCCTCATAAATAATTGAAAGGTCTGCTGACTCTCTCTCTCTCTCTCTCTCTCTCCGCTCTCACACCATCTCCATGGCGATGCTCTTAAAGGAACATGCCGCCTCTTTCTTCAGAGTGTCCGGTCGGAACATTAGGAGGAAATGAACATCATGATCGATCACCGAGTCCATTAGCCACATGCTAACACATTAGCATTGATTGTTCCGTGCTGATGCAGTAATGCAGTGCGAGCAGGACGCAGATCACATGACATCATGTTTATAATAAACATCATAAACACAAACAAACAGTAGTTAGAACTCAAACTAAACATCCTGAACGCTGAGGAGGAAATCAAGCAGCTGTTCCTCCGACTGATGATGTCATGATGCTGATTTAATCTGTGATTATCTGCCTATAATCAGCTCCAGGTGGGGACAGGTTCAGACCATCAGAACTCATGTATGTTGTTTGTTCATAAACACAATCAGCTGTTGAGCGTCTGAGTCAGTTTGTGTTGTTCTTCATCAGTTTCACTCAGACTGAATCATTCATTCACTTCCTTTGTGCAGGTGTGAACACACCAAAGCAACCGGACCGAGACCTTCTTGAAGAGGTGGTCTCAGTCCGGTTCCAAAGGAACTCTGGTGCGGTTGGTTTGTGGTGAGAAGGTGTTGCGACCTGGATGTGAAGCAACTGCAGTCACATGACACATTGTTTGGGTTAAACATGAGCATGTTACAGTCCTGGAGGATTATTAATGTGCACCTCCTCCTGTACTGCCTTAATATGCACATTCAGCACATCCAATGCATCAAAACATTGTTTTCTAGTTGGAGCCGCGTTTGCCTCGTTTTCAAACTGTATGCTTTGACTAAAATGAACAATGACAGCAATATAGTCCACGATGAGCAGCGCTAAAATCAACCTGCGTAGTTGTCCCTCCATTGTGACATTAGAAAGTGTCACATTTATCTTGCAAGTGTACTCTTCTTCAACGTTTGCTTTACTTCCTGGATTTTTCCCACATGGAAATTCTGACCAATCAAGAGCAGCTTTCTCACACAAGGCGTTTGATCTGGTCCTCTTGTAAATGCTGCCGTGAGAACACGAACCAACTCTAGGCAATTATACAACTTTGGAACAACATGAGTCCCTGATTCAGACCAGAGGAGACCACTCTAGGGCTGACAGCAGCCTGAGACTATGCGCGTTATTTAGTTTCTGAAATATACTCACTGTTATGAGCAGAGTGAAAAGGTGTTGTGTCATTGATTCCTCTGGCGATAACACTTGTTTTTGCACCACACGTAACGTGGCGCAATGACGAGCGGGCAACATGATGACATGAAAGACAGACGCCTGAGCTTTCTGCTGCCAGAAGAATGAGTGCTCTACCTACTACAGTTTTTATTTTAGATCAATATACATCCAGGATCATGGGAAAACAGTCCTCTGCAGCCATTTTGTGGAAATACAAGAGTGATTACGGTAAAATACCAAGTTTGCACAGCACCCAAAGTAAGATATGAATGTGATGACTGGGAGACAGAAGCCTGAGCTCTCTATAACAGAGAAAAAGAATGCTCTCGCTATTATGGGTCTTATTTTAAATCGATTTAAACAGTCTTAACAACAAAATACACTTTTGTTTTCACAGGAAATGTACAGTTTGCATACAGCCTCTTTCAAAATAAAAGCACTACTACTGCAAATGTGTACACTCAACAACAAACACACAGGTTGGGTTTAGGAACAAAGAACAGGAGGTGTTTCTCAGAGTCAAGGAAGGATCCTCAAACGGCCAAATCTGAAGGAAGTTACATCATCGACCTGCCGAAGGAAGGACTGCTCCAATGTCAACGGTCCTTCTGGATATCACTGAGGACTGAGTCCTTCTTTCAGAGAGATTAGAAGGATCCATGTGTAGATCCTCCGCAGGTATAAAATCCCCACAATGCTTTGCACAGTACACAGTTTGCTGGAAGTGAGGGCGGGGCCTCTTCAATGAAACCTGCGGCACAGAGCTCGGCAGGATTTAGATTAATATGTCATTTATTTGGATTAATGTCTCCACCTGAGTTTATCAGACAGACACCTCATCATTTACACTTTCTAATGTGTCCACTGCCGCATGATGAGATTTATTAAATAACGTGATTTAGATGAAATATAAAAGTTTTAAATGAATCATTCACAGCAGAGACGGAGCGCTGAGTTCATCACTAAATGAAAAAAGAAGCGTCGGTTTTAGACGATTTCAGAAACACTTAAATGGAAGTTTGTGTAAAAGTCTGACAGGCAGTCGAGGAGGAAATTAAATGCACATGTGCAGGTTAGATTTTCCATCTCGTACCACAGGTAAGTCAGAGTACACAGAATGATAACCATCGACTTTCAAACCATGGTAAACCTTCAAACTGCTGCAACCCGACACCCAACTTGGACTTTTCACCCTCTTAACTGACGTTGTTGTCCGGCTGTGTTTCCCCCTGAGTCCGTCACGCACTGTTACACACCAATGGCGACCAGCCTTGGATCACGCCAACGTGAAGGCGCAGCTTTCATCATCATTGTCTGACGCTGAGGTCACTGCCCCAGCACCAGTATTCAATGACTTCAGACCGAGCCCGAGTTGTGAACGTTAAGAAGGAACGACTTTGTGTTGATCCTTCAGACTGACAACAGGCTGAACTGATGAGCCTCTGACTGACAACCAGCTCCTCTGGGTTTAAACCAAGATGCAATTCAATTAGAGCCACAACTAACAGTTATCTTCCCAATAATCAATCAATCAATCCTCTGATCGATCAAACTGAGAGAAAAGTCAGAATGTAGAGAGTTCACGTCATCACGTCCTGATTGGTCCAAACTAAGGGACTCAGTTTCCTGTGAGAGGAAACACAAACACTGAGACAATTAACTGATCATTAAAACAGCTGATTAATTTTCTATCGATCAGCTGATATCAATATTAACCCTGCTGATTCAGCTCCACGTGTTTTAAGCTAAACGCCTGACAGTGAAACTCTGAAGCTTTTTCTTCCACATTAAAAGGATTACGTGTGATTTTTCCTCGTCAGCAGTTTCCTGCTCCGTCTCCTCTGAGACGTCCGCCTCCATCTGCTCCCTTTATTCTGCTGCTACTGAAGCCCCGCTGCTTTAAATAGACATGATGTCATCAGCTGTTTGATGATGTCATCGTCCACACAGAGCAGGTTATACATCGATCACTGATAATACTGATGAGAAACTGAATCAGAGCTGAGGGGCTGCTGGGAATGATGGAGACCAGAGAAACCAGTACTGAGAACAAAAGGTCATAAAACAGGGAGCAGCACACACACACACACACACACACACACACACACACACACTAATCAGCCTGACTGTGCTGAGCTCAGCATCTCCTGCTGTTAATGTTCATCTCCCACACAGTGGAGGAGGGGAGTGTGTGTGCGTGTGGCCTTAAATCATAGTTCATTTTCGGACACACACACACACACACACACACACACACACACACACACACACACACACAAGGTTATCAGCAAATAAGAATATTCATTTTTCTTCACATACTATGTAACACTGAGTCCTGATGGAAACATCTGAAGCATCTTTATACCAACTGATGATGTCACACAGTGGCTGTTACATCACTTCTTCCGAAAGGTCAGGTCAGATCAAAGATTCACGACGAGAGCAAACAGTTTTAGGACGTTGCAGAGAAAAGTGTCAGCGGTGTGAACTGGCCGGTCTGAGCTCGACTCAAGCCGGCTGATGGTGTCACCTGACTAGAGATGATACGCCGTCTCATGGCGGTCACTTCCTGTCAACGTTACAGATCAGAAGCACAGAGAGTTGTTGACTAGAGATGATACGCCGTCTCATGGCGGTCACTTCCTGTCAACGTTACAGATCAGAAGCGCAGAGAGTCGTTGACTAGAGATGATACGCCGTCTCATGGTGGTCACTTCCTGTCAGCGTTACAGATCAGAAGCACAGAGAGTTGTTGACTAGAGATGATACGCCGTCTCATGGCGATCACTTCCTGTCAACGTTACAGATCAGAAGCGCAGAGAGTTGTTGACTAGAGATGATACGCCGTCTCATGGTGGACACTTCCTGTCAGCGTTACAGATCAGAAGCGCAGAGAGTTGTTGACTAGAGATGATACGCCGTCTCATGGTGATCACTTCCTGTCAACGTTACAGATCAGAAGCGCAGAGAGTCGTTGACTAGAGATGATACGCCGTCTCATGGTGGTCACTTCCTGTCAACGTTACAGATCAGAAGCGCAGAGAGTCGTTGACTAGAGATGATACGCCGTCTCATGGTGGTCACTTCCTGTCAACGTTACAGATCAGAAGCGCAGAGAGTCGTTGACTAGAGATGATACGCCGTCTCATGGTGGTCACTTCCTGTCAACGTCACAGATCAGAAGCGCAGAGAGTCGTTGACTAGAGATGATACGCCGTCTCATGGTGGTCACTTCCTGTCAACGTTACAGATCAGAAGCACAGAGAGTCGTTGACTAGAGATGATACGCCGTCTCATGGCGGTCACTTCCTGTGAACCAGCAGCTTTTTACAGCGTTACAGAACAGAGCGTTGACAGTAGGTGATTGTGTCATCTCGTCTCGTAGTGAATCTTTGGTCTGAACTGGACTTTACACCGTGACGTGTTGAGGAAATGCATCTTCCACACAGTTACTGTTTTAACATCCTTTCATTCACTCTGTGATCGAGACCACACTGTCCAAAATTAAGTTAGACAGCCCCGTGTGAATGGAAACACATCTAACTAGCTAACACACACTCGACAGCATCACCCAGATGTGCAGATCACTGGGACGAGGACAAACAAACCATACTGAGTATTTTCAGTTTGATGTCATCAGAGATGGTTTTGAGTTTTATATCCTGCTGTGACCTGTTGTATTCTGGGAAAGTCTGAACAATAAGTTTAAAAATACTTCAACTCGATCCTGAATCTTTACACCTGAACCTGAGCTGCTTCTGTCCTGATCATCTGATCAGCTCATGTTCTGCTGCCCTCCATTTTTATTGATGAGTTTATCTCACTGATCAATCAGACGGAGGAGCAAATTGACGGTGAAGTCCGACCACAGACAAACTACACACTGTTACCTTTCAATTTAAACTGTTTGAATATTTGGTTTATCTAACTGCAACACACACACAGTGTTTGGGTGTTTCTCAGCTGATCAGCAGAAACACAAACAGAAATCGACAAGAAATACACACCTCCTTTGGGACACTGTGTGTGTGTGTGTATGTGTGTGTGTGTGTGTGTGTCAGGTTTCTCGGGTCACTACAGTCCTGAACGGTGTGGATCTGATCCCAGAATCAATACGACAAGCTGATCTGTCTGTAAACAAACACACACATTCTGAAACTGTACCTGACCTCATTTCACCTGCATTCACACACACACACACACACACACACACACACACACACACACACACACACACACACACTGAACTCTGTAGTCCCGCCCTGACTCCTGTCAATCATACACCAGCTGATTTCAGGCCCCTTTCACACATGAACTGAATTTGTCTCGACATCAGCCAGAAGAGCTGCAGATGAGAACGTCTCATAAGCTCAAGTGGACTTTAAGAGTCCATTCAACGTCTGACTGATCCCATGTGTGAACAGAGCAGATCGTCGTCAGGAGGATGTGGGCAACTTGGTGACGTTTCTGTCATGACGCTCACACAGCACCGGAAGTAAACGAACATCTGAGGATGAAGACGACTCAGTTACAGGAAGAAAGCAGCCAAAATGTCAAAATGGAGAGATGACGAGATTCAGGAGCTTCTGAGGCCAAAATGGTCGGACAAATTCAAGGGACGACGAGAGACTATTGTTGTTGACTATGACTAAAGTACAAACAACCAATGTGATCACAGTATAATCATGTCCTGCCTCCTGCACGCTCTACCAACTAAACAGAGTGTTTCCAGTGGGTGAGACGGATCATCTCCTGTTGTGTTCAACGAGGTCTGAACCTGATTCTACAGATATCGTCTAAAGTTCATGAGAAAATGTCTCATTTATTCTCCCACAAAAATAGATTTGTCTGTTTCAAAGATAAATGACACTGCCTTTATAATTACATGCCTCCTTGATGATGTCATAGATACAGCCAATAGATGGCACCAGAGGGCGGAGTCAAAGGTTTCACTCAACAACAAACAAGGCGACAGTAGAGGAGGTGGTGATATTGAACCTTTTAACGGGGGCAGTGTTGTAGACGACGATGGTCTGTGAGGCCGTTAAGGCCCTAACACACCAAACCGACATCAAAGAACTAGCGGCGACGAAAGCCAACTGTTGAGTCGTCTACGTCGCCTCACGTCGCCCTGTGTCAGTTGCATTTGAACACACTACACGGACTACATCCGACGGCCAAGTAGCACGTATGTTCTGCGCCTGCGTGAGAGAGAGCGGAGTGAGAGAGTGGTACATCCTGTCAGCCGAGGGGTTTCCTATCTGTGCAGCCGAGCACCGCAGCACCTCCACGGACTATTACATCCAGACGGTCCCGGTGTTTCCTCCGCAGGCTCCACTTCACTCAGCTGCCCGATAAACCCGCTGCTTCTTCCCACTTTAACCTGAATAACAAACCAGGGCTCGGTGCTCCGGTTGGATCCAAACGGAGAGCCGGGGCTAGCTCAGAGACTAGCGGAGGCTAACTGGCTGTGCTGCCCTCCGGTCATGCTGCGGCTAACGCTCCGCTAGCCGCTCCCAGCTAGCTCCGGTTTGTTATTCAGGTTAAAGTGGGAAGAAGCAGCGGGTCTGTGGGGCAGCTGAGTGAAGTGGAGCCTGAGGAGGAAGCACCGGTTAGCCCCGGTTTCACTACAGGCAGATTCACTCGCTACAGGGGCGAGGAAATAAAACCTGAACAGCCAATCAGAGTGATCTCTCTCACCGACAAGCTCCGCCGCCGATTCAACATGCTCAATCAGCTGAAAAGCTGCCAACACTGAAGTGCTGACAGTGCGGGACACACCGCAAAAACTAGGATGACAGACGCTCACCGACGGCCCGACTTTGACCGACGGCCGACCGTCGGCTTGGTGTGTCAGGGCCTTTACATCCAGACATGTGGACGGAGTATTCTGTTCACTATATTACAGATTTGTTCGGTTCTGCTATTATCTAAACGTCTCTGTCGTCTCCTGTGGTTGTATCTCACTTGGACTCCACAATCTGAGGTGGTTCTGCTCCATTTCGTCTGAATCCACAGGTGCACAGAAAACATGCACAAATACGGATGAAATGAATGCAGAGTATGGACAGAAGGCTCCGTCCATCTCCGTATCTAAAGTTGGGCGTTAACAAGCCCTTAAGACACACAGAAGTGTAAACGGCCCACCAGCAGATGGAGACATGAAACACTTTCAATGTATGTGATATTCAGTCATTGTGCTAAATAAGAAAAAGCATGTTGGCCATTTAAAGCTGAGACCGATGACGTGCTAATATTATCGTGCATCCCTACTGCAGATGGGTCAGCACGTTTGCATTTGTGTGTCCATGTGTACAGCATACCACAAAAATCTTTAAAATCACTATATTACTGTATCATGACTGAAGTATCGTGATAATATCACATCGTACGTGAAAATTCATAAAAATATGTCTGGAAAATGTAAAAAACAACTTCAAATAAACTCAAAATCACACGCAGGAAGTCCATGAGCTAAAAAGGAAATTCGGACATGCAACAAGTACAGTCTGTAAAATAAGACGATCGCGATACTTCCTGATAGAACATGGAAAGACCCATTTTATAGGACGGTGTCCCATGAAACCAGAGCGCTCTCTGTCAGAGTGAGATCAGATGAATGATTCGTAATTGTCATGAGATAGCTGTTCCAAGTAATATTCAGATTGATTTGCATAAACCATTTGATAGTATTTCCTGTTATTTATGTATGAAAATGAATAAAAATGCAGCTGGAAAATGTCGATTTAAAATAAACACATATGCAGCAAAAACACAAATTACATAAAGCAAAGAAAAATCTAAAACTTCCAGGGTAAAAGTCTTTGAGCTAAAGAGGATGTGCACAGTTTTTACACCAAGATGATCGTGATACTTCCTGTTATAACACCAAGCAGTTCTTTTCATGGGAAGGTGTCTGACATGTACATGAAGCCATGTTTACTCCCATAAAATACCATATGAACAAAACTCTGTAACAACCTATACCGACCAAAACTAGAATCACCACCCTGTGGTTGTATGACTCCTCCCACCAGTCCACCCTGTGGTTGTATGACTCCGCCCACCAGTCCACCCTGTGGTTGTATGACTCCGCCCACCAGTCCAGTGTCTCTGACAGTCTCCATCCATGTCAGTGAAAACATGGATGCTTCACACACAGAAGATCTATACAATCAGCACAGTTTCAAGATTAGAGTCACCAATTCAGATTCTGACCAAATGTCTCCCCTTCTGTTCCTGAGATATGACGTTAAAACATGATGATGTCACAGTCAAGCTGACCTTTGACCTTTTGACCTTCATTATTTTATCCTGTGAGACATTTGTGTGAAGTTTGGTCAGAATTAGTGAATGAATTCTTCAGTTATGGACAGAAACATGTTTGTGAGGTCACACTGACCTTTGACCACTAAATTCTAATCAGTTTATTTGTCAGTCCCAGTGGACGTTTGTGCCAAATTTGAAGAAATTCCCTCAAGCTGTTCTTGAGATATTGTAGGCACGAGAATAAGATGGAAGCAAGGTTGCAGTGACCTTGACCTTTGACCTATGAGCACCAAAAACTGATCAGTTCAACGTTGACTCCAAGTGGACATTTGTCCCAAACTGTAGCGAGAGATATGTCCACAAGAATGTGACAGACAGACGACCTGCCAACATAACGCCTCTGCCCTGCGCTGTAGCCAGTGAGGAGACATGATAAAAGTCTCTGCTTAAATCACAGAGGATTTACAGGAATGTCTGACAGAAAACGCTGAACTCTTCCTTTAATTATATCACAGCTGAGTAGGTATAAAGTGTGCTGGTGATTTCACGCAGTGTTCATGTCGGGAGCTGACTCACGCTCTGCTCGGCTCTTCAGAATAAAGAGCTCACAGATGTTTCACTGACTTCAGCAGAGTCTCCTCTCACAGGCCGACAGGAAGCTCCACAAATATAAAGTCCAATCTGCCCGTTATTTACAGAAACACTGAGTCACTTCATGCGTCTCCAGCGGATCAGATACCTGATCTGAGAACAGCAAAGTGAAAACCAATCCAAGAGAAAACATTTTAGGACGGACTGAAATCTGATGGGTGAACTCTGGAGGTTTGAGATGTCTGTCATCTGTCCTCCTCCTCCCACAGCTGAGCTGCGGCAGTCTGTCAGCATCATCATCATCAGCTGGGTGATTATTAAAGTTGAGGAAGGATCCTAAAACAGCTGCTTTTCAAGGATGCTTCAACATCCAATCCTTTGTTCAGAGGATTTAAAGGATCCTCAGCTCTTAAAGTACCCACAATCCTTTGGGCACGATGCATCGGTCCCTAGATTTAGAAACCAGTCGTATTAAATCTACAAGGTCTCATTTGAACGTTTGCTCTGGCTCTTGTAAGACGAGGGCACTGACGCATCGACAGTTCTTGTCAGTCTTTTAACAATAGCTGCAACCACGTGTGTGCACATGTCCACGCCCCTTTTCACCATGGACCAACTGACTGACAGAGCGAGCTAAAGAGCAAACTCACGGCATCGCCGATGATGAAATATGCAGTTACATGTATGTCAGTATCTTCAGTGTCCATGTCAATTTATTGTTGTTAGGTGACTGGATGACCAAATGAGAGACGACAAGAACGCACATCGTCCACACAACAGGACATGAGGCCCCGTCCCTGATGGAATACATCGATTCACAAATGTCAACAATCAATTATATAAATGTTCATTAACAATGTGATGAAAGAGGCAGAACTCAACCATGAGAGCACCTGGACAGTTTACTCTAACTCCGACGACGTCCTCGCTCCCCCCCTCCTCTGTTAAATGGTATCTCCCAGGCGCACTACGTCATCAAACCATGTGATGTTTGGTATTGCCGGATTCAAGAAGCTCTCGACTTTTCAAAAATAACATCGTTTTTCTTTTATTTATTATGTATTTCACACCAGAGCAGCCTAAACACACAAAGTCCAAAATTGCGATGAGTGGTGACAAGTCATGTCATGCCGTTTTTCGACGGGAAAAGTTAAAGGATTACTCACGATCTTATGTGAAGCTGTTAGCGGGGACGTAGCTGGTTTATAAAAGGTAAGAGTCTCACTCCTACCACTATTTTTGGCTGAGATACACCATCTAGAAAGTGGGATCATAACTTTCACGTTTCATATGGCTTTATTTGGTGATATTTTATGGTGTTTCTGTGTCATAAACAACATCAGCTATCATAATCACACCTGATTTCAATAAGGTACAATGTTTGAAGCTGGCTGAGTGTTGTTTGATCACTGATAGTACTGTTTTGAAGCCGAGTGACCGACTTGTCATTTGGAGCTCCGCCTGGATCTTTTCATGGTAAAAACACTGTAGAATGGTCATACTTTGAGCAGTCTTCTTCAAATATGAAACAAGTGTTCATTGATAGTGTGCCTACAGCCCCACAGTGTCATTTACCTGCTCAGATGAAGCCACAGACAGTTATTCCTCCTGAAACACATTTTTATTTTATTTTAGGCAAAATCTTCAACTTTTTACTGACTTCAGAGGCCCATTACTCTGTCTCTGTATCACCTAGAGTGTTTCTGACACTTTCACAAGAAACTGCAGGGAGTTTTCTTTCTGGCAAGACCTCATGC
Source organism: Epinephelus fuscoguttatus (assembly GCF_011397635.1). Taxonomy (NCBI): domain Eukaryota; kingdom Metazoa; phylum Chordata; class Actinopteri; order Perciformes; family Serranidae; genus Epinephelus; species Epinephelus fuscoguttatus. Next base: position 1,987,470 of record NC_064756.1, read on the forward strand.
ATGCATGTAGTCAGAGCGGTTCAGAAGCTACAGACATTTTAATGTGGGTATGTCATTTTAGGCGTTTTTGCTACAAAATGGGGGTGGAGTGCGAGAGGATTTAAAAGCTCAGGTATGGAAGCATTTTAGCCATCAGGTTGCAATGGCATGACATTTTCACTGTACGATAACCACCTCAGAAAATATTGTAGTTTCACTGTATCACAGTATTACAGGATTTATATTATCAGTCAGAATGAGTTTTAAAGGAATAACAATGGAAGAGTTACTGTTGGTTGAACAAACGTTTTATGACGATGAAACAAACTGTCTCCTCTGACAATAAGTACAATAAAGGCAAGATTCTTCGTCCAGTTACATCAACAAGGCGTCATTGGACGCCTGGGAGAGGAATCTATTTATTGACCGGGCTGTAGGCTCCATAGGAGTGTTAAAATGTGTTTGTCTTGTTGTGTTATTGGGAGCCAGAATAGAAGGAGTCATGGCTCAAAACCAGCCGCCACTGCCCGTCAACAAAAACAAAGACAACTATGGTTAAATGTGATAAGACCAAAGGACTGGACGGAGGCCATCATCAAAAATGCTCACATGTGCAGCGCACACTTCATATCAGGTTAGGGAAAAAGTATTTCCTGTTGTAGGGATGAATAAGGTTATGTGTGTTAAAGGAGCAATAAGCGAAATTCATCATTTCTAGATTGAAGGAATTAAAAAATTGCTATGTGAAGAACTAGAGGTGTAATTTCATCTGGACTATAGCATGACCTCACACACCCTCTCTCTGTGTTGATCTCCAGCCCATTGTTTACAAGCCGGTCCGGCTGCACGTTCATGTACGTTCATGTGAAACCCCCCCTCCTCCTCCTCCTCCTCTTCCTCCTCCTCTTCCTCTCGGAGCCCTTGGCCCTCCCTCCCTATAAAAGGCTACAGCCAGTGAGCAATGGCAGCGGTTATTTTCGAAATGAAATGGCAGAGAGCGGAACGTCCACCTGAAGACGACCAGGATCTGACATTACCTCTAAAGAAACAACGGTTGTTGGCGAAGAAGTTGTCGGATAAAGAAAGGGACAGAACTCGGATTAACATTGGCCTTGCATTTCCAAGGTGGAGAGCACTGCGAGAGCTAAAGGGGCTACAATCTGACTCGGAGCTAGCTCTTCTTCTCCTGGACAGGTACAACATAAAGTCAAAAGTCTGTTTTAATTAGTGTTACAGTAACGTTAGGCACATGTCGCTATGTCGATTCAATTAAATTTAATGTTACAATCGTAGCATGGGTTAATGTCCGGAGCTTGAGTTATTAGCGGCTCGGTCCCAGCAATGGGTCAGCCGTTACGGTTGTGTTAGGTGAGTAGCCCAGCAGCCCAGCTAACATTTGCAATTAGCAATGTAAAATGTAGCCCGGCGGGCAGCCTGGCGGCTGTGTTTAGCTATTCCCCTGCCTACTTCAATGATGATGGTCCCTGTAATAAATGCAGTGTTTCCCATACATTCATTAATCTGTGGCGGTGCGCCACGAATAAATTATCTCCGCCACATATAGATTTCTCTGCTTTTGGCGCTACGTGTTCGACCTCGCTCATAAACACATTATAATGGGACTCAGTGTCTGTGAATGTAGCTTGTCGTTACAATTCCGGTGCAATAGGTGGCAGTATGCATCGTAAAGACGCACTTAACGCACCTGGTCCACCAGAAGAAGAAGAACAAGAAGCAGACGTAGTAGCAGAACGGATCCGAAGACCTCTCGGTACAAATATGTGGGCAAACAAGTCCAAAAGTGGTCCGAACAACTCTAACTCATCATGTTATATTAGCTGTTTTATTAGCCTGTGTCTGTATTAACATAGCTGGAAGCTCAACATGTGCAGAGACATTAACTCACGCTGTTAGTAGTGTTAACTGCAGCGCGAGTCCCGTAGCAGCTCGCCACCCTGTTAATCAATTACAGCGGCTGCACTGGCAACGGGAGCAGCATGACAACCCCCGTCTGTCGCGCGACAACTCTCTATTTTATGCGGCTCTTCTATTTTTGTCGCGCTATGCTCCCCTACGCGACCCTGCAGCAGATAAAAACTATATGAAATAGTGTGCTAAAGGAGCACAATGTGTTTTTAAATGAATAAACCATTATCAGAGGTGATATGTGATGATTTTTTTTCATGCATTTATCCATGTTTATCCGTGACATTGTGTAAATGTCCGTGGCGGACATTTGAAAGTGAGTAGATGACAAACAGTACAGTAAACTTGTAGATAACTCAAATATATGTAATAACTTAGGTGGAAAATGCTTTAACATTTCATGCAGCCTACATGCAGCCTCTCGGCTTGGCAAACAGTAAACAACCCCGCTGGCGTCTCTACGTGTCGCTTCCGTACGCAGTCAGTGGAGCCCAAATGAATACGCCGCGACGCTACGCTGACGTGACGTAGGTTTGCAGCCGGTGGAGCCCGGCCGTGTGGTTCTGCTCGTTAGTAATTAACTCTGACGTTGGATGTTCACTTCTTCACACAGATGAGTATTGAAAAATATTTTTAATACCCCCCCCCCACCCCCCCACCAGGACCACACCACCACGAATAGATTCCTGTCCTGTGGGAAACACTGAAATGCAATATATTTGCTGAGATGGAGGCGAGGCTCAGTGACTAGAAGAGCTGGCAGAAGCGCTCCATAGCTGTAAGCTACTCCAGTAGCTGTAGTAGCTCTAGTGCTAACTCTCGGAGCTAACGCTAACATTCCTCTCTTCTCCGTGAGCTGGAGGAGCCCGCACAGAGAAGAGTTGGAACGTTAGCATGGCAGCCGACTAGTGCTAACGCTAACGTCCCCACGCTTCTCGGCTCCGGCTCACTGAGCCTGGCGGAGAAGTGTAGGGACGTTAGCACTAGTCGGCTGCCATGCTAACGTTCCAACTCCTCTCCACTGTTGCCAACTCCTCAGTAAGAAAAGTAGCTATTGGCTGTCCTGAAAGTCGCTAGAAGTCGCTAAATGGTGTCATCGCCTAATTTGCATAATTGTCCATAAGCATGTAATTGTAATGGCTGCTGTAGGAGAGAGGAATAACGTCGTGGGAGAGACAAAAACTGAGTAAAAAACACCCTGAATATGTTTAGAACTACAAATGAACCTTCTTTCAGTGATTTATATCAGACAAAGAAAATTTAACGTTTACATCCCGCCCTGACTGTAAACCAGGTCGGGATCAGCCAGCGGTGGTTCCGCGCATGCGCGATTCACTTGCAGTCTGGACGTGGAGGGGTTAACATCTGCTGCTCTGACTGCAGCTGGGAGGGAGCCCACGGCACGGCAGCATCCGCTGCTCGTTGAGAAGAATAAGAACGATACGTGCTCTCACAACAGAGTCTCCAGAAGTCTTCAATAACATCAGAAAAAGTCACTAGATTTGTCGCTAGTCGCTTTTTAAAAAAAGAGTCACTAGAGGTGTCTGAAAAGACGCTAATTAAAGCGACAAAGTCGCTAAGTTGGCAACACTGCTCTTCTCCGTGAGACCGTCCTGGCTCAGTTGGAGTTAGAGCGTTAGCGTGGCAGCCGAGTAGTGCTAACGCTAACAGGAAAGCAGGAAAATAGCTAAACATGACACACTTTGTTTTGGTCTACAGGCAGTGCACAACAGCAAACCTGGCAGTGAAAGGATTCCGCCTCATCAGAAACTGGGGAGGGATTAAGAGGAATATTGGATTTCTCTGCAACGCTAACTTTATAGCACATTAGCTAACGTTAGCTTCCATAGCAAAACAAGCAAGTGTGGTCCTCCTTTGTAAGACTGGCTTCCTGTGACATCATCCATCCATGTAAAAGTCCAGGTTTAATTGGACGAACACAATAAATCGGTTTCCTCTGATGTCATGTAAACATGTTCATCACGTGTCACCTGATTGGAAAGAGGGCGGAGTCTTGTGCAGCCTCTGTAGGACCTGACTTGGATGGACCCACCCTACAAAGGAAGAAGCACCCAACTGTGGTCTGTCCCTACACCTGTCTGTCACTCCACCTGTCTCACCCTCCACCTGTCTGTCCCTCTGTGACAGCAGCAGCTACAGTTTGAGGGGAGTTGTTGGGCGATAAGGTTGTTATTGCAAAATGAACCCAGAGGGATAGTGGGGGGGACGGGCGGGGACAGACGGGAACGGACGGGCGGGGGACTTGTGGGCACTCGTGGGACAGACGAGGAGGAGCCAAAGACGTCCCACCTGCACACACTGCGATGACAGAGCCGGTTAAAAATTGTCAAAGTTTCCCTTTGAATAGAGACAACTGCAGAAAGTGAGACGTTCACTGTCCCGGGTCACACCCAGGGGTCAGAGGTCACATTCAGTCAGTGTCTCTTGTCTCCTGTCTGTCTCTCTACCTGTCCTCGTGTCTCTCCGTCCACACCCCGCCGTCCAAGTGTCATGTCAGTTTCCCCATCTTGTTGTCTCCTCCCTATCTGTCTCCTGACAGTCTCACTGTCTCGCTCCTTCCTGTCTGCCTGCAACATCCTGTCTGTCTTCAGTCCGTCTCACCACCTGCGTCTCTCTGAGCTCACGTCCGTCTCTCAGATCTTTGACCACTTGTCAACTTTCCTGTCCCCCGCCTCCACCCTCATATCCGTCCGTCCCCACCTCGTCTCTCGACGGTCTCAGCGCCTCGATGTGTCTGCAGCGTCCTGTCTCTCTGTGTGTCCGTCTCACCACCTGTCTCTCCCTCAGCTCACCTGTCTGTCTGTCTGTCTGTCTGTCTGTCTCTCTGTGTTTTGCTGCATCAGGCGTCTCTCAGCCGATTGCTTGACAACACACACACACACACACACACACACACACACACTGCACCCCATCCCATAATAACCACACCTCAAAGCTCCAGTGCAGCTGCATTCAGGATGTGAGCAGCAGGCAGGATACCGCAGTACACTTGTACCCAACATGCATCACTCCCTCCACCCATCCATCTCCACCCTCCACCCTCTCCGTCCTACCTGCCGGTGCCTTCTCTTTGCTCTCCATCTCCCGGTGCTGCTCGGTGCTGCTCGGTGAGGTGAGCTGCTCCTCTTCCTCGTCACAAATCCACTTCCCTTCCTTCCTTCCTTCCTTCCTTCCTTCAATCAGTCAACAAGCGTCGAGCCACACCGAGAAAATCTGATCGGTAATCAGCCGCTGGCGGATCGATACCGGCGGGAGAGGAGGAAGAGGAGGAGGAGGAGGAGAAGGAGGAAGGAGGGACACAGACCGCGGTGTGGTTCTCCTCTCAGCGGGGGCTCCTTCTTCTGCTTCTTCTTCTTCTTCGCTGTTTTTCTTCCTCCTGCGGACGATGAGGCTCGTGCGTTCACCTGTGCCGTGTCCGCGCGCTGCTGCTCCCTCTCTAGCTCTCTCTCTCTCTCTCTGCTCGCGCCGTGTTGCTGCAGCTCACGTGACGTCACCGCCGGAGGAGTTTTTAAGGTGACATGATGATGATGATGAAGATGATGATGATGGTGTGAGGAAAGTAAAACACAGTAAAAACACTCTGTGACATTAAGATATGTTCTATTAAAATATTAAATACAAACTGAATTAAAGCTCTTAAAACTGTGTCGCATTTCAATTTAATGTAATTTAATTTAATTTAATTTATCATTATATAATATATCTAATTTAAAAAATCTAATTAATTTTAATAAATATTTATATATTTTTATATATTATTTATATTTATTTGCATATGATATAAAGTAATATAACATACTATAATATAATTTAATTAAATCTAATATAATCTAATTTAATGTAATTTAATACAACATAATGTAAAATAAAATAAAATAAAATAATATAATATAATTTAATTTAATTTGATATAATATAATATAATACAATACAATATAATATAATATATCCAACAACCACGGACTTTCACCCAGGAGACCGGTGTTCACTTCCTGTAGGATTGTAGAGCCAAACACTGTTCTTTTTTCCTAAACCCAACCACGTGTGTTGCTGAAGGAAAAAAAACATCTGCTGACGGTGTTGTACCAACGTAGTGCTTTTATTTTGAAAGAGACTGTATCAAACTGTACATTTCCTGTGAAAACAGAAGTGTATTTTGAAAACAGACAATGCATGTAACAGGCTGAAGTTGACACGGCGTCCCAGAACGTCAACAACCAACACACCCAGGGTACCTTGGACGCCATATGTGGATGACCAAGCATCAGGAGGTGGAGGGAAGGTGGAGAGATGTGTGCCAAGCAGCAGGCCACTGTTCCAAACCAGCAAACAACAAAAACAGTTGTGTTTACAGACCTGTAGCTGTTTCTCCAGCAGGATTTTGCCCCTGAAAGTGTCAGTGTGTCTCAGATCTCACACCTCTGTACTAAACACTCCATATTTTCAGTGCGCTAAGTGCATTCACGCTCCACAGTATGGGAAAATGCAGTGCATTACTGGTGTGCTCAAAATGGTCCAAAAGTTGAGTGTGTAATGACGGACACTTCTCAATCTCAACAGTCGCCAAACGTCCCAACTTTTGACATGATGGCAGGGGACAACAAGGAGCCTGAGCTGGCTACAGTGAACACTGCGTTATACACATGTTTTTTGCACAAAGTGCCAATACTGTTGTCGGATAGAAGCGACGAGCAACATAGAGGCAACAGGTCAAATGTTGGTGACAATGCTCCACTGTACGTTTGCAATGTGCTGTTTAAAAAGACGACGAAGAAGAAGAAGAAGAAGAAGAAGAGGCTGCTACAACACGACCCTGTTGAACTTAGTGCACCACGCAGGAAGTGCGTAGTTATCGTGTGATTTCAGACACAACATTTTACTGACAAAGATATATCTGTGTATTTATTATGGTGTCAGTGTTAACACATTAACTGCCATGCGATTAAAGTCCAAGCACAACTTGTTGTTTTTAATGCATTATTTGAATGCTGCTATTTTGTCCCTTCAATGCATCCGTACTTGTAGTCAAGCTGCCTCCTTTTTGCTGCTCCCCGCTGCTGCAGTGCTGTAAAAATAATGCTGTGTCTCAAATCGCGTACTTCTGTACTTACACTTAATATTTTGAGTGCATAAGTGCGTTCACACTGAAAGTATGGAAAAATGCAGTGCACTGTGAGTACCTGGATGGTGCACTCAAAACGGTCAAGAAGTTGAGTGTGGAACTATGGACACTTCTCGCCCTCAATGGTCGCCATCTTGGCTACGTAGCGGAAGGCAAGGGACCACTTTTCAAACTGGAAATGGCGCCCGAGGACTGTGCAACCATGAACGTTGCTGCATTGTACAAATACATGTGTTTTTTGCACTAAGCACCACTATACTGTTGTCAGGTATAAGCCAGCTGTGTGTTTGTTGGGTTCATTTAGCAGTCTGTAATGATTTGGTACCACAAACAATAACGCGAATGCTAATGCTAGTTTGCTAACTAGCTAATTTGCGGTCGTCATTTCCGGTGAGTGCACAACGGCCGTGTTTGGTTTGAGACAACACTACCCTGTGAAATTTGCGGACTATTACATCCAGACGGTCCCGGTGTTTCCTCCGCAGGCTCCACTTCACTCAGCTGCCCGATAAACCCGCTGCTTCTTCCCACTTTAACCTGAATAACAAACCAGGGCTCGGTGCTCCGGTTGGATCCAAACGGAGAGCCGGGGCTAGCTCAGAGACTAGCGGAGGCTAACTGGCTGTGCTTCCCCTCCGGTCATGCTGCGGCTAACGCTTCACTAGCCGCTCCCAGCTAGCTCCGGTTTGTTATTCAGGTTAAAGTGGGAAGAAGCAGCGGGTCTGTGGGGCAGCTGAGTGAAGTGGAGCCTGAGGAGGAAGCACCGGTTAGCCCCGGTTTCACTACAGGCAGATTCACTCGCTACAGGGGCAAGGAAATAAAACCTCAACAGCCAATCGGAGTGATCTCTCTCACCGACAGGCTCCGCCACCGATTCAACATGCTCCTGACAGTGCGGGACACACTGCAAAAACTAGGGCGACAGACGCTCACCGACGGCCCGACTTTGGTCGACGGCCGACCGTCGGCTTGGTGCATCAGGGCCTTTAGGAGTGAAGTGGAAACATGAGGCTAGTTTTTAACAGTTTTTTTTTTACACTTTTTTTGTTCATTTGTTTTTTTATTTTGATTTCAATGCGACCATGAACTTCAGACTGATTAAAAGTTGTTTTGATTTCACGTTTTTATTCCTATTGAGGGTAAGACAGTTTTCAGTTGGCCTATCTCAGAAAATGCCGCTCTTTTTCACAGCCTGATGTCGGCAGGTATGAAGACCTCACTGTGCAGCAAAGACATGAATCTAAAATCAACACCATAAAATAAACTTCAGGACACTCTGGTAAGACTTTCTTCATCTCGTTAACACAGACTTCACAGCGTGATTAATCACAATTCAAATGTTATTCCTTCAGCCCTGGTTTTGATTATATTTAATATGTTGTGAAATATGGCCTGAACAAATGTTGTAATCTGTGTTATATAAGCGCCGGCTTGCTGAGGTCGAACCTCACAGATATTTCTCATATTTTGTTGTGATGATTCAAGAGAGTTCCTCGTCCATCAGAGACCTGACGACAGGAAACTGTCAGTCAGCAACACGTCTGTTACAGCAGCAGAGAAGCCATCCTCCCACATCACAACTCTGTCGCCACAAACAGCACACAGAAACCTAACGTTGCATTCAAGGACCAGGCGCATTCACAACAGCAGGTAGACTGTTGAGACCTTCAGAATAAAAGCTGTGGGAGGAAGTACATTTACTCGAGTACAATTTAATACTTTATCTGAGTAAATATTGTCCAATAATTTATATTATTCTGCATCATGAGAACTTTAACTTGGTAAAATATCTGAGTACTTTCAGCACTGATGATCAGAGGAACATTACATCATACTGATCTGACCAGGTGAGACAGTCCAGGTGAGTCCTCAGTGTGTGTCTCAGCAGGAGGAGGAGGAGGAGGAGACAGACGAGCTTCCTTCACTGTTGGCAGCAGCGTGTTGTTGTGTCCTCCCTCACAGCGCCACACACTGCAGTGTGTCTTCATCACAGCATATGTTGTGTTTATATTTGGAGGCTGATGGATGGTTTGGGGTTGGCACGGCGACAGTTCTGATGATGACCAGGAAGAAGGGAGCACGAGCAGAAGCACAGCGGGGAGCAGAGAGATGGAGGGAGGAGAGCAGGTGGAGAGGACAGGTGCTGAGACGACAGGAAGCTGAGGGGGAGAGGGCAGGAGGCAAGGAGAGGAAATGAGAGGAAAACAGGTAAAGAAGGTGGGGAGGCAAGGAGAGGAGGAAACAAAAAGAGGAGAAGAAACAAGGAGAGGAGAGGGAGAAACGAGAGGAGAGCAGGTGGAGAGGACAGGAAGCTGAGGGGGGAGGAGAGGAAACAAGGAGAGGAAACGAGAGGACAGGGAGACAAGGAGAGGAGGAAAAATATAAGGAAAGGAAACAAAATAAAGTGAGGAGAGGAAACAAGGAGAAGTGAGGAAGAAACACGAGAGGAGAGCAGGTGGAGAGGACAGGAAGCTGAGGGGGGAGGAAACATGGAGAGGAGAGGACATAAGGAAAGGAGAGGAAGAAATAAGGTGAGAAAAACTTAGAGAAAGGGAATCAAGGAGAGGAGGAAATGAGAAGAGAGCAGGGAACAAGAGAGGAAAGGAAGTATAAAGGAAAACGAGACAAGAAGAGAGGAGGACATAAAAGAGGAGAGGAAAGGAGAGAAAATGAGGAGAGGAGAGAACAAGTGAGACTAGGAATAAGGAGAAGAGGGAAGGGGGGAAGGGAAGGAAATAAGGGCAGAAAACAAGGAGAGGAGAACTGGAAAGATGAGGGGAGGAAATGAGTGAACAAGGAGAGGTGGGAACAAAAGAGAAAGATGCTGCGTTTGAGGCACCCTGTACAGTGGGAATATTCAGCTTGTTCTCTCAAAGCTGCTCATCAACATCTCTGTATTAACAATAAGTAAATTAATTAAAGGAGTGAATGTTGGACTTTGATCCATCAGGTGACACAAATACGATGATGACGTGTGTCAGCAGGATGAAGGAGTAAACAGCTGATCAATCACATGTTAGAAACATCATGTTTACAGCTGATGGTGGGTTTACTCTGCCCCCTGGTGGCCACAAACAAAATCACAGACCTGTTTGTGTCATTTCTCACAGAATTATTCAGACCCTGAACGTCACCTGTGTCATCGAGGCCACTTTAAATAAGGACAAAACTTTTCAGAGTGGACAGGAAGTGAAATGTACGGAAGCTCAGAGGGACCATCAAACAGGAGCTGGGCGCTGGTGACACATTCCAGCTGCCTCCATCTTAATGACACCAACACCTGACAGAGCTGCTGCTTCTTCTTCTGCATCACTGTACTGTCACACTGGTGCCCCCTGGTGCCCCTGAGAGGAACTGCTTCAGTATCGTCCAGTGGTTCCCAACTGGTGGGTTATGGGCCGAAACAGCGGTCGCAGGTCCATTCTGAACGGACCACATGTGACTCAAAAACATGTCAAGTTTCAGTACAGTGAATTTATGTGAATTTCCACCACAAGCTTTTATTTTGAAGTGCCATTTCCTGCTGTAAAGTGAGTGACTAACAGACAGCTACTTGACAGAGACAGCAAACCAGCTCCACATGACCAAACACAAGTATGATGCTGAATACATTTAACTGTATGGACCTTGAACTAATCACTAAGGAGAAATCTGGACCCCATGACTGGACCAGTTGGGAACCACTGGTCTACTGGACTTGTGCAGGATGAGACTTCAGTGACGCCCCGGTAAGAAAGAATCACAAAAAACAATAACATTCGCTTTAAACCACGACCATGAACACGTTTGTTTGAACACACAACCAGTGTAATTACACAGATTCATCATCGTGCCATGGAAGGAACTGGATAACTGTAACATTCTTATTTTAATATACTCTTTGTCAGCTCACTGTAGCACCGCCATGTTTGTGTCTCTGTGTGACGTCATGGTGGCAGAATTCTTGGTATGATGTCAAAAAAACATGTCTTTTGTTTTTCTTTTACAAGTTATGCCCTGTGCTCACATCTGTACCGTGAGTGCAAAATGATAAAAAAAAATATTGTTTTATTTTCTTGTGGCCTCAGGTTTTGACCTTTTGCACACAAGATTATAACTTGTAAACAGCAGATAAAATTTGCACACCAGATACATTTTTTTGCAGGATAATAAGATTGGATTTATTTATACTTTGTGCACAAGTTATGAGCTTGTTCCACGTTACTGCTGACAATCATGAATCTGAGCAAAGCTCCCCAGGGTTCGATTCTGGGGCCTCTCTTGTTCAATGAGGACTTCCCTCGTGACTGCATGTTATAACCCTTATGCATGAGACATTTTTGCACACAAAATAACTTGTGTGAACTTTTTTTGCAAGATATTAAAATGTATTTGTAGTTATGAGCTTTATGTCCTGAAATAACTTTTGTGAACGGCACAAAAACTTCTGTGCAAAAGAGAACAACTTTTAACCACAGCCGAATGTCTTCTGCTTACAAACAAAACTGCTGCTAACAAGTTATCTTGTGTGCACAAGATACTGAAAATTCCATCTTTCAAAGCCATCTTTTTAAACACCCTTTTAGGGAATAAATCATATATTTGACAGGAGTTCCCCAGGGTTTAATTCTGGGTCCTCTATTGTGCGAGATAATAAGATTGTATTTATTTGTACTTTGTGCCAAAGTTATGAGTTCATTTTTGTACAAGCTCATTTTTGTTAACGGCACAAGAACTTAAAGAGAATAACTTTTAACCACAACTGAACATCTTTTGCTTACAAACAAAACTGTTTATAACAAGATACCTTGTAAGGATAAGGATAAACTTTATTGTGTGCACAAGATATAAAATGCCATCTTTCAGAACCATCTTTTTGAACACCCTTTTTGGGAATAAGGGTTGGTGCACAGTGCAATAAACTGAAGAGTAGCAAAATGAACTTACAGACTAACACTGGTAACTGTTAGAAATATATTATATTCTCTGCAGTTGAGATTCCAAGATGCAAACAAGTTATCTTGTGTGTACAATATATAAAATACCATCTTTCAGAGATTTGTTTTTGAACCCCTTTTAGAGAATTAGTGCCATGATCAAGGACACTCTGCCGCTGACAATAATAAATCTGAGCGGAGTTCCCCAGGGTTCGATTGTGGGTCCTCCATCGTTCGACACAGACTGCCTATGGGCCAAATTCTGCCGGATAATATGACTGCTAATCACAAATTTGAGGATGACACCCATACTGTTTAACTTCTGTATTGAACCACATACTTATCGTAGAGCAAATAAATAACTTTATTTAATTAAAGTTTTTTGTTTGTTTTTTTTGTTAAAAGACAACACGGCTGAAATTACAGGAAAGACCTGAAGTTGCTTGGTTTGACTAAAGGTCCAGAATTATTTACACCTAAGAGCCAAAATGAAGAAAAGACTTATAATAACTCACTGAGGACAAACAGGGACAGTTCTGGTTAAAAGACTTTATGACTCTACTGTACAGTGAAATATAGTGGAGAACCTTCATAGACGGTGGAGGAGCTGCCATCTGAAGGGTTAACCCATCCAAGTCAACATTGCATAAAGAAATCCATCATCAGAACGAAGCAGAGCAGCAAAGATACAGAAAATAAAACTCACAGTCCAAAGGTTCTGAACAAACAAGAGACAGGAGTAAGGTCAAAGGTCATGGAGCTCAGAAGAACAACACATTGATTACATTTCCACCGAGCAGGAGTGTGTGCGTGGCACTTTGATGGTGTGTGTATGTGTGTGTGTAAGTGTGTGTTCTTGTGGGATTCAGTGGAGGGTTTAGTGTCCCCTGTGTGTCGCCGTTAAAACCAGTTTCAACAGAACTTTAGTGTCTTTTTGTCTTAATGCTACATAATGTGTGTGTGTGCGTGTGCGTGTGTATGCGTGTACCTGTGGTGTGTGTATTTTCACTAATTGCACTTGAGGATGAGGAGATGGAGATCACATTACCGGTCAGATGTCTGCAGGGGTTTTTGGCATTTTTCTGGAAATGTTTGGGATGGTTGAAAAACACAAAGAAAACAAAAACTGGGAGCGACTCTCCTTCAACTCAACCAGCTCAAGACCAACTACAACTCCCATGATGCCTCAACACACTCAAAGCCACAAGGCAGCCAAAACTGTTTAATGCCAAGAATACGTTTAATTTTCTTTAATGCAGTTTTGCTCTGCGGTCAGGTGGGAGCTAGCTTGTAGCACTGCTTATTTGGCAATTACCTCTGCTAACCAGGAAAGAACTGCTGCAAAAACACCGTGCCCACCCTTCACTGGTCCCCCAGGTCTCCCCAGTGGGAGAGTGGCTTCATTTTGAGCTGCAAAACTACTTTAGCATTGCTAATTGTCTTGGAAAAACTGACATACAGACCGACATATGTAACTATTTAAAAAAAACATATAATATTCTCAAAGATTAACTGTCGAGATTCCTGGTTGCAAACAAGTTATCTTGTGTGCACAAGATATATAAATACCATTATTCAGAGCCCTGTTAGAGAATAAGCGCCTTGCTCAGGGACATTTTGCTGCGGAGTTCCCCAGGGTTGGATTCTGGGGCCACTGTTGTTCAAAGTAGACTCTATCAGCCTGCTGTTAACAGATTAACTGTTAGACTCAGTTTTAATTATCCTTCCTTAAATAGTGACAGTGTCAGATGACAGAATGGAACTGACCCTGGATGTATCAGGCCCTGATCACACAGACAGAGCTTCACCAGCTGGAGGCGGCTTTTTGTAATTGTTTTTAATGAGAATGAAGCTTTTTGCTCACTGTTTTTGCATTTCTACGTGCCTCATGTTTCTGAGCTCTAGAAACCTGGCATTTTTGCCAGTGCGCTCTGAACTGCTCAGAACTGAAAAAACTTTAGCTTAGAGCCCCACGCCATCTCCACTTTTTCCCCATAGTCCAATCAGATGATTTCAGAGGCGGGCTTTCTATGGTGGTCATTTACAGTTGTTAAATAATAGAGGAGAAACTGGTGGTAGTGGTTGCTGGTTATAACAGGCAGAACTTGACCCCAACAACCAACACACCCAGGGTACTTTGCACGCCGTATGTGGACGTGGAAAGTTCATGATATGTGACGAGGTCAGAGTGAGGATGTGTTGGACAGACTGGATAAAATCCATGTCCTGAGCTGGTTGTATTGAAGCGGAGTCGAACCCTTGACTTAAAGTAAAAACACAAATAAAGCAGCTGAAGAGGAAACGTTATAAAACATGAGGTGGAACGTACAGACACAGTGAAGCTTATTGAAACGATCACGTCGGATCAAAACAACGAAAACTTAACAAAGTGACAGGAAGAAGTGGAAAGAAGATGCCAGTGATATCATGGCTAAAGGAATATTCTGTGACACGTTACCTGACGATGGTCATAATGCAGCAGTATCACCGTGTACATGGTGCCGATCCACCGCTTTAACACACACATTTAAAACGTGCAGTACGACCGTTCCTCAGCAGTGTCACCTGTCTACTGATATGATACATCATTTCACAATCAGGACGAACACGACGTCCACCATCGAGAGGAAAAGTGGTGATTTGTTTTTTTACATTCTGTGCAAAATTAGACGAAAAGTAGTCCACATATCATCTTCATCATCATCTTCGTCAGTCTGTTTATCTGTCTACACATCAGTGTTCAGTCAGTATTCTTCTATTTACAGTTAGTTTCTAAGACGTTAGTACCGTCACCCCCCAGCGGGACTAAAACATTCCTCAGAGGGACAAAATCCACCTTCAGACAGAACTCTGCTGTCTTTACTCCTGGGTCTGAGACTTCTGTACGTGCCATTTGGCATCCCCAACTCCTGAATGTGTATACAATCTTATGAAGTACAGTCTTGTTCAACAATCGTGCTGCTGTTCGAGGTCTGGTGTGAAGTCGTGATCGACGCTGAGGCGTTGAAGATGTTTGTGTAGTGTAAAAGAACAAAGTGAGTTTCAGACGTTTCATAAATTTGTGTCAAAACAACAACAAAAAAGATCAGCGTTTAGCTTGTTTCCATTTTAAATCTTTTTATAAAAAAATCTCCTAATTCTGACTTTGTATCTGAGAAACTAGCCCTTTATTATGACACTCTCTCATGTCTCTAAAAAACCTTCTCATTACTACAAGAGAGTTTTTACTTTACTTAATTATGAGAAATGAGTACAGATAAATTATGATATGAGTCTACTGAATTATTATGATTACAATAATGGGCTTGCGCATAATATTATATAACATCTTTTAGTTAAGACTTTGTATCAGGTGCACATTTATGACAGAGATACTCAGAGAGTCATCAGAGATATTTAATTTTGAGGGAACCTTTCTCATCACTCTGGCCGGGTATTTCATAATTAAGACAACAATAATGGGCTTGTATATGGGACAATACTTCATGAAACGTAATGTATCTTATAAGAAAGTCTCCTAATTTAGTTCATTAAAGCAATTATCACATAAGTTATAATCATGTGAGGAAAAGCAAAGTTTTTGACCCCCTGGGAGTCGAGCTTTTGTTTGGTATGCATTTTTAATTTCTCCGAGCTATTTGTGATTATCAAGTCCTGATGCGAATAAAAAACTAAGCGCTGTGTTTGAACAGACAGTAGTTTTTGAAAAAAAAGTCCTTATATGGGGACAATGGGTTAATTTGTAATAGTCACATACATATAAGTCTTACTTCCTGTTGCCAGCAGGTGACTCAGTGACTAAAACACCTATTTAGCAGGTTAATGTCATCAGGCCAAGAGTCTTATCAAACATGTAAAATTTGGGGCAGATTGGCTGTACACTCAGTTTATCAGTAAATCTAAGAATCAAACTTGTCATTTCCTGTTGCCAGGAGGTGGCACTATGACTATAGCTCCTTTTCAGCAAATAGATGTCATGAGGCCAGGTCTCTTATTGGGCATGACAAATCTGGAGCAGACTGGACAATGTATGCTCAAGTTACAACAACTTCCCGTTTTATAGCGAAAAGTGCAAAATGTCCACCACGCCACGGCAATGGCGTGTGATGGAAAGTCGCGATTTTCACCAGAAAGCATCATCAAGCTCTAGAGACTTTTCAAAAGAAATTTGAGGTGGACCTGGCCAACCTGCTTGGAGAAGTACATCCAAGTATAAAACATGTTATTTTCTGTCGCCAGGTGGTGGCATGTGATGTTTGGGGCGGATTGGACCACTTGCCTTGGAGTTACAAACCATTTACTGTTTCATGGCCAAACATGGAAATTTGGTGCCCCGCCACGGTCACACAGTTTCATGGAAAGTCAAGCTTTTGACAACTTTTGATGTCGAAGATCTTCATCTTTTGAAGTCGATCAGATCAAATCTCTTGGAGATCTTTAAAATAAGACCCCTGGAAATGGCCAAAATGCACAAAATTTAACAGTAAATTCAAAATGGCTGACTTCCTGTTGGGTTAGGGGTTTGGCTCCAGCGACTTTTTTGCACATCTTTACATGATACACGTGCACACCAAATTTCATACATGAAACTGAAACGTATTTTGCCATTTTGTCACACTTTAACAAGAGACCCATGAAATATTGAATTTTTTAGTCAGTTCTGTGTTCAGTGTGCAAAGTGGCGTAGGTTTTCAAACACCTTAAGCTCCTTAAAAAATACAATTAATTTAAGAGAAAAATAATAATAACGTCAGTTTCCAGAGGGTCCAAAGAATGCAACATATTTTTAAGCCTTTAGTAACTCTGTATAAATTTTCTACGCTCCATTCTTCAAGCTAGGAATGCCCTTTGTGTCTGCAGGAACAGTCTGGAACACCCGATTAGCCTGTGTGAAATGCTGCGATGATACGATAAAGCCCCAGTGTCCTCAAATAAGTACTTTCTAATGCCTTAACTTGGTAGTGCTGCTAAAATTGATCATGTTTGTACATTATTAATCAGAATTAGAAAAGTTTCAACCATAACATCTGATCGTTTTGGACCTTGTCCACTTTTGTGTCGGGATCGGCTGCAGACTGACTTGGCAGAGATGACCGTCATCTTGTTTTTACATGGATTAGTGTATTGTGCTTTTGCGACCACTAGATGGCACAAAAAATGTCCACAAACGAGAACAACAGGTCTGAGTTCAGCAGAATGAAGTGTAAGGTGCAGCAAACCCAAAATCTAATGTCCTCATCATGTGACACAGGGTCGCATGATGAGCTTCCATAGTGAGAAAATCAAAATTATAAGATATGAAACTGAATTTCTGCGATCAAAAGTTTGTAACAACTTTGCTCAAACATTTAATCTTCTACTGAGTATTTTTGCATGTCTTTTATCAGCTCCAGCTTCACATAATATGTAATCTGAGTTTTCATGGCAATGACTGGCCACAAATTATAAAGTGAAAACGTTACCTTCATGTTACCTGATAAACAGGCTTCATGTCTGACCTGTAACTTGATCAGTGAAGTTTACTTTAATCATGCATCTGTGACGTTTTCAGGAGTTGTTGGTTTCGTCTCATTTCCAGGATCCCTGATAATCAAACTACCGAAACATTGGAACAGCAGTTCCGTCGTAAAGGTGGATTATCGCCTCGTCCTTCATCTTTAAAAACAACCTGCTGCTATTCAGCTGTCTATTTAAAAGGCATTCAGCAGGTAAAAAACACAGGGCACACAGTGAAAGAGGAGGGAAGAGGGGAAGGGGAATAGAAAAATAAAAATTAAAAAATTAAAAAATTGTGGCAGACACTACTAGACGATCACCTCACTTCACTCTGTGGCAGAGAAACATAAAAAATGTAAAAAATAAAGTTTCAGAGGAGGCAGGGCACCAGGCGAGGAGGAGGAAGGCAGAGAGACAGAGGAGGAAGAGGTCTGGGAGAATGTTTCTCCGTCTCAGAAGAACTTGTCGTCGATGCGGAAGTGCGGTCGTGTGACGTCGTCTGGGTTGATGAAGACCGAGATGGACTTCCCAGGATTCTCTGTGACCAGCTGCTGAAGCTTCTTGGCCAGCCGGTCGTCTGGCTGGTTCTCTCCGCCGGCATCTGACTGCGGCGACGGCAGGTTGTTAGCACTGCCTCGCCACTGCAGTTCCACCGTCAGCCTGTTGGCGGCCTTGGCGTGCTCGATGGTGGTGCGGAGGTGCTCGGCCGGGTCGGAACGCACCGAGCAGAGTTTGCGGGCGTGCAGCATGGCTGTTTCGTCCGACAGGTGCTCCAACATGTTGCACTGGGGAATAAAGTAATTAGGACACATCTTGTTGACGAGGCAGTGCTGCAGGTCGTCGATCAGGCCCAACAGGAAGTGGGCGGAGAAGTCATCCTGGCCCAGGTAGTTGGCAGGGAGACGGTCGCAGGCCCACAGCATGATGCTGCGGAGGTGGTAGGGACTGATGGCTTTGGGGCGAGACAGCAGCTTGATGATGATGGCTTTACAGGCCTGATACGCCTGCATCAGGCTGGATGAGATGCACTTCTTCAGCTGCACCTCGCTGCGAGCGAACGACAGGCGCCACTCGTTCTCCTTGCGGCCTTTGTAGGAGCAGGCAGGGACGAGGTAGAAGCCGCTGATCACCTCCTCCTCCGTGATCTTCCCATCCCAGAAGTGATTCTCCATCAGCCAGCTCTGAGCAACAGCCGGCCAGCCTTTGAACGACACCACGGGGACGATGTCGTAGAGCATACGGCTGCTCCCGACGCCCAGGATGACGGAGATGATGGTGCCATTCCTCTCCACCTTCTCCACTTTCGGCATCCCTCTCTGAGGCTTCTTCTGCACCTCCAGCAGCACCAGGGAGATGGACTGGTAGAACCAGTCAGCCACCAGTGTTGGAGAGAAGAAGTAGTTGGTGGTCCCGTTGATGTGGTCGACGATGGTGCAGCAGTCCTTCCACTTGTTGATGGTTCCTTCGTCAAAGAGGCGGAGGCTGAGCCAGGAGTGGCCCAGAGCCGAGTGCCTCATGTCCAGGGTCACCGGCTGGTTGCGGTCGTGGAGTTTCAGCGCTGGGACCAGCAGGGTGAAGTCCATGTCGTAATCTGTGCCACGGGCGTAGACGCTTAGCTCATCCAGGTCCATGTCCACCACACCCTCCCGAACGCCTCCCGACAGGAGGAGGTACTCGTTGGCCACCGGGAGCTTCTGGTCCAACTTCTGAACCATTCCTAAGACAGAGGAGGAAAGACAGGATGAGTTAAAGAAATGTGATACCACACTGAATCCAAATATGGACACAACAGAGCACGCAATGCGTCTTATCGTCGATGACTTTTGGGATCGTCTAAAAGTATCTGAAACCCCGCCCCCCCCACAGCTTTCCGATACCACTTTTATACCTCTGCGAAAACATAAACTTGGCATTCACAGATACTTTGCACAGGTGAGACAGTTAGCTAGCTTTTTCATATGAATAACTGATTGCAACACCATGAATGTCTACGAGGAAAGACTGAAAATGTGCTTCATTATCCGAATTTGTATGAATCATCTGTCTTGTCCCTGAAAGTGGGGTTTTCGCCCCACCTTTAGGAGTGGCCTTTCGGAACAGCACTTTTGCCTTTGGACATAATCAGACCACACTTCGGACAAGCAAAGTAAATCTTTCATAGATCTTAACAACCATTGACCAACTGTGATCATCTTGACAGAGCTAACCTTTGAGGAAACAGAGAGCCACAATGTTGAAAATGGAGGAAGCCAACCACAATACTTTGCCAAGTAGCCCCACAAGTACTCATTACTTCACCAAACTTTTAGCACCAATGAGCTCAAGATCCAAAAGCCAATTTTACACCTCCTGTTTAAGGGGCTGAAGTTGCACCGTCATTACCCCGCTTCGGAAGTAGTAATGGTGCCAAATCCAGGTCTGTGTAAAAGTGTGAGTTCGCAGGACATTTTGTGGATGTGTTATGTGTGTGACCCACTACCGGCAAATTTAAGACACAGGTATCAGCAGTTAGCAGCTAACTCGTAGAGGAAGCACAGTCGGCGAAATTGTCCACAAACTGGGGAGACAATGAGGTCTGCGATGAGTTTAACGGCTATGTAACAGGGACAGTAAATTCATGTTCTACATTCGATTTATGTTATTGTTGTTGTTTGGAAAGTGCTGCCCAATGTGTATTTAATATGTCTTACTAGAAGATGATGCCATTGTGTTAGATGCCACGCCTGTCTCTTGCTTCTGGGGCAACTTTTTATTCATTGGATTAAAATGTGATATATCATTATATGTATCGTTATCGGGATATGAAATGACCTATATCGTGATATGAGACTTTGGTCATATCGCCCAGCCCTAGCTGAGTACTGTAATAAAATATGGTGCGATTTATTACCTTTTTTCAAATGTGAATTATTTCCCCAAAGGAAAACTTTTTCAACATCTGTTCTATCTAATAGTATCAAGTTTCTTCAGCCATTTTGCAGCAGAAGCAGCAAATTGTATCTAATAGGGGTGGGGAAAAAATTGATATAACTTAGAACCACAATATTTTGCGTGGCGATATTGTGTCGTTACACAGATGCCAAGTATCGATCTTTTATAATATACATTATTCATTGTTGCAAATACACATTTTAATACAACTTTTGGTTCTAGAATAATAAAATCAGTTGCTTTTTCTGTCCACTAGATGGTGCTGATGTTTTTTTCCTGGTGAGGTCAGCAGAAGTCTCAGTCAGCGGCATTTGGCAGGAATTCATCAAAACAAAGATGCAGGATTTTATTACATTTTTTCAACTGTAAATTATGTCACTAAAGGAAAACTTTGTCAACATAAACAGTTTTGTCAAATAAAATAAAGTTTTCAGTCTGTTCATCTCACTTCAGTCATTTTTATTGCAGCCAATTGTATCTAATAAACTTTACAGGGAACTGATTATATTATTCTAGTAGGCTACTAAAAGTTTAATTTGTGTTTGTAATATTAATAATTTATATTATTAAAAATCGATGCTTGGTGTCCATGTGACAGTACAATATTCCCACACAAAAATATTGTGATACTTTGCTGTATCGATGCTTTACCCTGCCCCTACTGTGTGTAGGGTTTGGGTATCATTTGTACTTTGACATACAATACAGTATCTGAGCTTCAGTACCAAAACCAAAATACCTTTCTTAACCTTACCTTGAGGAATATGAACACGTTTTTCTACAAAACCCATTTTTGATCAAAAGCCAAAGAAGTCTGATGTTAAATGTCACAAATCAAGCAGCTGTACAAGAACTCTGAACGAATGAGATACAGGTCAAAGAACGAGCCAGAAAGATTAGAACCAAACACTTGACGACACCTTGCAGCACTTCACATTTCTGACACTGTGCCCATGGACACATCTGAAAAAAAAGCAGAGTACCTCTGAGTGGGATGTGTATCAAAAGACATGAAGCTGTGCGACACCCCCACTGTTTCCCTTCAGGGTCAAAAACTGACCCTGAAGAGTCTGGACTGCTTCAGACCAGACAGGTTATTGTTGGACTGGATCGGTCTGGACTGGTTTTCCGCTCTGCTGGGTGGAAAGACACACACACACTTCCTGGCTGATGGCTGCATTCCTGTGCTGTAGTGGGGTGGACACACAGTTTGTTTGGTGGTTTCTCAGAGACAGTTTGAACTGAAAGATCACGGACAGAACTGGGTTCAGGTTTTGTGTTGCAGTGTGAGCTGACCTGCAGCAGTACAATAATCCATCACTGCTGCACATTAGAGGCACAATAAACAGGCCTGTGCTGAAATCTAGTTCTAGATAAGTCTGTCAGCTTCACATTCCTGCTGATTTTCTCCCAATAATAGGAATTAGGCTGACTCAGCTCTGTTGGAAGGCGGGATTGAAACAAACAAACAAAAAACAACTGGAATCAAATTCTGTACAGATATAAAAGAGGTCAAACTCCTGGTCTCCAGAGCTGGTGTTGCCCCCAACCTGCTGTACGGAGCCCAGTCTTGGACCACCTACAGCAGGCACCTGAGAGCCCTGGAACAATACCACCACAGACTGGAGGACAAACGCACCAACATCAGCGTTCTAGAAGAAGCCAACATGACCAGTATCACCACTACACTAATGCAGCACAAACTTTGATAGACAGGCCACGTCATATGAATGGCCGACACAACAAACAGATCCTGTACTCCCAGCTGAAGCGAGGTCAGTCAAAAAATCGCTTCAAGGACATCATCAAAACTAATCTAAAAAAAAAAAAAAAACTGGGAGCA
The DNA here is from genome assembly GCF_011397635.1 of Epinephelus fuscoguttatus. Taxonomy (NCBI): domain Eukaryota; kingdom Metazoa; phylum Chordata; class Actinopteri; order Perciformes; family Serranidae; genus Epinephelus; species Epinephelus fuscoguttatus. The sequence continues at coordinate 2,009,704 of NC_064756.1, forward strand.
CACTGCACTTGATTGGCACTCCTGGAAGACATCTTTACAGGAAGGTGCTGCACGTCACGAAAAGGAAGTCCACTGTGCTGCAGAGATACAGCAACAACACCGCAAGGAGAAACTACCACCACATTCCTCTGCTCGTACTGCACCAAAGTATGTGGACCGCAGATCCGCCTCTGCAGCGATCTGACGAGCCACAAGGAGACAACCCATCATGGAGGACACTCATACTCGCCTCAAATGACCGCTGATGATGATAAAAGAAGCAGCAGCGCCATTAAGGTCTCCAAATGACAGGTCGACCAATGGTGGATTACTCACGGTTGCTATAACAACGATAGTTGGGAGCAGGGAAAAACGATAGTTGATTAATCATCTCAAGGCAACTGAATCGAACGCAACTGGACTTAGTTTTGTCTTAGAAGACGTTTCACCTCTTACCCAAGAGGCTTCATCAGTTCATGCTTGTCTGACTAGGCTGGAACTAGTCTGACAAACTGGTGTGGAAGCACCCAGGTATTTAACCTCTGGGGAGGTCTTCACAAGGCCAATGATGTCACTGGTTCATTAGTGCTCCAATGGTGTGTCAACGACGGTTGTTGAAACTCCTGCTGCAACGTTGGTCGTTGGAGTCGTTAGAGTCACATGAGGCCATCTGTTAACAACTATTGTTTTTAGAGGTTAAGCTGTTAAATCTCCTGGGCAAGGATGAAAGGACAGCATTATAGGTGGGGGATAGGTGGTGTCGCAGACCTCCTCCTCTATGAGAGATGGCTTTTCCAATTTCACATAGATGGCTTCTTTTACACCTCTTTCAAACCATCGGTCTTCCCTGTCCAAAATGTGCACATTGCTGTCTTCAAAGGAGTGTGCTTTCTCCTTGAGGTGTAGATAGACAGCTGAGTCTCGCCCTGACGAGTTCGCCCTTCTGTGTCAGCCTGTGCATTTGTTTAGTGGTTGTTTTGTTTCACCAGTGTACAAGTCTGGGCATTCCTCGCTGCATTGGACAGCGTACACCAGGTTGCTCTTCTCAGTGTGTGGTGTACGGTCTTTACACAGGTATGCGGTGTTTGTTGAAGATCCTCCTGAGTGAAGAGTTTTTCAGACACATAGAGGATGACAATGTTATTGCGTTATTGCCTCCACTCCACCTCCTGATGTCACAGGCAGCTCATAACGTCTGTCACTTTAACAACATACAACTGTAACATATTCGTAGTTTGCAGAAATGTACAATGACAGAATGTTCCTCTGGTGACTGGGCTGAATAAAACATGCACATCACTGTTATAGCTGTCTAATAATACCCTTGTGGAGAGTCTCTCTTTATTGGCCCCTGACATCTCAAACGTTGATCTCATTGGACAGCAGCAGAAGAAGCAGATGAGTCTGCTCCAGTTTAAAAGACAAGTTTGGCACTACAGCACAAACAAACCAGGAGGAATGAGGGTTCACAGAGGAACTTGCCATCTGTTCTTATTCCCACTGTCTTTTTTGTTTGTTTCTGTTGATTTGTGTCCAACGAGGCAACAAAAGTGTCACACTATTTAAATCTTAAACCAACACCCTGAGGTTTCTATCCGGGACTTCTTCACTGAGAATCAGACAGAAATCATCTTCAGTTTTTGATCAAATATTTGCTTCATAACCGTCTGTCTGATAAAGTGGACAAACAACACCTGTGAAAACATCAGGGACGTTTGTTGGCCTCTGCCTGGACATTTTGGACACAGCTGACAGGATGTGACACGTCCATTCACACTGTGACAGTTTCAGGAGAATCTGAAACAAGACGAATCATTCTGCTCTGCTGTCAAGAAATGCTGCTTTAATGACTAAAATTAACCGTGCGGCTCAGTCAGACGGACAGACGGACTATTTTCAGCATCGTAATGAACCTCAGTGACAGGAAGTGTTTTCACTGATCTCACACCCCATGTTTCCTCTTCCTCTCACACTGATCCTGATCAATAAACACAACTCATCAGCGTTGTTAAAAAAGTTTTATTGAAGCAGAGCAGAGTGACCTCACTCTGTCAGAACACTCTTCATCAGTAACTCAGCGGGACGAGCCGGTGGTGACTAATCTGATCTTTAAAATCCGCAGTGAGGAGGGTCATCTTTAAGTTCAATTTATCAGCAGCAAAATCAGGAGGTGTCGCGATGCGTTTAAGGTACCGTCTTCTTCCAGGCTTTGGCACAAGCGCGAGTTAGGTTCTGAAACTTTTAGCCTTTCACCGTTAGGAACACCTGCTGAGGTCAGTCTGCTGTGAGTCAGTCACGTTGTAGGGAGAATATATAAAATGGCGGAGCCTGAAGACCCGCCTGCAGGTTCCTGCTCAGCTACAACAGCAACCAGAGGGAGAGGTGTGTATAAAGGTCCAGACATAGGCTCCACCTCCGCTGCCGCCACTTCAAAATGCTCAGTCAAAGACAGCCTGGGATAAACTTGTGACAGTGTCAGATATTTGGGATGACCGTCTCACTGTGTGACTGCTGTTACCACCTATGTCTACTAACCAACCAATAGAAATGCAGCATGAAGTGACGCACTGATCAGCGCTAAACCCAAACACACAGACAGACAGCAGCTCGCCATGGAGGTAAAGAGGAAAACCTTGTGGAGCCTTGTGATGTGTCCTCCAGCTCTGACCGTGACCGCGTGAAGAAGGACGAAGCATGGAAGGAAATAGAGGCGGAGCTACAGCTGCCAGGTGAGACACCTAGCAGCTAGCAAACACACATGGACACACACACACCGCAGTATATAGTGACCACAGAACTTTTGGTTATTTTCAGACATTTTATTAACAATTTTAGAAATTTTTAAGAATATTTTTGTGACAATTTATCACAAGTTTTCAAACATTTTAGTATCATTTTTGGGACATTTTTATAGATATTTTTCAGACATTTCAGTAACATGTTTTGGACATTTTGATAATGTTTTTTTTTTTAACATTTTATTATCATTTTATCATCAAATATTTTTCAGACATTAAATTAACATTTTGAGACATTGTAATGATGTTTTTACTGACTATTTTTATCAATATTTTTCAAACATTTTCTTCGGACAATGTAATAAAGTTTTTTATCAGCATTCTTTCTGTCATTTTTTGATATTTTTCAAATATTTTTTGGGCAATTTATCACCCATGTGTCAAACATTTATTGACTTTTTTTTTTTTTAAATATTCTTCAGACATTTCCTGAACATTTTTTGGACATTTTAACAATGTTTTTTTTTCCTGACATTTTATCAACATTTTTTAGAACTTTTTTCCCCTGGCATTTAATAATATTTTTTGGACATATTATCAGCGTTCTTTCTGTCATTTTTTGATATTTTCCAGGTGTTTTCTTAACATTTTTTTGGTCATTATTAAAATATTTTTTTTTATCACAAATTTTTCGAACATTTATCATCAGTTTTTGGGACATTTATATAAATATTTTTCAGACATTTCAGAAACATGTTTTGGACATTTTAATAAAAAAAAAATTTCTGACATTTTTCAAACATATTTTTGGACATATTATCATCAGCATTCTTTCTGTCATTTTTTGATATTTTTCAGGTATTTTATTAACATTTTTTGAACATTTTTTAAAAAAAATTTGGACAATTTATCACCCTTTTGTCGAACCTGTATTATCATTTTTTGGGACATTTTTATAGATATTTTTCAGACATTTCAGTAACATGTTTTGAACATATTTTTAAAAATATTTTCTGGACCATTTTATCATCAAATATTTTTCAGGCATTAGATTAACATTTTGAGACATTTTAATGATGCTTTTTCCTGACATTTTATCAACATTTTTTTTCGGGCATTCAATAACATTTTTCAGACATATTATCAGCATTCTTTCTGTCAATTATTAAATTAAAATGTTTGAAAATACATTGAGAGCGAATGGGGGGAAGGACCACATTTAATTCCAGGGCAGCGAGATTGGAAATAGGACAGTGGCATCAAGTGGCGTGTGAGGAGTCATGAACTGAGAGCGACACTAAACTAACTGATACACAGACGGTCAATTTGAGGGTGAAGTGTTCCTTTAATGTTTGAATTAATGACCGCTGCATAGTTTTAATATTTCTTTATTTGCACTTTGTATTAATAATCTGCAAAGTGATGAAAGCGCTCAGGTGACTGTGTACAAAATAAAGAGTATAATCTTTAAGTACATGGTAGCATAAAGTGGAGATACTCGAGTAAAGTACAAAGACCTCAGGATTATACTCGAGTACCGTTACATTCACTGTGATGTTGAGCTCTTGAACGCATCACAGTGATGCTCACCTGAGGTGAGCGCAGGTGGAGCAGCCTCCGGTACCGGGAGACAAACAACCTCATCCCGGGGATTAAACCGTTTAAAGTCACACACACACACCAACATGAAAACACCACCCTGTGTGTGTGTGTGTGTGTGTGTGTGTGTGTGTGTGTGTGTGTGAGCAGGTGGAGTCCGGGGCTTCAGGGCGGGCATCCCTCCTCCACCACCAGCTCCACCTCACCGGGGAGAAAACAACACGGTACACGGTGACGCGACCGCGGCCGTTAGATAACGGTTCCTCACCCAGCATGGAGAAGATGAAGTCCTTGGCCGTGTGGATCTCCAGAGCCCGCTGGTCGTCGTACTCCCGCTGGTCGTGCTTACTGAACTCCTGGATGAGCCGGTTCAGGTCCTCCATGCGGGCCGCCGACCTGAAGTCCAGCTCGGGCCCGACGCCTCCTCCGCCGCCGCCGCCGCCGCTGTGCGGGAGCCTCCCGGCGGCCATGGTGGGGCTGTTCCCGAGGCTGCCCGCCGAGCCAGCCCGACTGGAGAGAGCAGGGGCCGCCATCTTTCCTCCGCGGTCACACACACACACACTCACACACACGGGTTCACTACAGCTGATACACTGCTGGTCTGTTCTGAGCCGAGCCGAGCCGAGCCACACCAAACACAACCACCGGAAACAGCCGACACACTTCCGCTGCTCAGCGCCTTCAAAATAAAAGTAACGCTGAGGACACAGGAAGTTGTCAATGTGTCTGAGTTTATTTATTTTAATAAATCAAATTAATGCAACAAAAACCAGCGGGGTAAAGTAAGGAACTGTTATTTATTTACTTATTTAAATAGATGTTTGTCTGCTCTGTGTCATTATTATATTATTATGTTTATTTATGAGGGGGTGCAAAAAGGGGGAGACATGTTAAATTATTGTTGTGAACTCAAAGGAGGGGCGTACACATTCAAATTTTAGTATTTTAGGTTGATTTTACAGCAGATTTATAAAGAAAACAAGTTTTTCTCCATATTTTATAATAATTATAATAATAATGACTTTATTTGTTTGCTTTATGGGTGCATCAGAATGACTAATATTATTCTTACAATGAATGTGTTTTTAGGGACAGACACATTTAGACTCAGTTTAATGATAAATATGTCATAATGAATAAGTGAAGGAAATGATTAAGATATTATACGCGTGATATTTTAGTTACAAGGTGAAAAAATAGATTAAAAGAATGAAAAAGACAGAGAGAAAAACAATATTTGTTTTTCCTTTTTTAAGTATATCAACATTTTTTTCACACTTTATGCTCACATAAAACACAATCTCAAATTTCCTCTTTAATAACACTGATTTTTCTCTGCAGGACAAAACGGTTCAATAGTTTGTAAACAATTTAATTCTGCTGACAAAATATTATTTATATTTATATTTTTAAACTCCGGATCTCCTCCTGTTGGTTTAAAAATCCTCAATACGTATTACCAGTAAGAAACTGTATTTAAAAGTATTCCTTTTCTCACTCTTTAATGAGACACTTTATCCTACTTTAAAATAATTACTTTTTTTTTTCCAGTATCTGTGGCGGTTCTCTTCTGTAAAACATTTGGGGCTGAAGCCTCAGACGCTCAGGCCTGATAACACCACCGTGATAAAGTGTTAATAAAAAATTAAAACATTGTTCATGTTACTTTTGTCCGAAAAAATGGACTGAACTCTGTAACACGTGTGTAAAATGTATTCGTGAACAAGAAAACAAAAACAATACTTTTCTGCTTTGAAAGTGAAAATAAAAATAAGATAAATTACTTGAAAAAAAGTAAGTGTGAAATATTTTTTAAATAATTGCGTCTTATTTAATTATTTATTCTATTCCAGCATTTATATTTAGCTGACTCAGAGAACAATGTATATGTTAATATATGTTAATTCTGTTTTTTTATATATTGTTGCATGAACATTTTTCTCTTGCATGATTCTTATTTCTAATTTCTCTACGCCTGTTAACAGTGTCAGAGCAACTGTAATGAGTCCTAACTTCCCCTCCAGTGATCAATGAAGTATTTCTGATTTCTGAATGTTATTGATTTATAAATGCAAAGGGAATTTTAAAAATGTTGTAGGTTATTTTTTGTAGCAGTGAAACACGAGGCCACACATTTAAAACAGCTGCTGGAAATGTCTCTCGTTCGATCTTTAAAAACACATCTAATGTATTATTATTATTACATCTGCTGTTAATGAATAATACAAACAAATAATAAAAACTCAAGTTTAAGTGAAATTAAATTCAAACTACAGTAAATTAAAATAAAGTTGCTCCTTCACAATAAAAGCATTGTCATAGTTGGAGACTTTAAATGAGTCAAAAAACAGCCGTCGGTGATCTGATGAGTTTTATTGTCATTAAAAGCTGATTTCTGTACAGACAGAGATTCATTTCATACATCCACATTTCCAAGAGACAGAATTTAAAAATGGAAAATAAAAGCAGAGGTGACGTGTGTTTGCTGCCCTCCGGTGGTCAGAGCGAGCGACTACATGTTCTTATTTTGAAAGTGTTGACAGGAAGTGAGCGGTTGAATCTGCCTTCACACCTGCTGCAGAGTCTAAATATGAAATATGACATTTTCATATGAACGACAGAGCGTCCGGTGACGTCGCCCATCAGCACGTGAAAACTCTGCAGAAACAAAAGTTGATTTTTATGGAGAGATGAGAAGTAATCAATAACAATCAGATGGTTTGAAAACAATCAGCAGGAAATTAAACATCATGTTTGTAGTTCAGGAGCTAAAAGACATAAAAGCATTAAATGTGGAAATGCAGAATAAACCATTAAAATATGTCAACGTTGTGTCAGCAGAGCGAGGTGTCTCTCTTCAGTCTCTACGTCTACACTGTTGGTTTAACTCTTTAAATCAGCAACAACATGTTCTACAGTCGATATTATTGTATCACCAAAAGAACTAATATTTATCTCCCACATATTTAATAAACCTCATCACACCAAAGAGCTCCGACTATAATCACTCAGATCATCGTTAGTACCTTTGATTTTTACCTTTTATCGTGTGCAACAATAAAACAAACTCTCCAGTTTCTGTGTCCGCGGATTATAAACTGAACTTTCCAATAAGAGCGTAAATGAGATTCTCTGAAACCCCCAAAATAATCCTGAATTTCATCCAGACCTGGATTAAAGTGTGAGACCCTGAGGTCACCTGACCCCCAGCTGCAGTCTTTCACTCTGCTTCAGTCTCTGTCCCGCTCTCTGTCCCTTAATGAATGTGCTCCTGTCCCAGAGTCCACAGCAGCACGCAGAGAAGACAGCTTTTCTTTTATTGATCCTCTACGAGGCGTCTTCCAGCTCAAAGTCCACGAGTCCTACAGGAACTCTTTGTCCTGATGCAGCTGCAGGTCCCAAATCACGCGAGACGTTTGGGTCCAAACAAATGATTTTCCATCCTACGAAGAAGCAGCTCAGTTGCCAGACGGTAACGTTGGCATTGTGCGTTTCTGCAAACCACAAATACACGTGTCGCATACACATCACATCAACGATTCTAAAGTGACGCGCTTTATGAGCTGAATCTGTCATCAGGAGATTGAGGGGATGATGGATGGCGTGACTCCCAGGAGAGACGCCAAGATGCAGACCACTGTTCAAGACCGGTTGTTTTTTAGCAACCCATCATTGTGTTTCCAAAAGTGGTTCTTTCTAACCGAGACATTGTTGTGTTTCATGGTGTGTTAGTGCCACAAAGAGGTGTTGTTTCAAACTGAGACATAGCTGCATTTCGTGCCGTTATGGCACAACAAAAAGCGTTCGTTTCTAATGAGCATTGCTGTTTTGTGGCAAAATAGCACCAAAAAAGTTGTCATTTCTAACCAAGACATCACTGCATTTTGTGCCAGGATAGCGCCAAACAAAGCGGTCGTCCCTAATCAAGACGTCCCTGTGTTTCCTGTTGGGATAGCGCCACAAAAAGTGATTGTTCCTAATCAAGACGTTGCAACATTTCGTTCCGAGATAGCGCTAAGGACAGAAGTTGTCTCTAATGGAGCCACCGCTGCACTTCATGTCGGGAGAGTACCACAAAAAGTGGTTGTTTCTAATTGAGACGTTGCTGCGTTTCACGGTGGGACAGCGCCAAAAAAGTGGTTGTTTCCTATGAGTCATTGCTGTTTCCTGCCAGGATATCACCACAAAAAAGCAGTTGTTTCTAACCGAGACATTGTCGCGTTTCATGCCGGGATAGCAGCACAAAAAGCGGTTGTTTTTTAACCAAGACGTTGCTGCATTTCTTGCCGCAATAGCGCCAAAAAAAGTGATTGTTTCTAATGAGACATCACTGTGCCAGGATAGCGCCAAAAAACAAGGATTGTTCCTAATCAAGACGTCGCTGCATTTCGTTCCGAGATAGCGCTAAAGAAAGAAGTTGTCTCTAACGGAGCCACCGCTGTGCTTCATATCGGGATAGCACCACATAAAGTGGCTGTTTGTAATTGAGACGTTGCTGCGTTTTATGGTGTGTTCGTGCCACAAAAAGTGGTTAACGCCTGATCTTTTTCTGACCCTAAGTGTTTTTGGTTTCTGAAACAAACCACACATGAACCACAGCGCTGCTGAAATGTAAAGTTTTAAAGTATCGACCACATAATTTCTGTGGTTTGCAGAAACGCACAGTGCCAACATTTCTTTGCTGACGAGGTTAAAACAACACAAAAAGTGCGTCTGAATTTTTCTGATTTAAAATCATTTTGTTGTGCTTCAGTAAGGAGAACTGATTCTTATCTTCACTGGAAGAGAGTTTAATTATCTTGCTAATAATCCTCCCATCCTCTGCCTACACCCACTCAGCTTTGTGTTCAGTCCTCTCAGCATCATCACTCCTCGTCCACCAGGGACGTCTGTCTGTTCCTTTTCCCTCCTGTGGGACAGTTTTCCTCTCAGAGCTCAGAAAGTAAAAGTGTCAAAGCTGCACTTCACACAGATTTTCATGAAACTGAAATCAAAAGAGTCGAAATGATTAGAAGTTGGTCTGATATTAGTCTCAAAGTCTCCGCTGGACAAACGTCTCCCGAGTCTCCTGCAGAGAAACAATCTTTGTAGTGTCTCCGGTGGATTCGTGTGAAGCAGCAGCCTGATGGAAACATTCAGTCAGCGAAAGCTCGGGTAAAAATAATCAGGACTCTGTTGAAAATAGAAAAAGTTTCTATTAATACTTGGTGATAAAAACCAGGCCAGCAGACAGCAGGTCCGTCCGACTCCGGTGCTGTCGGTCGGCGGTTCAGAGGACATCGTCAGGATTTTCCTGAACGGGCGTCCTGGTCTTGCGTGGTCGCGGTCGCAGCATGCTGAAGCAGGACGAGGCGGTGAGGGCGATGCGGCTCAGGCCCACGTTCAGGCAGTGGACCTCAGAGGTGACGGGCACCTCAGAGAAGAGGGCGCGGTCTCGGGTCAGCCGGGCCGAGCTGACGCCACCACCACTGCCACCGCCGGCGGCGTCGCTGCTCTCGATGTCTTTCACGATGTTGAGGATCTCCTGACGCTCCGCCTGCCGAGTCATCCCCCGTATGTTCAAAATGGCCGACACGTGCTTCTTCCTGGACACGAAGAGAAGAAACACGTGGTGAGAGCGTTTAATGGCGTTTGTGCCAAACAAAGAATGTGAAATACATTTTATAAAAATATATGTTTACATGTCTGTTAACAGAGATGTGTCACAGTGTGGAGGAAAATATAATCCATACAGCTATCAGGAGAACAATAACGAGAGAGCGCACACACACACACACACACACACACACACTCAGAGGCTCAGTGGGTTAAAGGTGACATTTCAGAGCAGCCACGTAACGATCACAGAGGAAGGAAAGTGTTTATGTATTTAGTTTCTCACACGCCTCTGTATGGTCCCTGAACGCACCACAAAGAAAGAAGGAGAAGAGGAAGAAGATGGAGAAGAAGAAAAGAAAGACAGGAGGAGATGACGACATAGAGGAAGAATGAAAAGAAGAAGACAACGAAGAAGATGATGATGATGACAATGACGGAGGGGATGAAGAAGAAGACGAAGATGAAGAAGATGAAGAAGACGACAGAAAAAGACGACAAAGGAGACGACGATGAAGAACAAGAAAAAGAATAAAAATAATGATGAAGACGAAGACAACAAAGAAGAAGATGAAGAGGAGGAAGAAGGCATCAAAGAAGACGACAAAGAATGAAGATGAAATCAAGAGGATGACGAAGGAGATGAAAAACAAGACTTCAAAGATGACGAAAAAGCAGGAGGAAAAGATGAAGAAGAAGAAGAAGACAATGACAAACAAATAAGTGGTGCGTTTGATTCGGCCGCACCTGACGTCTGGAAACTCTCGGACCAGAACGCCGACCTCCATCTGGATGGAGGGGACGTCCTCCAGCTGGATGATCTCTGAGATGTGGGACAGGGCGTTGTCCAACCAGCTGGATGGAGACTCCTGAAAGACAGACAGACAGACAGACAGACAGACAGGATTATGAACCCCTGAGCTGTAACTGAAACACTAAAGCCTCTGAGGGGCGCCAGGTCATTGACCTTTGACCTCGAACACTGACCAGGTCTTTGAAGAGGACTTTGATCTGTTTGCCTTCGTCTCTGAGCCGGCTGGCCATCCTCTTCCTCATCTTCATGGAGGTGCAGATGATTCTGCCTCGCATGACCGAGCGCAGGTACTCCATCACCACCCGCCGGTGCACCTCCGCCACCAACAGCTGACGGAGACACAGAGAGCGGGGGAGGGTTCATTCAATATCTAATACGTTTGATTAATATAGTAATAATAATAATCCACGTACGTGTGGCCATGTACAGTGTGTGTGTACCTGGTAGGGAGGACTGTCCATCCTGTGATACTTCTTAAAGTCTTCTTTGATGACGGCTTCGATCTGCTCGTACGCCTCCGTGTTGCTCAGCCACTTCCTCTTCACCAGGCGCTCAAAGAACGGCTGACAGACGCACACACCAGATTATAGATTATTAAACTTTACACCATTTTAACTGTGACTGTGTGATATGTGGTGATGTCATCCGTAAAACACTCTGGATTTCATTGTTTTAAAAAGTGAGACACAAACTGTCTAAACTCAACTGTCTGTGTGTGTGTGTGTGTGTGTGTGTGTGTGTGTGTGTGTGTGTGTGCGTTGTCTGGCTGTTGACTCAGAGTGTTTCGACAAACACTCGAGGAATAAATGAAAGTTAAAAATTAAATTGAATTGAGAAAGCTTTATTGATACAGAGACAACAGAGGAGTGGCCTCCACACAACTCAGAGAAAAGAGACCAGAGGACAAACACTTGACTCGAGTGCCGACAGTCACAGGTCACAGTCATAAAGATACTGACTTATTGCCGGCATGTTTCTGTGTATTCATGAGTGTGTGTGTGTGTGTGTGTGTGTGTTTCAGTGTGTGTGTGTGTGGTTCAGTGTGTGTGTTAGTACCCTGATGTGCAGGTAGAGCCGTTCAGACAGGACTCTGATTCCCTGCTGGACGATGTGATCCAGAGCTTTATTGGCTCGACGCAGTGAGTCCTCGCTGACCGACGGGTCACACTGAACACAGCGCTGCACAAACCCTCTGTACACACACATACACACACACATTACTAAACAGGGACCATGATCACACACCACCAAGTGAGGACAGTCTACAAACAAATAAAATGTGGAATGAAACTAAAGTTGAGAATTAATAACGTCATTAATTAAGTGCGGGGACATCGTTAATGTCACAGGTCAGCGGCGGTTCAGCTCAGTGATTCTGATTAATTTGGGAACAATAAAGGAACGGGAGCTTTGACTGCAGAGAGCAGGTCTAGATCATGGTCTCAAACTTCACAATACTTAAGAGGGACAGAGTTAAATCGGAAAACAAAAACTGGTGATGAAATGAAAAATGAAGCACAACAGTAAAATGTAAAGTACGTTGGAGACAACATCTCGTATGAAGGGCATAACGTCACATACAAAGAGATAACATGTTCTGTGAAGCTCATTAGTTGATGCAGTGACAGTTGATTTCCTGTTTGTACCTGAATGGAGGGCAGCAGTTGACCAGAGCGATGGTTTTGGACACATATCCGTCCTCGTTGTCTCCAAACATGCCGAACTGCATCCCTTCATGAAACATGTCTGCTTTACGCTGGAAACTGAAACAGTTACACGCACGAGCGTCAGAATTCTGATCATTAAGTAACCTCTCTGAAGCCACGAAACAGAAGATCATAAAGTTCATATGTGCACCTGTACAGGAAGTCAGCCAGGCCGTTGAGGCTGCACTGAGCCACTCTGGAGCCCAAACTGCTGTTGATGGAGGCCGAACGCTCCAGATCGACCTGCAGCCTCTGAGACAACAAACACAAAGTCAGGATCTTTTCTTTTACAGATATATTTATTCATTTTATAACTCTGAAAAGAGACAGAATTTTGTGCACAGAACACTGAAACTGCAGGAGCCTTAAAAAACCAGAGAGGTGAGAACTAACTTCACGTTTTAACCCATTAAACACAAATATTATCACACTGACATCCTCATGTTATTTTAAAGGACAGGTTCATGCACACAGTCAGATAAACTGTCCTCATATGAGGCCAAAAACTACTTCCTGTTCAAAGATAATGTTTAGTTTCTTATCGGGTCCTACTGATCCCAAATAGTGAGGAGAAATGAAAAATGCATACCAAACTAAAGTTCGTGTCTCAGGAGGTTAAATGGAAATCATCACAGCAATACATTGCTTGATTCAGATCTTCTGGATTCAGTGTGTTTTAATTAATTTTTCAGGGTTTGTGAAGCTTCTGGCGCATTCAAGGACACTGTGTCCTTTTCACTGGACCTTTAAACTGTCCTGTGTGAGCTTGTTCTTGTTGTAACCCTTCTTTAAACCACCAGAGGGCGCCAGCCGGTTCAATGAATGATGTTATTGTGTGTGTGTGTGTGTGTGTGTGTGTGTGTGTGTGTGTGTGTGTAAAATCAGGAAGTGCTCGATGTTGACTTTGGCTTCAGTTAAAGGAAACACTCAGAAAACAATCAGCATTGAAAACACAGGGGAATCCACCTTTATGTAACACTTCACTCTTGATTCAATAACCTTTATTTAAAACAGGCAGGAAACACTGATCAGTGCTGCCGGGTGGTCAGCTCACACACACACACACACACACACACACACACACACACACACACACACACACATACACACATACCTGCTGTAACCATGGTAACATAGGAGGAGGAGGGTGTGTCCTGTACCTGTATGACGGTCTTGGCCAGAGTGATCTGATACTCCTCGATGTGCAGCGTCTCCATCCATCGTTTCTCCTCCTCGTCCAGGACCTGACTCAGCTCTGTGGTCACTTTAGCCTGCACGCAGAGGGAGGAGCCGGGGGTCAAAACAAACGCACCTTCACGTTTAACCACAAGCTGCAGGAAAGTTCACAAGTTTTAAAGACACCTTCCAACCCTACAGGAAGCCGTGTCCCCCGAACATTTCACCTCATGTTAATCCTCATGGACAAGCTGTCTTCTTGGAGACAAATAAATGAGGCAGATACATTTCATTCAGCTCTGCATTTTCCTCAGATCAATATTTTGGCGTCACTCAGATGTCCTTATTCAACTTGTTCAACTTAAAGGACACTTTTACTAGTTGGACTTTAACTTTGTCAAACCTGAACTGTTGGTCATGTCTCCTCAGATGGACAGAAACAACTGTGAGCTTTGTCCTCGTCATCTCTTTCATTTTGTTTTGAATAAAGTAGCCCTGTCCGCCAGAAAAATGTTGGCATTGTACGTTTCTGCAAACCACCAACGTCACGTTTGTACATTTGTAAGTATCGTAACAAGGTTTCCAAAGTGACGTAGTGTGTGAGTGATCCAGAAACTTTTTATACACCAGACGTCTGTGTTTTTTAAGTGACCATCACTTTTTTCCAGCGGGGACAGTGGCATGAAAAGTGGCATATATTTCACAGACATCGCTGTGACCCCAACACTTTGTGCCTAAATCTAACTACACATTAACCACAGCCTTGTTCAACGTATCTGCTGCATAATAGCGGGTGAATGTGACATATCTGTGCTTTGCAGAAATGTATGATGCCAAATTTTTTTCTGTCGGCTGGGATGAAATACAGTTGTGTGTCTCACCCTGACAGAGTTGAGACAGTCCAGCTCCAGTCTGTCCACAGTCTCCACAGGCAGCAGAGGACTCAGCTGAGCGCGGCTGAATGGACTTGTGATGCACACCGTCCCCAGAACGTCTCTGAAACAGACACACACACACAGTGAACATGATGTGTGAACAAACACAAACTCACACAGGAACTCCTCCAGAGCAACAACAACTCTTATAAGAGACTAATCCTGTGAATCCACCGGAGGAATCAGGTGCTAAATACAGTTCCTGTGGGACAGTTTCAGGTGTGAACGACGTCCTGGCTCCATTGGTCAATCACAGATGTCGCTTTTGTATTCACAAAATGATGAAATATTTGGTGCAGCTAGTTTTAACACAGGGACAAGATACAGAAATTTGTTGTAGTTTGTTTACATTAAACGTTACACTGTCGGCTTCCTGACAAAAACTAGAGCTGTACTCCACCAGGCGGTAACCTCTGGGGATGAATAATGAAGGCAATGCAGCTAATATCATGATATCACATAATACTGTAAATAGGGCTGACCCAAAAAATGCAAAGCTTCGAAGCTTCGTTCGATGGCACGGGATTCGATTGTGAAAAACAAAATTCGAATATTCTGCCTTTTTTTTCTCCCCTTTTTTTGGGGGGGACCTTGAACGCAACACTAACCCCGCCACTCGGCTACTTTTTGTTTGTGCAACAAACGCAGACATATGTGAACTCAAAGAACGAGAAGCAATGTCTGTTGGGCATGTAAGATTTCATGTTCCAGTTCCAGTTTGTGTTTTTAATTGGATTGTTTTTGGTTGGTTGACAAATAAAGGCCGGCCCCATTAGGCCGAGTAAAGAGGTCATCTGGTCTGACTGTTGCATGAATTGCCTAAAAAAGTTTCACAGTAAATCAGAGAACAGGGATATTATTATTGCCACGGGTTGTTTGAAATGGACAAAGGTATTCTTTACTGGTGAGTTAAGGGAGAATAGCTATCACGTAATTAAAAAAGAAAACATCTCCGACAAGGAAATAGAAAGCCCGACGTGCAATGAATGGAGACCTGTTATCCTGCTTGAACACAGAACTAATTCTTTCAACAATGTGACTCAAAATAATGATAAAATAGATTTTATTGATGTAAAATGATATGCTGATGGTGACATTTTCCACCGGTCCGCTGCGCTCTGAGTCTGGTGTCAGTCACATGCTGCTCTGAGTCGCGCATCTGTCTGCTTGCGCTGCAGTGCACGCCAAGGGTTTTAATTTTTAGTGTTAAATCAAAAGTTAAACACAACTTATCAGCAACCAGAAGTGTTTTTTTCTTTGTGAATATTTTTACCTTAATTCTAGGGTTGCAAGAAACTACATTTTCACCATAATTTTTTTTTTTTTTTTCCCGCTCAGACAACCATTCACACTCACATTCACACCTACGGACCATTTAGAGTCACCAGTTAACCTGCATGTCTTTGGACTGTGGGAGGAAGCTGGAGCACCTGGAGGAAACCCACGCTGGAACTCCAAACATAGGGGCTCCCCCAGCTGAGGGTTCAAACCAGGAATGCTCTTGCTTTGAGGCAACAATGCCAACAAAAGTGTTTTGAGCTCAAACTGCAAAAGCATTATCGCCTCCATGAAGTCATTTAGACGTTAGAACAACAAGAAAAGATGCATCAGAGGATCTCAGAATGCGGGAGGGACAATAAGGGCAATAAAAGATCTGTTATATAACTTGGAGTGAGGCCTCTCAGGGCTTTGTAAGTAATCAATAGAACTTTAAATTCAATTCAAAAAGCAACAGATCACCAGCGTCGAGAGGCCAGGATCAGTGTGAAGTGGTCATGTTTTGTAGACTGAGTCAAGATTCTGGGGCTGGAGGCGGCAGGGGATTTTTTACTGATGCCAGACAGCAAGGAACTACAATAATCCAATCCACTGGTTATGATGCATGAATAACAGTTTCCAGATGTTTGTTAGAAAGGAATTATCTGATCCTGGGAATATTTCTGAGATGGTGGAGGCCAGACTGAACCACTGGATTTACATGTTTGTCTAAACTGAGGGTTTGATCAAAAATGACTCAGCGTGGAGTTATTGATTGGGACAGAGAACCAAGACTGTTTAACATATGAACGTTCGTCCTATGATCAACATCTCTGTCTGATCAGCATCGAGCTGCAACAAATTTTGTAACATCCATGTGTGAACGTCACGCAGGCAATTTAGCAAGTTAACAGCATTTTGTTTTAGTTAGTTGTTGGATCACAGCGTAAATAGATCTGAGTATCATCTGCGTACAAATGGAAACTGATATCATGTATAAGATGGCCAAGAGGGAGCATGTAAATTGAAAAGAGAATTGGACCTAGCACTGACCCCTGGGGCACCCCGCAGTGGACATCTGTTGTACCAGACCTGGCGTCGGCACACATGAACCCAAACAGCTGCTGTTTGTTTCAGTATCACCTCATGTTTGTTGTTAAGCTTGATTAATATTCAGGTGTCAGTGCACGTAGCAAACTTCATAAACCTTTACGTTCGGCCACTGATGTCCTGGCGACACGTTGCTCTTTGAGAGACGGGGAAACGCAAACAGGAAGTCACAAGAGAAACTTTTCGTTCCTCAGTTCCTGGAACCTTCTGTGTGAATATGTGTGTGTACCTGTTGTAGATGTTGTGCAGCCAGTCCAGCAGGGAGTAGATGTCAGTGATCTCCAGCTGGTTGTCAGTGATGGCCTGCAGTCGCCTAGCAACCGCCTGGTGGTAGCTCTGCACGTACACCTGACAGGTCACAGGGTTAAAGGTCAGACCTTAGTACATCCTAAGAGGAAACTCTGAGTTAGATACTTTGAACTCTGCCACAGAAATGGAATAATAAACCGGCTATAATATCTGCTCAGGAGTATTATCATATATTTATTGGTATCGTTGTGTAATTAACCCTTTGAACTCCGCGGTACAAAAAAGGATCATGCAAACAATGATCTCCCATTATGGGAAATTCGTGGAGAAATTCTGGCACATTTAAGGTGAAATACTTTGTCTGCATGTGACATGAGGTGAGGTAACATAAGGTAATGACAAGATGACGGGGAAAACAGAAACCTTGGCTTTCTGCTGCAAAAAGTATGAATGTTCTACCTGTTGTGGTTTTTATTCCAGATCAATATATATCCAGGATCATGCAAACAACAATCTCTCGTGGCCATAACGGGGAATACTAGCATATTACAACGAAATACCATGTTTGCACCACATGTAAGGTAATGTGAGGTCTTGATGTGACCTCTGCAGCAAACAGAATGAATGTTCTCTTTATTATGGTTTTTATTTTAGACGTATTTAACCCTTTGAAACTTGAAGCGCCGTCACTTTTCTTGTGCTGCTTTCAGACGCCTGTGAAAACACCCCTCAGTTTTCCTGTCCAGGTGTTGTCTCACCTGGAAGGGCTGGTAGTCTTCAGGGTAGATGGACACCACGTTCCTCTTGGCGGCCCCCAGGTCCTCCACCACCCGGGCTCGGAGCCGGTCCAGGTACTTGTCCAGCTCTCCAGCTGTGAACTCGGCCCTCTGAGGCAAAGAGCCGTCAGCCGCCTCGTCCACCGCCTCCCTCCACCTCTGCTTCAGACGGCGGGGCCTCGGGCCCCCGAGGGCCGCAGCCTCACTTACGGCCCAGTTTCTGTCCACCTGCTCCTCTTGCTGCAGCACCTGCAAACGGACAGACAGACGGGTCACCTAAAGACCTGTTACCCAGTAAAGTAACTTTACTTGAGTAAAAGATTTTGTTCCCCATCCCCACTGTTACCACAACTGTTGCCATGGTAACAGCAGTCCTCACCTGCACCACCAGGCCCAGGTTTGGCCCGGCCGTCGGGGACCTCAGAGACTCCCTGACAACGGCCCACAGCTCCTTCTGCAGCTCCTCGTACAGCAGCTCCACGTCCTTCGCCTTCCTCCGCCCGCCGTCTTTGACGCTGGGGCTGGTGGTGTCCTCAGGCTGCGGCCCGGCGGCACGCTCGGCCGCCAAGGACTCATTACACTCCTGCTCCAGCTCCAGGATGTGTGTGTCGGCCAACAGCAGGTCCCGCTTCTTCACCAGCTGCAGGATCTCCAGGACTGAAGGAGAAGGGGAGACGTACGACATCAGAGATTACAACTTTGTACATTTTCTGTACGACAGAGTTTGATGTGTCGTGTTAATACTTTGACTTCAGTAGATCTGAACACTTGTTACGTGTTTTCACTGCAGTTCTTTTCTCAGAGTCTTTAAAGGTCAGACACTCCACAATGAGCCCTCTTTATTCTGACTGATTAGCATTAACAGCTGTTCATCAAGTCCCAGAGGTGAACATCAGCACCCACAACACACACACACACACACACACACACACACACACACACACACTGATCCGTGTGGGTTCGTTTGATTTGAACATCAAAGCAGCCCTGAGGGAGACAGACAGAGGGACGGAGGTTCCCACAGAATCACTGATCAGTTTCTGCTCGACTCTCAAACACTGAGAGACTTCAGGAGGTTTCAGCACATTTATATTCCAGACATTTAACTGACTGATATTCCTCTTCGTCCTCGCTGAGAAAAAACTGTAAACATCTGTAATAAATATTGTAAACTCCATAAAGTGAACACATGCCACACACACTGGTCCCTGTGCTTTGGTATGGAGGTTTGAAAATAAAGTCACGCTGCCGACGGGGAAAGGGTTGAAATGTAGGTCGAGGGTATCTGGCTGTAAATCGGTGGTTACATTTTTTTTTTTTTTGGAGCTAAGAACCCACCGCAGAATGATTTGTTTCACTATCAGAGTTTGATCCGTTCAGTCCAATAACATTTCAGAAGTCTAGAAGAGCCACAGTTTTTTAATCCCCATTCAAGTTAGCGGGGTGCTAAACAGGAAGTAGCCTGCTGTACGGGCCCAATGACGCAGAAGCAGCGCTGATCATGCGCATAACTTTGTGTCTCCCTTTCCCCTTGAAATATGACATTAAAACATGATGATGTCACAATCAAGCTGACCTTTGACCTTTTGACCTTCATTATTTTACCCTGTTAGACATTTGTGTGAAGCCTTGTCATAATTATTGAATGAATTCTGCAGTTATGGCCAAAAAAATGTGTGGTGGTTGTTGTCCACGCGGGATAACAGTCGGGGGTCGAGTCGGGCTGATGTCATGTCACCTCTCCATCTCTGTCAGGATTATTTTCACCCACATGTTTGAAACTTCAACACTGAATTCTAACGTTGTTTATTCTGCAGTTCACCAACAAGAACAGAGGAAGATGTGTTTTTGTCCCAAGACGAAGACGAACACTGACTTTTCTCACACACATCAGCAGGGTGTCGATGGGAACCTGTCAGTCCGCCCTGAGGGACAAACAGCCCACAGGCAGCGTACGCCATCAGGGACTGTCGAGCTGCTCTGAGGTCAGTCAGGGAGGATCCTCGCTGACTGACAGCTGATGATGTCACAGCAGCAGAGCGGGGACTTCTTGCTGCGGTGACATCATCAAGACTGACAGAAGAGTCTCAACTAATTACAGCGACAACTTTTCTTCATATTCATCACCTTCAGTGGTGCAGCGTCACGAAATACATTTACTCAAGTGCCAGTTCTGAGGTGCCTGGACTTCACTTGAGTCTGTTCTTTCTTTTATTCATAGTTTTACCGCAGTTAAGTCTGTAAAGACTTCCTCCACCTCTGCTGGGTTTAAAGAAGAACAAAAACACAACTGTAATAAATGAAGTTTACACAAAGTCAAACCAGAAACAGACGCAGGATAATCAGAGCGGAAATATGACTCAGTTATTCATCACTTCATAATACTGCTGCAGCCTGATAATACACACTATCACTGCAGGAAGTACACACACACACACACACACACACACAGTTGGACAGGAAGTGATATCTCCTGCTCCAACTGCTGCGTCAGAGGAGACGGCTTCTCCGGGGCTACTCTTTCAAAATAAGAGCGAGGATGTGAGGCATCCAGATGTTGCCTTGTTGGTCCACCTCAGTGGCGTCAGAGGAAGACACACACACACACACACACACACACACACGCTCACACACAGTGGCAGCCCAGAGGAAGATCATCTCTATAAACAGAGGAATGTGACAGGAACATCTCGGCTTGTTGCTCTTTCATGTTCCTGGTTTGGTTCCTGCGGCAGCGGTGGGCTCAGAGGTCAGAGGTCAGAGAAGCCTCAACACATGCTCACAGGTCAGCGTCAGGTGAGCTGCTGGAGCTTCCTGTAAACTGTCAGGAAGTGTGTGTTGATCCTTCTCTACCTGCAGACTCTGGTTCCCACGCCGTCAGCTGTCTGACTTGTGTTTCCTCTCACACACAGAGTCACTCTTTACTGTAAACTGCTCTTTGTTGTGAGGATGATCTCATTTGTGTTGTCGACTCTCTGCAGAGTTCAAACTTGTTCCTTCACACGGCGGACGCAGCGGTTAATTTGCACCTTCTGGATAATCTTTATTTTTTGTTTACCGGTCCACCCTGTGGTTGTATGACTCCGCCCACCAGTCCACCCTGTGGTTGTATGACTCCGCCCACCAGTCCAGTGTCTCTGACAGTCTCCATCCATGTCAGTGAAAACATGGATGCTTCACACACAGAAGATCTATACAATCAGCACAGTTTCAAGATTAGAGTCACCAATTCAGTATCTGACCAAATATCTCCCCTTCTGTTCCTGAGATATGACGTTAAAACATGATGATGTCACAGTCAAGCTGACCTTTGACCTTTTGACCTTCATTATTTTGTCCTGTTAGACATTTGTGTCAAGTTTGGTCAGAATTAGTGAATGAATTCTTCAGTTATGGCCAAAAACACGTTTTGTGAGGTCACACTGACCTTTGACCTTCAACCATGAAGATAAGTTCAGTCCAAGTGGACCTTTGTGTCAAATTTAAAGAAATTCTGTTCTTGAGATTCACACTCACAAGAATGAGATGGATGCAAGGTCACAGTGACCTTGACCTTTTAAAACCAAAATCTGATCAGATAGTTGTGGA